>NW_006921981.1:2740318-2743885 GCF_000298275.1 Orycteropus afer afer | reverse complement strand
CCTTCAAGGAGATGGATTGATACGGTGGCTGCGATGATGGGCTCAAGTATAGCAGGGATTGTGGGGCTGGCGCGGGATCGGGCAGTGTTTCGTTCCGCTGTGCATGGGGTCACTATGAGTCGGAAACGACTCGACGGCACTTAACAACAACAGCAACATGTTAATGAGATAGGATGCAATCTACAGGATTAGGTTGTATTTTGAGTCAATCTCTTTTGAGATATAAAACAGATTAAACAATTGAGCTGAGATTGAGGGAACGACTACCAGCAAGGAAGAAAAGCCAGAAGTGGAGTGTGAGTCCTTTGGCCCCAAGGTCCCTGTGCTGGGAACCTCCTAGGCCCAGTGGAAGACTGATGCCAAGATACATAGAGATCTCCAAGGGACGCTGGCCCACAGACGTTAAAGGAGATAAGGACCTTCCCTTAGTGCTGACCCAGAAAGAAAGCCTTCCCCTAGAGCTGGTGTCCTGAATTTAGACATCTAGCCTCCAGAACTGTGAGAGAATAAATTTCTGTTGGTTAAAGCCATCCACTTGTGGTATTACTAACAGCACTAGAATACTAAGACACCATCTGTTACCTATCAGAGAATTAGGCAATAGGTATAAGTCAATGTGACCTTAATTTTGCCACTCTGACTGCATCAAAAGGTGAGATTACTGTATGATATGCATCAATTGAGAAATATTTCGATTACATATATTATAATGATATTTTTGAGAAATGACAAACCTGCAACAGTGCTTCCTGCTGTTTTTATTGCATACATAGTCTTTCAAATACATAACAGATTCAAGCTTTTATGTGTTATTGTAAGTTTGCTGATCATTCGTACTGTTGATTTATAAAAGAAAGTGTTCTGAATTTAAAAATCCCAATATACCTTTGGATCATGGACTGTTATCCATTGCCATCGAGTTGATTCCAACTCATAGTGATCCTATAGGACAGAGGAGAACGGCCCCATAGAGTTTCCAAAGCTATAAATCTTTATGGAAGCAGAAGGCCTCAACTTTTTCCTGTGGAGCAACTGGTGGGTTCGAACTACCAACTTTTGTTTAGCAGCTGAATGCTTTAACCAGTGAGCCACCAGAGCTCCTTTGGCACAGTTCTACTCTCCCCTAAGGTTGCTATGAGTCAGAATTGACTCAATGGCAACGGGGTTGGTTGATTTGGTTTAAAGAAGCTGTTATAAATAAATTCAAAGACTTAAAGAAAAATACAGTCTTCATAAATAAACAGCAGAAAAATGGAAGCTTTAAGAAAAAAAAGAAATTACAGAACAGAAAAAATATAATAACTAAAATGAAAATTTCACTCAATGGGCTTAACAGTAGGTTAGTGTTGGCAGAAAAAAGAATCAGTACTGTATTAGTTTTCTATTTCTGCATAACAAATTACCACAGATTTCATGGCGTAAAACAACACTCATTTATTATCTCACAGCTTCTAGAAGTTCAGGCACAATGTAGCTGGATTCTGTTCCTGGTTTCACAATGCTGCAATTAAAGTGATGGTCACGTAATGGTTCTCATCTGATTCTCAGGGCCCACTTCTGAGCTTATTCAGGTTGTTGGCAGAATTCAGTTTCTTGAAATTGTTCCGGTAAGATGGCAGACTAGGCAGAAAGACTGCACAGACCCCCTTCAACAAAGAAAAAGGAAACCAATTAACACAGACACAGAAGATAATCCTGGACCCCTGATCCTTGAAGGGAAGGATATAGAAGTGGAATAAACCCCAACTAGCAGAAGAATTTGCATGAAAATACCAAAAAAGGAGACAGACAGACCTGCAGTCTGGCAGCAACCCTGAGCAATCCTAATGGCATAGACAGCTTGGAGAGTGCCGAGTCTGGTAGGACCTAAGAAATAACCTAAAAATCAGCCCTTCTAGCCAGGGACTGTATGGAGGACTGCTCTGGTGGCTGGGGAATAAACAGAGAAGGCAAAGAGAAAGTCGGGCTGAGCTGTGGACTTTTGCCTGTCTAGAGGGCACCACCATTTTGAAGGTTTACAAGAGGCTTGACCATTTTGGATATTTAAAGAGACAGCACTCTCCCAGATTCCAAGGACTTAAGAACAGGTTCTGCTTGCCAGCAACCCCAAGGAACTCTGGACCTGCATGACTGAAAAGGTGCGACATTCCTCTTGTTACTCTTATACCCCACACCCGCTTGGTGAACGGAGGTGCAGCCATCCCCAACTCCCACCCACCTTCTGGGCCTGCAGGAACTCCATCCCAATCTGTGTGCTCAGATGGAGCCTGGGTGCCCTGCCCTGTCCTCCACCAATTTTTTTCTCTTTATTTATTTATATATTTTTTTCTTTTTTGCTTTCTTTTTTCTAGTGTTTAGTTTGTTTGTATTTGTCTGTTTTAAAACTACTAGTATTATTAATACTTTTGTCCTTTTTTGCTATTATTCTTTATTCTTCCCCTCCCACATCCTAGTTTTCAGCTTTTTTTCTTTTCCCTGTTCCCAGTTGAAAAAAAAAAATTTTAATTTAATTTTTCCCCCTTTTCTCTTGTGGTTAAACCCATTCCTTGTTTTTCTTTTTGCATTTTTCCCATTTTTTTCTTCATTATTCTCCTTCTTTACCTTTTTTTCTCTTAGTGCCCTATACCCAGATATTGCAGGTTTTCTTCTTCTTCTTTTTATCTTTTCTCTTTTTTTGGTTACTGTTCCTGTGTGATTACATGGTGTATATTTTGTCCATGTGCTTTTAGTTTTTTGATCGTTATTCAATAGTACTTTTTGCCTAACTGAGTGGGAGACAGCAACAGTCCCCATAAGACACAACTACACCCATACCTCCTGTAATTTCACTTCTGAGCGAGAGCCACTACCACCTTCTCCACCAATGGGCCAATGATAAAAAACCACCAACAAGAGCCTGAATCACCCTTGGCTGCTCTTCACAAACAGTTAACAGAGATCTAAATATAACAACACCATGATGTCTTGGAGATAACAGACCATCACAGTCCACACAAAGAAGCAGGATAAAGTGGTAGAAACAAGGGAGCAGGGTACAGACCCAGAACACATCCCTGAGAAAGAAGCAGCATTGGAACTCTCTAATAAGGAATTCAAAAAATGATATTTAGGTATCTTCAAAGGATTGAGAGACAGACCAAAGAAAACACAGAAAAAACCTTAGAAGAATTTTGGAAGAAAATGTAAGAACAAAATGACAAAACAAATGAAAAATTAGAAATGATTCTAAATCTACAGATAGAAATCCAGAAGATTAATACTAAATTTTCAGAAACAGATAACACATTAGAAGGACAAAGGAGTAGAATTGATGCAATGGAAGACAGAATTAATGAGACTGAAGACAAATACCTGAATATTTCTTTGGAAAGGGATCAATCAGAAAAACAATCAAAAAAAAAAAAAAGAAAGACTTAAGGTTCATGTGGGATACCATCAAAAGGAATAATTTATGTGTCATGGGAATTCCAGGACAGGAAGAGAAAAACAAAACAACTGAGAAAATTGTCCAAGATTTGTTGGAGGAGAACTTCCCTGATATGATGAAAGATGAGAATATATCCATTC
>NW_006921981.1:2725532-2734698 GCF_000298275.1 Orycteropus afer afer | reverse complement strand
GGGAAGTGTTGCATTGTGGTAAATTGAGGTCACTGTCATGAGACAAAGTGTATGTGAACTGTTGTACAGAAAGTGAATTTGCTCCGTAAATTTTCACCCAAATCACACACACACAAAAAAAAAAAGACTGAGGCTCCCCATTTTCTTGCTGGCTGTCGGTAGGGAACTGCTCTTATCTCCTAGAGGCCTGCTGTTCTTTGCCAAATAGCCTCCATAATCAGTTCACAACAGTATGCTTTTTCTTTCTTTCTGGAACCAGGAGCACATCCCTCATTTCAACTATCTGAGTGTCTCTGTGTCTGATATCTAGACTCCTATTTAAAGGGTTCATGTGACTTAATCTGGCTAACTGAGATATCCTCCCTATGTTAAAGTCAACTGATGGATCCTAAATACATCCACAAAAATGTCTTCACAGCAGCACTTAAATTAGGGTTTGACTGAATAATGGGAGAAAGTGTGTATGAAGCAGGTGTCTTACCACATAGCACAAGGAGAGTTCGTAGTTCTCTCAGAGTAATGGGAAGCTACAGAAGGAAGTATTTTGACTAGGTGAGTAACATGATGATAATCCTCACTAATGATGCTTGATAATTCCCTAAAAAATTTAATTTTTTTCTTAACTTAATGTTCACCCCAGAAAGTCCTAACCTTTCTATAATTTTTTTGGGGAATTACAAATTTCTTTGTAATACTTTCCAACCACTGTTTCCTCTGTTAACATATTGCATAGCAAAGGCTGACAGCAACAATCTGGAAGGATTTTTGTCCAGTCTGAGAGGTAGAATCTTGAAGAAAATTGGTGGGTCTCCCTGCTCCAGGGAGCTGTCTACAATAATACCTAGAGGCATCTTTCACTTAGCCTTTATGAAGATAACGAAAGGATTTTGAGATTGAAGAGCCAAAAGTAAATATATAACTGTCATGCATCTAAACATGCAGCTTCCCCTGCTTGTATCCAAGAGTTGGCTGACCTTTCCTTTCAATGGTCACTGGTTGCTTGTACTCAAAGTGTGGTCGGAGGATGGCTGCACCTGCCACCACCAGGGTGCTTGTAAGAAATTCTGAATCAGACTTCACCCCAGAGCTACTGCATCAGAATCTGCATTTTAACAGTATCTCCCCGTTATTCATATGCACATTATAGTTTGAGAAGCATTGCTCTGGAACACTGGGGAAAGGAAATCTGATTCATGTATACTCTTGAGTCATCCAACTGATTTCTGTTGCTCCTTACTGCTTCCAAAGGAGCTCTGGTGACAGTGGGTAAGGCATTTGGCTGCTAATGAGAAGGTTGGTGGTTCAAACTCACCACATGCTCTGAGGGAGGAAGATAAGACGATCTACTTTCGTAAAGATTTACAGCCTTGGAAACCTTATGGGTGTCGCTATGAGTCAGAATTGATCAATGGTAGTGGGTTTGGTTTTGGGTTTGCTGCTTCCAATTTAGTTGTAAGCCACTGTGCACTTCCCTGCTGGTAACTACCTACAACTAAATAACAATCTCCCATTACAGGCTGGCATGGGCTGGGCAGTGTTTCGTTCTGTTGCACATAAGGTCGCTATGAGTCAGAGACGACTTGATGGCACGTGACAACAACAACAAGAACAACAACAACATTACAGGGGGCTGTTCCTTCCACATCAGCAGTAGCTTCATTTAATATCCCCTGTAGTCCAAAGGAACACCACAAAAGAGGTCCACTTTGCTGAACCCCTCAAATCTTAACCTAACTTCCCTGTCCTCCAGTTCACACCCCTCCCTGAGAAGATCTTCTTAACCCACCTCCTTTAAGGAAACCTTTATAAGAGCTGATGATTTGACTCTAGGTTTTTTGTTTCTTGTCATTGACCCCCCACATTGCGATCCTGAGCAACTTACCTCCCAACTGGAGATTTCCAAAGACCCGATTATTCAGTCTTCAGTAACACCAATGGGAGTTGGAAACCGGGGGCATTGGAATTTGAGCAGCACAAGCCATAGTGTACTTTGTAACTCCCAGCCCCACTGTACAGTCCATTCTAGATTTGCCACTTTGTCTGGTCCCCTTTGGGGTCTCCTCACCACTGCCAGACCCAGATATGCCTCTTCATCCTTCCAGACCTTCTAAGGGGAGATGAGTAAATCTCCGTCTCTCTCTCACACGCACACACACACCATGCTCACAAGAACAAACACTAATCCTTACAGACGTGATAATATTTAATCATGTACCCTTTGTTATGTGTGGAATGGTCGGCACACTTGCTCCCACTGACAAGGGATTTATGTACAGAGCACACAGTGGACACAGTCACCCTTTGCTCCACTTACTCCATTCCGGCTCTACCTTGGAACATATAAAAGAACAAACAATCTAGTAATGTCATTACTGAGCTAAGCAAGGAGTTTCTGGGTAGTGCAAATGGTCAATGTGCTCAGCTGCGAAAGAAAATGTCAGAGTTAGAATTCACCCAATGGCACCTTAGAAGAAAGACCCGGTGATCTTCTCAAAAATCAGCTTTGCAAACCCCACGGAGCACAGTTCTGCTCTGAGGCACATGTGGTTGCCATGACTTGGAATCAACTGGAAGGCAACTGTTCATCTTCTTCTTTAAAAACTAATCAAAAGCCCAGCAGATGCTCCAAAATTAAAGGTTTTTGTTTGTTTTGTTTTGTGTTTTTACCCTTCTGAGCAATGTCAATTTCTTCAGTAAGCTCTGCAAGAGTAAGAGCTAGCTGGCATAGGCACTTATCCTCAGGTAAAACTGATCCCCAAACTTGTTGGAGAGAGCTTGGTTTTAATCTTCCTGTGAGAAAGTAATCTTAAAGAAATGCAGTTATTTGCAAAACCAATTTCCAGTTCCATATCATGAGATAACTAGTGAAAACCTTCGGCCACTGTGGCTAAGAAAATTGCACTTTTCTGACCCAGTCTGTATGCTTTTTTCAGAGTCTGCAAGATGTTCCTGTTTCCCACATCATCATTCCCCATCCTCAGCTACATTAATTTATCACTTTCTAGTGTTAGGTGTCCTTACTACAGAAGTCGTCAACAGTTTCTTATCTATATTTCCAAAATCCAAAACTTTCTGAAAATGAACCCCATTTGGTGACCAAATTGACCTTTCCTAATGCAATTTAACTGCCAAACTGAAACACAACTACCCCCAAATTTTCAGATAAGAGATTATGGATTTGTATTTTCAGACAGTTCTTAGTCTTGACATCTGTAAATAACCAACACTTACTTTAGGAATTGCATCTTTATCACAATTTCACCAAGAAGTCCTTGCTTTTTTCAAATATATCTTCCAAAATTCTGGTTATCTACTCTTACAATACAAGGAGTGGGTCTCAGTGCCACAGCTCTGCCTGTACCTGTGCTGAGAAGTCCTTCTACTCCAAAGTCTGTCTCTCTTCTTTGTGGGGAAGAGTCTTTGCCCTGGTATCCATGTGTAAATAGATTCTCCCATTACATAGGACCTGGACATATCCCTGTAACACCACTAACCCCTTCTCAGGAGCAGTAAAAGAAACCGCTTGACATTCAGCTGACTCTGACTCATGGCAACCCATGTGTGTCAGAGTAGAACTGTGCTCCATAAGGTTTTCAGTGGCTGATGGTTCAGAAGTAGATTGCCAGACCTGTTTTTCCAAGATACCTCTGGGTGGACTCGAGCTTCCAACCTTTTGGTTAGCACCCAAGTGCATCACCAACTTACACTGCCTAGAGACATCGAAGGAGCTCTGGTGGCATAGTGCCTAAGGCATGTGACTGCTAGGCAGAAGGCTGGAGGTTCAAACCCACCAGCCACTCCTTGGAAGGAAGGTTGGACAATCTACTTCCATAGTGATACTGCCTGGGAAGCCCAAGGAGGGGTCGCTATGAGTCAGATCCAACACGAAGGCAGTGACCTGAGTGGAGTTGAGTTGAGAGACTTTGTGGCACAATGGTTAAAGTGTTTGGCTGCTAACCAAAAGGTGGGCGGTTGAACCCTCCAGCTATACCTGGGGAGAAAACACCTGGTAATCTGTGCCCCTAAAGATTGACAGCCTGGGAAATCCTGCAGGGCAGTTCTATTCTGTCCCTACAAGGTTATAATGAGTCAGAATGGACTCGATGGCACACAACAGAGCCCCTGGGCTAGTAACTGAGTGGTTTCACCACTTCACCTTCACTATGGTGTCAGTTTCTCATAGCATAGTGCCTGAAGCACTTGACTGCTAACCAGAAGGCTGGCGGTTCAAACCCACCAGCCACTCCTCGGAAGGAAGATGGGGCAATCTACTTCCGTAGTGATACTGCCTTGGAACCCTAAGGAGGGATCACTATGAGTCGAGTCCAACTTGATGGCACATAACAACATTAAAATGTAAATACTGACAGTCCAAAGAACCCAAACCAAACGAAACCACTGCTGTCGAGTTGTATCTGAGTCATGGCGACCCCTCCTTGGGTTTCTGAGGTGGTATCACTACAGATGTCGATTGACAAAGAAAGGAGGACTTGAAATCTTGGTTTGAAAGAGGGTATTAGTGCTTCAAATAAAATATTATATTATTGGTGACTTTGATTAGTATTGGAATTTATCAACTAAAAACTTATTTTTTAATGAAATAAATGCCAAACTGAAGCCACACTGTGTAATGCTAACTACACTATTTTATGTATCAATTCTGTTGCTTTGCTTAAACAAACTACCCAATTTTGACAGGATATTGCATTATTTTCTGTAAAATATCATGCAATATTTGTTAAAAATGCTATACAATGTTAACTCTCATAATTTTCTTCTATTTTAAAATAATTTTAGAAAGGTAACTTTGACCCAAATATCTACCTAGTAAATATTTATTATGGACCTATTACATGACAGGCCCTCCACTTGGAGGTCACAAAGGTGAATAGGACAAAATGCCTTTCTTTAAGATATTCATAACTGGTCAGAGAAAGAGAAACATCAAAAGCTCATATAATTAATACTAAAATTGGACTATATGAAGAAGAATATGACATAAGATGGTATAATATGTTGTGAAAGATGATACAAAAAAAATCTATTGTGCAGGGCAGGGAAGATATAAGATCTGTATTTGAGAATAGGTTTAGTCCCATGTAGAGTTGAGCCTTGAAGTTTCAGAATCAGAATAATTTTTTTTTTTTTTCTAACATTTCATTTATCGTTTTTCTTTAGGAGATAGTATGGATATCTGGAAGCATCGCTGAGGATTTAATCCCAGCTGTCCCAGAAACATTTTTTGACCTATAGAATCTCCCACCAGTGCCACCAGGGGAAACTTGTTAAAAAGACATATTCCTAGTTCTCACCCAGATCTGAATCAGAACTCTGAGGGGACCCAGGACCTGCATCTGCGGGCACCAGTCCATCATACTCAACGGTACCCCAGTTCTCCCCTCTAACTGCTCACTTCCCACTTCACAACTCATACCACTCCCCACAACCACATCATTAACAATTTCATCACTCTCTAGCAAATTCTTGATTTTATAACATGTAGCCAGAAGCAAGTTGACCACAAGTTTTTTTTGTTTTTAATACAATACCAAATGTGGTGCAAGTGATTTATTTTCAACTGCTAACCTAAAGGCTGGCAGTTCAAACCCACCCCACAGAACTGAGGGAAGAAAAGCCTCGTGATCTACTTCTGTTAAGATTACAACCAAGAAAAGCCTATGGAGCAATAATACTCTGCTCACGTGGAGATGCTGTGAGTCGAAATTGATGGGACAACAGCAATGTAATAATACCAGACATAAAATCAGGAATTCTCATCTTGATCTCTCAGAGCACATACCGGGAAGAACTAAGAGGCCCTGAGGATCTGTGCTGCTGACAACATTAAGAATTTAGCTTTGTCCATTTTGGAATGGGAAGAGTTGGAAAGAGGGCATCAGAGATGAAGGGGAGGGAAAGGGTAGAGAGAAGCAGGAAGGGTGGGTGAGCATGGTATGAATTGGCAGTGTCACTAATAAACTCAGAAAAAGCAGGCCTAGCAAAATAAAGCTGGGAGCTGTGACTTTTCAGTTGAATCTTCTTGTTTAATTTATGAAACCTAGGAAACTTGCCCAAAGTTCTATAACTATGAGCAGAATTGACAAAGCCATTGAGAACTGAAAATTGCCATTGAGTCAGTTGTGATCTGTGGTAACTCCATTTGTGTCAGAGTAGAAATGTGCTCCATAGGGTTTTCGATAACTATTTTTTTTTTTGTAAGTAGATGGCTACGCCCTTGTTCTGAGGTATGGTGGTGAACTCCAATTACCAGTTTTTCAGTTAGCAGCATAGGACAAATAGTTTGTGTCCCCCTCCCAGGATCCTGCAACAGAGAAAGAAGGGAGTTGGAAGTGATCCTTGAAGAGTTAGATTCTAGTTCCAGTGAGAAGATTTGCTAATATCGCAATCCTAGGGAGAATGGACTCTGAAACTTGCAAGAGCAACTTGAGAAGACAAAGTAAAGTATCATAATGAAATGTGCAAAGATCTGAAATTAGAAAACCAACAAGGAAGAACATCCTCAGCATCTCAAGCTGAAAGAACTGAAGAAAAAATTCAAGCCTTGAATTACAATATTGAAAGATTCTTTGGGCAAAACATTGAAAGATGCAGAAAACATCAAAAGAAGATGGAAGGGATACAAAGTCACTGTACCAAAAAGAATTGGTCAGCATCCAACCATTTCAGGAGGTAGCATATGATCAAGAACCAGTGGTACTGAAGGACAACATCCAAGATGCACTGAAGGAACTAGTGAAAAACAAGTCTCCAGAAATTGATGGAATACCCATAGAAATGTTTCAACACATGGATATAATGCAGGTGGTGCTCATTTATTTATGCCAAGAAATTTAGAAGACAGCTACCTGGCCAACTAACTGGAAGAGATCCAAATTTATGCCCATTCCAAAGAAAGGTGATCAAGAAAAATTCAGAAATTATTAAACAATATCATTGACATCACACAGCAGTAAAATTTTTCTGAAGATATTTTAAAAATGGTTGCAGCAGAACATCAAATGGGAACTGCCAGAAATTCAAGCTGGGTTCAGAAGAGGACATGGAAAAAGGGGGTATCATTGCTGATGTCAGATAGATCTTGGCTGAAAGCAAAGAATACCAGAAAGTTTTGTGTTTTATTGACTATGCAGAGGCATTTGACTGTGTGTGAATCAAAACAAATTATGGAGATAACATTGCAAAGAATGGGAATTCCAGAACCCTTAATCATGCCCCTGAAGAACCTGTGCACAGACCAAGAGGCAGTTGTTCGAATAGAACGAAAGAATACTGAATGGGTTAAAATCAGGAAAAGTGTGCATAAGGGTTGTATCCTTTCACCATATTTAGTATGTATGCTGAACAAATAATCCAAGAAGCTGGGCTATATGAAGAAGAATGTGGCATCAGGACTGGAGAAAGACTCATTAACAACCTGTGATATGCAGATGACACAACTTTGCTTGCTGAAAGTAAGGAAGACTTGAAACACTTACTGATGAAGATCAAAGACTGTAGTCTTCGATATGGATTATACATTAAGAAAAAGAAAACAAAAATCCTCACAACTAGACCAATAAGCAAAATCAGGATAAATGGAGAAACGATTGAAGTTGTCTGAGATTTCATTTTACTTGGATCCACAATCAGCACTCATGAAAACAGCAGTCAGGAATTCACACATCCTATAGCATTGGGCAAATCTGCTGCAAAGACTTCTTTAAAGTGTTAAAGAGCAAAGATATCACTTTGAAGCTAAGGTGTGCCTAACCCAAGCCGTGGTATTTTCAATAGCCTCATATGCATGTAAAAGTTGGACAATGAATAAGGAAGACCAAGGAAGAATTAATGCCTTTGAATTCTAATGGCAAAAAATACTGAAAATACCATGGACTGCCAGAATGAACAAATCTGCCCTGGAGGAAGTGCAGCAGGAATCCTCCTTGGAAGTGAGAATGGCCAGACTTCATCTCACAAACTTTGGTCATGTTGTCAGAAAGGACCAGTCCCTGGAGAAGAATATCATGCTTGGTAAAGCAGAGGGTAGCAAAAAGGGGGAAGACCCTCAATGAGATGGATTGACACAGTGGCTGCAAAGATGGGCTCAAGCATAGCAAAGATTGTGAGGACGGCACAGGACCAAGCAATGTTTTGTCCTGTTGTACACAGGGTCATTATGAGTCAGAGCCAATTTGAAGAAACCTAACAACACACATCAAAACTCTGAAGTGAGTCCCTCTGTCAAGCCACTCTCATACTGTCAACATATCATAGATTTTAGTGAATAGTTAATAAATACCTATAATATCTACAAAAAAAGAGAGTTCCTTAAAGTATTAAAGAACAAAGATGTCACTTTGAAGACTAAAATGTGGCTGACCTAAGCCATGGTATTTTCAATAGCCTCATGTGCATGTGAAGGCTGGATAATGAATAAGGAACACTGAAGAATAATCGATGCATTTGAATTGTGCTGTTGGTGAAGAATAATGAAAATACCATGGACTGCTAGAAGAACAAACAAATCTGTCTTGGAATAAGTGCAGCCAGAATGCTCCTTAGAAGCTAGAATGGTCAGATTTCATCTCTGAGACTTTGGTCATGTTATCCTAAGGGGCCAGTCCCTGTAGAAGGATATCTTGCTTGGTAAAGTCGAGGGTCAGCAAAAAAGGGGATGATCCTCAATGAGATGGATTGACACAGTGGCTGTAATGATGGGCTCAAGCATAGCAATTATTATGAAGATGGTGCAGGATCAGGCAGTGTTTTATTCTGTTGTATGTAGGGTGTCTATGAGTCGGAGCTGACTTAACAGTACCTAAAAACAACAAGGGAAAATGGAATAATACTAGGGCTAGCTTGAGGCTTTAATACGTTATGTGATAATTATTGAGTGATTATTGTATACCAAACTGAAAACGAAACCCACTGCTGTCAAGTCCATTCCAACTCATAGTGATCCTATAGGTTTCTTTTTTTTTTTTTTTTCTTTTTTTGTGATTTGGGTGAAGATTTACAGAGCAAATTCACTTTCCATACAGCAGTTCACATATACTTTGTCTCATGTCATTGGCCACAGTTTACCACAATGCAACAGCTCCCCTCCCACTTCCTCCCCATAGTACCACTTCCCAGTGTCCATCCCTCCATATTCTCCTGCCCCCTG
>NW_006921981.1:2715527-2724344 GCF_000298275.1 Orycteropus afer afer | reverse complement strand
GCTATTGTAAATAGTGCTGCGATGAACATGGGTGTGCATATATCTGTTCTTGTCATGGCTCTCTCTTCTTTAGGGTATATACCTAATAATGGGATGGTTGGGTCAAATGGTATTTCTAATTCCAACTTATGAAGGAATTTCCATACTGCTTTCCACAATGGTTGTACCATTTTTCCTATAGGTTTCTAAGGTGATAAACACTTAATGCTCACATCTGTCTCTTGCAGAATGGTCAGTGGGTTTGAACTAGTGACCTTTTAATTAACACTGTAACCACTGTGCCATAAGGGCTCCTTACTATATACTAACCACTGGTAGTGGAAGATATTTTATCCTTTTCTCCTACATTTCATTAAGAGGTGAAAATTGTTAGGCATCACTATAGTTTTTAAGAAATTTGCAGCCTGCTTTCAACTACATGTCAATTTAAATTGTTACGATGTGAAGTTATAGTAGTATACATGAGAACGAATTTAAATCTAACATGCTGACTCCATAGCATCTTCTCTGTCACTTAATTACAGAATATCTTAAGCAATTATTGCAGACTCTAATATTGAACTTCATTTATAATGGAGAATTTTACTGTTGACTAATACGTTGCAGTCAATCTTGTTGATGTTTTTTGAAGTTTATAGGCCTTGAAAATTATTTGGGAAATAGTATGGAATTATTTTAGATAAAACTGTTTCTCTTCCTGTGCGTGCTCACAGAAACTATGCTGTATTTGCAAAACTGGATAATAGGATGAAATGCTCTATTATATTTATTAACTGTAAGGCAACATACTGTTCCTCTTCCAAACTCAATCACTTACTGGTTAAACTTGTGTATGTCGCCAGATGATGACTCTCTCACATTAAGTTTGGTTGATCAAATGGACTTCAATCATAGAATCAGAATCAGCTTAAGGACTCTTAGATTCTACTTATTTCATTCTTTTTTTTTTTTTTTAATGCATTTTATTGAAATGTAATTTATGTAGAGTGAAATACAAAAAACTAAAGTGACATGGGTCAATGCATTTTTTTTTCAGTGTTCCCTCCCCTCCCCTCCCACCCCTGGCAACCAACAAAGAAAGTTTCTCCATATATAAACCTTTCCTTGACCCTCCACAACAATGAACTAATACTATATTTGTCCATCTGTTATTGACTTGTTTCACTCAGCATAGTGTCCTCCAAGTTCATCCGTATTGTGCAGTGTTTTGACTCTACATTATTCTTTAGTGCTGCATAGCATTCCAGTATGTGTATATACCATAGTTTGGTCATCCACTCTTCTGCTGATGGGCACATAAGTTGTTTCCATCTTTTTGGTATTGTTAATAATGCCGTGATGAACATGAGTGTTCATGTATCTGTTCCTATCCTGGCTCTCACCTGTCTAGGATATATACCTAGTAAGGGGATTGCTGGGTCAAAAGGTATCTCCAATTCCAACTTTCTAAGGAATTGCCATATTGCTTTCCACAGTGGTTGTGTCACTTCACAGTCACACCAGCAGTGTACGAGTCCCAATCTCTCCTCATCCTCACCAGCATGTTATTTTCTGTCTCATTGAACCTTGCCATCAGTGCTGGGGTGAGATGGTATATCTCATTGTTGTTTTGATTTACATCTCTCTGATGGCCAATGATTGTGAGCATCTTTTCATGTATTAGTTACCACCTGAATATCCTCCTTGGTGAAGTGTCTATTCGTGGTTTCTGCCCATATTTTCAATTGCATTGTTAATTCCTTTGGTGTTGAGGCATTGGAGTTTTCCATCAATCTTAGAGATAAATCCCTTGCCAGATATGTAATTATCAGCAAATATGAATTTGTTGCTGTCATTTTTGTCATGTGCTTTTTCATTGTGTCAATTTCTTTGTTCCATATAATTTTCTATGCTGAGCTCGTTTTGTTTATGAATCATGTTATCACTTTCTTCATTGCTATTGTTTTATTATTTGCTGAATATTTATGCTGGTCCTCTTTTTTATTTTGATGTGAAGGTTTATCATTTTTCTTTGAGGTTACCCTGTGATTTATAGTTTTGTTCCCAAGTGTAGAACAGTCTGTTCTATCTTGTAGTTGTCTTGACTTCCCTACCATCTAGAAGTTCTGTAACGACACAGATTTTTTTTCCCTCTTTTTGGTTTGTAGTTGTCCTCATTTGTCGGTTGGTGTCTCTGGTTCCCTGTTACAATCTTGTAGGCTTATTTACTTTGGATACTTCCACAGCTCAGTTGGTTTCTGGGTTATATCATCATGTGTGTTAATGGTCAGTTGTTGTTGGTTGTTGTTGCTTCTCTGTCCAAAGGGGTCCCTTTAGCATCTCTTGTAAGGTTGGTCTGGTTTTAACAAATTCCCTTAATTTCTGCTTATCTGGAAATGTCCTAATTTCACCATCATATTTGAGGGACAATTTTGCTGGGTACATAATTATTGGTTGGAAATTTTTCTCTTTCAGTGTTTTACATACACCATCCCACTGTCTTCTTGCCTGCATGGTTTCTGTTGAGAAATCCGAGCTTAGTCTTATTGGTTGCTCCTTGTAGGTAACTTTTTGTTTTTCCCATGCTTCTCTCATGATTCTTTCTTTGTCTTTGATTTTGGTGAGTTTGATGATGATATGTCTTGGTGTTTTTCTTTTGGTGTCTATCCTGTTTGAGGTTCATTGGACTTCCTGAATGGATGTATTCTCATCTTTGATCATATCAGGGAACTTCTCCTCCAGCAAATCTTGGACAATTTTCTCAGTGGTTTTATTTTTCTCTTCCTGTTCTGGAATTCCATGTAGGTTATTCCTTTTGATGGTATCCCACATGAGCCTTAGGCTTTCTTCAGTTTGTTTTGATCTTTTTTCTGATTGATCCCTTTCCAAAGAAGTATTCAGGTATTTGTCTTCAATCTCACTAATTCCGTCTTCCATTGCATCAATTCTACTCCTTTGCCCTTTCAATGTCTTATCTATTTCTGACAATTTAGTATTAATCTTCCGGATTTCTATCTGTAGATTTAGAATCATTTCTAATTTTTCATTTATTTTTTCATTTTGTTCTTGTATTTTCTCCCAAAATTCTTTTAGGGTTTTGTCTGTGTTTTCCGTGGTCTGTCTCTCAATCCTTTGAAGATACCTAAATATAATTCTTTTGAATTCCTTATCAGGGAATTTCAATGCTGTCTTCCTCAGGGATGTGTTTTGGGTCTGTATCCTGGTCCCTTGTTTCTCCTGCTTTATCTTGCTTCTTTGTGTGGACTGTGATGGTCTGTTGTCTCTGGGGCATTGTGACGTTTTTGTGTTTATATTTAATTGGTGATTATATATTGGAGTGACTTGCCCACAATTTTCGTTTGCTTTGTTTTGTTTGTATGTTATCTATATAGACAGGGTTCTGTGTTGTGCTCCTCTATTCACTAGTTGACAGCACTTATACACTCACCACCTGTCTCCTTTCCTGTTGTCAGCCTCTCGTATGTCCTTGCTGCCCCTGGGAAACAGAGTCTGTTCTTAGGTCCTGTTTTTGTTTAGGATTTTCCACTCATTGGTGCCTAATCCACTTCTGTATTGTTCCTTTCAAACCTCAGGGCTCCAGGATTATTTTCTGTATCTCTGTCAATTGGTTTTTCTTTTCTTTGTTGAAGGTGGTCTGTATTGCTTGTCTGCTTATTCCTCCATCTTACTGAAAGTCTACCTATTTCATTCTTACAGGTTACTCTGTCAAGAGGCAGTAAAACAGTGAAGAAATTTGGGTGAGGATAAAAAGAAAAAGCACTAACATGATGTTCTGAAGGCTCCGTAGAAGAAACTAGGGGAGTCTTTTGTATGGTGTCTCTTTCAGTAAACATTTTCTCCTAGGGCAATGTTAGGCAGACTTCAAGGGTCTAATTTCTGGTCACCAAAATCTTCTCTAACTAGTGAAAGATATTCTTCAGAATTAAAGACTGGCAATACTTCAGTAATTCAGGTTGAACAATGTTAGAGTAGGGCAGGCAATATAAGGAGGGCCATAGGTCTCCCAGTAATTATTTTCACAGTGGGTAAGTTTGTGAGATCCAAATGGTATGGACCTTAGATTTAAAAGAAGTAAGGGAAGAATCTTGCCATATTGCACTGGACAAATCTGCTACAAAAGACCTCTTTAAAGTGTTGAAGAGCAAAGATGTCACTTTGAAGACAAAGGTGTGCTTAACCTAAACCATGGTGTTTTCAATTGCCTCATATGCATGTGAAAGCTGGACAATAAGTAAAGAAGATAGAAGAAAAACTGATGCCTTTGAATTGTGGTGATAGTGGAGAATATACAAAATACCATGGACTGACAGAAGAATGAAACATCCGTCCTGGAAGAGGAGCAGCCAGAATATTCCTTAGAATCGAGAATGGGCAGACTTCATCTCACTGACTTTGGTCATGTTGTCAGAAAGGACCATTTCCTGGAGAAGGATGTCATGCTTAGTAAAGTAGAGGGTCAGAGAAAAAGGGACCCTCAACGAGATGCTTGACACAGTGGCTACAATGATGAGCTCAAGAACAACAAGGACTGTGAGGATTGTGCAGGACCTGGAAGTTTTTTGTTCTATTGTATATAGAGTCACCATGAATCAGAATTGACTCTATGGCTCTTAACAACAACAACAACAACAAGGAAAGAATCTCAGTTCAGGATAAATTTACAGTTTCACAAAGCTTTGGTATTGGAGTCTTTATTATTACATTGCTGTTGTTGTTGTTGTTATGTGCCGTTGAGTCAGACCTGACTCACAGTGACCCCTCCTTGAGTTTCTGAGGTGGTATCACCAGGGAAGTAGATTGCCCAACCTTACTTCCGTGAAGTGGCTGGTGGGTTTGAACTGCCAGCCTTCTCGTTAGCAGTCAAGTGCCTTAGGCACTATGCTACCATTACATTACTTCTGTGTATTGAATGAGAAGGAACATTGAATGAGAATGAGGATGATAGGGACAATGTAGCCTTTGATAACTGAGAAAAAATGGACACAATTCCTAGATGACTTGACTAGTGATATGAGTGCCTTGATCACTGCAAAGAGTTTTTTGTGCTCCCTAGGTTGGTATGATGTTTTCAAGTAATTTTTCTGCTACAAAGGCTGCAGTAGCACAATAGCCGGGGAAGGTTTCTACCCAATGTGAAAATCTATAGATCATTACTAATACATACCATATTTTTTTTTGCAAATAGCATGCTCCTTTTATGTTTATTTGTCAACCACTCCCTCCCCCTAGGATGTAATCACTGCTATGCCAATTTTTTTTCACATGTTGCTGTATATTAATGCAGCATAGTTACAAAAATACTTTCTGAAGGGAGGTAGCAGTTGGCAAACAAATGTAGAAGGCACGTGTTATTTGTGAAAAATACAGTATTTATAATCATTTGAGGTTGAAGCTGAGTACAGTCTAGCTGCCACTCAAGCACAGGCTGAGAAGGTAAAGGGTATTGTCCAGGTAGGATTTTAAGGTGTTTTTCAGGATTGTAGTGAGGACAAATAGATCAATGTGTCGCAACATGTTCGGTAGCCTTCAAAATTTTTCCTCACCAGTATTTTTTTAAGGGCTCAATCATTTTTTTCTCATCTCATGTGGGAACCTTCATGTAAGGCTTGCATCATAGGAACACACAAGCAATTAGGTAAGATGCTTTTCTTATTAGGCCCAGTCCACGATTTAGTGGCAGGATCTTGGTACAGCTTGCCTTTTTCTATGACTTAATTTTCTGTTTGGGCTAATTGTTGGCACTTTAAAAGTCTTTTTAAAGTTAATTCATGAAGGTGGAAATTATCAATAGAGAAATTTGGGGAGCCCCTTTCTTTATCATAAATGCAGAAATAACTTGAGAAGCAGTTTGTTTGGCTGTCATATCAGCAAAATTATTTTCTCTAGTCTTTTCAGTTTGGGGGATGCCCTTGGATGGGTGAGCTTCTACTTTTATCATAGGGATTTCAGAGGGGAGTTAGAGAGTGTCTAGTAGGTCTGCTACTAAAGCCCCATTTTTAAATGGCATTTCTGGAAAAGGATAAAAACTCTTTGTTTCCATAACATGCCAAAATCATATGTAATTCCAAGACAGTATCTACTGCCCATAGAAATATTTACAGATTTTCCTAAAGCAATTCCACAAGTTCTAGTGAGGGCGATTCATTTGGCTTGTTGCTCAGGGAGAGCCTTACTTTCAAAGACTTCTGTAAAAGTCATAACAGTGTATCCAATTGGATAGAAAGGACAAGTAGGATTAAGTTTTAAACAGGAACCATCCTCAAACAAAAAAAATCAGGATTTGTTAAAGGGGTCTCTTTTAAGTCTTTCCAAGGGATTAAAAGTTGCCCATTCAATTCTAGGCAATCATGTGTAGGATAGTTGTTTTCATTAGTTGTGGGGAGAATAGCTGGATTTAAACGGGCTATGAAATGTAGTCTAATGTTAGATGCATCCAGGAGGAGGATTTCATAGGAGGGGAGCCTGCTGGGAGAATGAGGTTGTGTCAAGGCAGAATTAAGCAAGACATCTCAACAAAATTCTTGCTAACAAAATTCAACAGCATGTAAAGAAAATTATACATCATGATCAAGTGGGATTCATACCTGGGATGCAAGTAAGTTTCAACATTAGAAAATCAATCAACTTTATTCACCACTCAAATAAAAGAAAGGAAAAGAACCATATAATCATCTCACTTGACACAGAAAAGGCATTTGCTTTCCTGATAAAAATTCTCAGCAAAGTAGGAATAGAAGGGAAATTCCTCAACACAATCAAAGGCATATATGAAAACCAACAGCAAATATTACTCCCGATGGAGAAAGATGGAGAGTGTTCTCCCTGAAAATGGGATTGAGACAAGGATGACAAGGATGCCCTCTATCACCACTCTTATTCGATATTTTGATGGAAGTCTTAGCTAGAGCAATAAGACAAGGAAAGGAAATAAAGTGTACCCAAATTGATTTAAAAAAAAAAAAAAAAAAAAAACCTCACTGCCATTTAATCGCTTCTGACTCATAGCAACTCCTTCTTGGGTTTTTGAGGCGGTGTGTCTATGAAAGTAGATTGCCCAGTCTTCCTTCCAAGGAATGGCTGGTGGGTTTGAACCACCAGACTTCTCGTTAGCAGTGAAATTCCTTAGGCACTATGCCACCAGAGTTCCTTATCCAAAGTGATAAGAAGAAGTAAAACTATCCTTATTTGAAGATGACATGATCCTATGCATGGAAAATCCCAGAGACTCCACAAAAAAGTTTCTGGAACTGATAGAAGAGTTCAGCAAAGTGGCAGGGTATATGGTCAATATACAAAAGTAAGCTGGATTTTTCTACACTAAGAAGGAGGATTCTGAAAAAGAAATCAAGAAATCAATACCATTTACAATAGACCCTGTCATGAATTGAATTGTATCTTCCAAAAATATGTGTCAATTTTTCTGGGTCATGATTCTCAGTGGTTTGGCAGTTATGTAATGATACCCCATGATGCAATCTGATGTGATAAGCCAATGCTACCAGAGCTCCTTCAGAAACCCAAGGAGGGGTCACTATGAGTTGGATCCTACTCGACAGCAGTGAGGTTTACTATCTAGAAAGTGATTTATCCTCCTTCCCCTCCAATCCCTGGTAACCCTCAAAGAATGTTTCTTTCTCTGTATATATCTATTACTAACTTTTTATGATATTTGTCCTTTATGATATTTGTCCTTTTGTGGTTGACTTATGTCATTCAACCAATGTCCTCCAGATTGATCCACCAGATGTTTTTGCAAACTCCTCATCATTCTTTTTAGTTGCATAAATATACCATAATTTCTAACTAGGATTGAGATTGCTATATCATAAGGTATTTCTGTTTCCAGCTTTTCAAAGAAGCACAATACAGTTTTCCATAGTGGCTGTACCATACCACAGGCCACCAGCAGTGTATAACATTTTCCATCTGCCCACAGCCTTGCTTGGTAGCCTAGTGCCTAAGGCACTTGACTGCTAACCAGAAGGCTGGTGGTTCAAATCCACCAGCCACTCCTTGCAAGGAAGGTTGGGCAATCTACTTCCATAGTGATACTGCCTTGGAAACCCAAGGAGGGGTCGCTATGAGTTGGATCCGACTCACGGCACGTAACAACAGCAACAACAACAACAATAGCCTTGCCAGGATTTGTTCTTTTCTTTTTTCTTTTTTTTTTTTCAGCATTACCATTTTTACAGGGGTGAGACGGTATCTCATTATAGTTTTGATTTGTATCCCTCTAAATAGTGATACTGCCTTGGAAACCCAAGGAGAGGTCGCTATGAGTCGGGTCCAACTCGACATAACATAACAACAACAACAACAACAACAACAATGGCTCATGATCACAAGGATATTTTCATGTATTTGTTGGCTTTCAAAATATTGTCTTTAGTGGTGTTTGTTCATGTCCTTTGTTTATTTTTTGTTTGGGTTGTTTGTCTTTCTGTTTTTGAGTTGTTGAAGTTTTCTATAAATTTCAGAGACTAGACCCTGGTTGGATAGGTCATTACCAAATTTTTTTCCCTATCTGTGGGCTCTCTTTCAACTCTTTTGGTGAAGCCATTTTATAAGCATAAGTATTTAATTTTAGGAGGTCCTAGTTATCTAAATTATCTTCTGTTGTTTGTGTATTATTATTGTTGTCGCTGTTAGGTGCTGTCAAGTTGGCTGTGACTCATAGTGACCCTGTTGTTGTTGTTATGTGCCATTGAGTCAGACCCCACTCATAGCGACCCCTCCTTGGGTTGCCGAGGCAGTATCACTATGGAAGTAGATTGCCCAACCTTCCTTCCAAGGAGTGGCTGGTGGGTTTGAACC
>NW_006921981.1:2712756-2715089 GCF_000298275.1 Orycteropus afer afer | reverse complement strand
AGGGAATAGTTCCAAATGTAAGTAGTGATAATCTTTTCCTTCCAAGGAGTGGCTGGTGGGTTTGAACTGCCAGCCTTCTGGTTAGCAGTCAAGTGCCTTTGGCACTATGCTACCAGAGCTCCCATACATATATTATATATGGATATAATTATCATATAATTATTATTTATTTTTTTGCATACACATCTATCACAGAAAAAAGGAAGAGAAGGGAATAGTTCCAAATGTAAGTAGTGATAATCTTTTGGTGGTGGGATTATATATAATTATTTTTCATAACAGTAAATTTATTATGCACCCTATATAAAGCCTTATTATGTATCACTGTCCATTTTATTTATTAGGTATGGGGCTAAGTACTAGGAGAACAAGGTGAAAAGACTCAATCCTGTTCTACAGCTGATGTCCATTTAATGGGGAAGAAGAACATAGTATACTGGGGAGGTTTATGTAGGTTGTTTATGGGAACACAGAGGAGAAGCACTTAATCCATTGTTGGGGCCAAGGAGGACTTCCTAGAAGACCACTGAGTTGACTCTTCAAAGATAATAAATATTTGGTGAGGTATAGACAATCAGAAAGGAGCTCTGGTAGCACAGGGGATAAAAGGTCTGAGGTTTGAACCCACCAGAGGCTCTGTGAGAGAAAGATGATGCAGTCTGCTTCTGTAAAGATCTGCAGCCTTGGAAAATCTATGAGGCAGTTCAAATAGGGTCACTATGAGCTGGAATCAACTAGATGGCAAGTAGATAATTAGAAGGGTGCTCCAGAGAGAGCAGCATGTGGCATGAAGTAATACCATGTATTAAGGCCTGGAGAAGAATAGTTATTTCTAGCATTTAAGATGTGAGGGACAAAGTGATGTAGATGAGGCTGGAGATACAGGTGGAGGCCAGGTTGTGAAGAATCTGTTTGGACTTCATTCTATAAGAGATGAGCATTGTTGATAAGGGCTTGAACGAGGGAGATAAGGGGCCAGAATTGCATTTTGGATCCATCAGTCTGGTTGCATTGTGGAGGGATACAGAGAAAGGCAAGATTGCAGACAGAAAGAATCATTAAGAAGTGATTGAAACACTGTGAGTGAGAGATGTTAGGGCTTGATGGAGGCCAGGAGAATTTAACAATCCTTAGGTAGGGGAATTGATTGATCTTGAGAAATTGGTTATGAGGGTGAGAAGAGAGAATAGCACAGGATGCTTCCTGGTTGGTGACTAGCTGGGTGATAGTGAACACTGGTTGGCGAAGGAAAGGTTTTTGGGGAACAAAGATGAGTTCACTCTTAGACACGTTCAGTTTGGTGCAACCAGGGAATAGAAAGATCCAGCCATCCTGGAGCTCAATGGGGAGTTCAAAATCATCAAAATCCAGGTGACACCTGAATAAACATGAGGACTTAACAAAGAGAATGAAAATCAGAACTGAGAATTGATAGAAGAGACAATAGCTAGAAAAGAACCGCAATGAACAACAGTATGTAAGTGTCAGAGAGAGAGTACTGGTGAGAGTGTATGTTCTGGAAAAATCAAACAGTATGTCTTTAACTTGATATGCAATGGGCATAAACCAATCTATCTATACCTGGTTTCTTAACTCTGTTCATAAATACTTCTGATGGATATAAAATAGTTTGCCTCTTCTCTATGTTAAATCATTAATAAAATATAACTTTATGTAATACTTGCAAATAATTGACTTCAATTAATAGGATTAAATTAACAGGAACATTTTAGAAGAGATTTTTAAAAGTTCTCAATATTTGCATGGCCTTAAAATTTTTAAATTACAAAACAATAAACTTATATGAGCCAACTTCATATTGTTTCAGATAACCCTATTAACATTGTTAAAAATTTTGTATTTCCAGATTACTTATAATAAATATGTCTTAAAATTTTTTTTACAAAAGTGAATAGTTTGTAGATTTCTTTTTAAAAATTTTTTATTGTGATTTGGGTGAAAGTTTACAGAGTAAATTCATCTTCCATGCAGCAGTTCACATACACTTTGTCTCATGTATGTCTTAATTTTCTAATCATCAAAAATTGATAAATGTTAGACATAAAAAATTGCAATTAGACTTGCAATTAGGATTTGTTAATTATCACTGGTGACTGGAATGCAAAAATTGGAAACAAAGAAGAATCACTGGTAGCTGGAAAATTTGGCCTTGGTGACAGAAATAATGTTGCAACTCTCATAGTAGAATTTTGCAAGACCAATGACTTGTTCATTGCAAACACCTTTCTTCAACAACACAAACAGCAGCTGTACACGTGGACTTCACCAGATGGAACACACAGGAATCAGATTGACTACATCTGTGGCAAGAG
>NW_006921981.1:2699509-2708828 GCF_000298275.1 Orycteropus afer afer | reverse complement strand
TGGCTTTGGAGGTTGGGGCATAAATTTGAATAACAGTCATATTAACAGGTCTTCCTTGTAGGCGTATGGATATTATCCTATCACTGACAGCATTGTATTTCAGGGCAGATCTTGAAACCTCCTTTGTGATGATGAATGCCATGCCATTCCTTTTGAAACTGTCATTCCCAGCATAGTAGATCAATCTATATGCTGAGCAAATAATTCGAGAAGCTGGACTATATGAAGAAAAACGTGGCATCAGGATTGAAGGAAGAATCATTAACAACCTGAGATATGCTAATGATACAACTTTGCTTGCTGAAAGTGAGGATGACTTGAGGCACTTGCTGATGAAGATTAAGGAACCTAGTCTGCAGTATGGATTATATCTCAATATAAAGAAGACAAAAATCCTCACAACTGGATCAATAAGTAGCATCATGATAAAGAAGCAAAGATTGAGCTTGTCAAAGAATCACTTTGTTTGGTTCTACAATCAAGGCCAATGGAAGCAGCAGTCAGGACATCAGACGATGTGTAGCATTGGGAAAGTCAACCGCGAAGGAACTGTTTCAAGTGCTGAGGAGGAAGGATGTCTCCTTGAGGACTAAGGTGTGCCTGACACAAGCCATGATATTTCCAATCACCTCATATGCATGTGAGAGCTGGACAATTAATAAGGAAGACTGAAGAACAGTTGATGCTTTTGAGTTGTGGTGCTGGTGAAGAACGCTGAAGGTACCATGAACTGCCAAAAGAACTAATAGATCTGTCCTGGAGGAAGTGCGGCCGAGATGCTCCTTGGAAGCGAGGATGGCCAGACTTCATCTCACCTACTTTGGTCAAGTTATCAGAGGGAACCATTCCCTAGAGAAGGATGTCATGCTTGGTAAGGTGGAGGGTTGACAAAAGAGGCGAAGGCCTTTGACGAGATGGATGACTTGGTGGCTGCGACAATGGGCTCAAGTATAGCAAGGATCATGGAGCTGGTGCGGGATCAGGCGGTGTTTTGTTCTGCTGTGCATGGGGTCGCTATGAGTCGGAAGCAACTCGATGGCACTTAACAACAACAGCAACAGACATAAAAAATTAGTTGGAAGCAAATATGGAAATTATTAACAATTACTCTGTGGTGGTGGAAATATGGATATTTGTTATATTGTTAGATTATAATGTCTGTTGTTATTGTTATGTGCTGTCAAGTCAGATCCGACTCATAGTGACCCCTCCTTGGGTTTCCGAGGCGATATCACTATGGAAATAGATTGCCCAACCTTCCTGCCGAGGAGTGGCTTGTGGATTTGAACTGCCAGCCTTCTGGTTAGCAGTCAAGTGCCTTAGGCACTATGCTATCAGAGCTCCATTATAGTGTATATTATACTTAAAATTCAAAACTATGAAGGTTAAAAAATATTTTATTTTCTATATTATTTCATTCAGTTGCAGCCTGCAGCAAGAATATGTGATGACAAAGTCTTTTCCACCCAATTCGAGTGGACCAGGATTTAAAATTCACTGTCATGTTTATGTAATTCATGTATATGTGAAAGGCTGCATTCATAAATATAAATGATTAATCAATCTATACTTTTATAGTCTAGTTTTATATTTTTGCTCAAAATTGGATAGTAAGACATATCAATATTTCATTACTGACTGATGACCTACTCAATACTATTTTAGCATGTGTTATTCCCTTTCTATTGAAGAGATTTCGGTGGAGCTGTGATTCTCTCTGGTGGCATAGTACCTAAGGCATTTGACTGCTAACCAGAAGGCTGGTGGTTCAAACCCACTGGCCACTCCTTGGGAGGAAGATTGGGTAATCTACTTCTGTAGAGATACCGCCTCAGAAACTCAAGGAGGGATCGCTATGAGTCCGACCAACTCAATGGCAGTGAGTTTGGTTTTTGGTTTGGTGATTCATTCAAGTGTGTATTTTCCCTCCTATAATAGCCACTGACTGCTAACACTATAGGAACCACTGTTGCCATCTGAAAGGAAGGTCTGCCGTCAGAGGAAAAGCATCCCTTGAACAGTCACATCAGTCCTCTTCTCCCCCACCCAAGATTAACAGTCACACTCATCACAGACTCTTCACAAGGTAGCCTCTAGAAGGCAGAGAAATCACAAGCCCATGAGCAATTTTGAGTAGAAGGACTCATTGTAAAATAAGCCAACCACCCCACTGCCTTTGAGTTGACTCCAACTCATAGTATTCCCATGTGTGTCAGAGTAGAACTGTGCTCTGTGGGGTTTATAATGGCAGATTTTTCAGAAGTACATTGCCAGGCCTTTCTTCCAAGGTATTTCTGGGTGGACTTGAACCTCCAACCTTTCGTTAGCAGTTTAGGATTTTAACCCTTTGCACTACACAGGGACTCCATAAGATACACCAAAACCAAATGAAACACACTGACGTCAAGTCAGACCCGACTCATAGTTAACCCCTCCTTGGGTTTCTGAGGCAGTATCACTACAGATGTAGATTGCCCAACCTTCCTTCCGAGGAGTGGCTGGTGGGTTTGAACTTCTAGCCTTCTGGTTAGCAGTCAAATGGCTTAGACACTAAACCACCACACAGCCACCCAATATTCTGTAACCCTTCTTTAAAAATGCAATGTGATATTCCTTTCTATTTCTTTTAAAATTCTATTTATTTTTTATGATATATGGAGGAATCCCTGGGTGGCACAAATGGTTAAGCATTCAGTTGCTAACTGAAAATTTGGCAGTTCAAATCCATCCAGAGGCACCTAGGAATAACCAGTTTTAGCAGTTTCTTGTATATCTTTATAGTGATAGATATATGTGTATGTATGTACATATGTATGTATGTGGCATGTGTGTATGCACAAACACAAGCAAAACACACATTCATATATTAAAGTATATATAAATATGTGTATATGGTATACCTATGTTGGGCAAGATTCATACACACATATGTATAGAGAGAGAAAGGGAGAGAGCACAACCATGTCCTCCCTTTTCCATCCTTTTAAAACAAATAATGGTATCCATATGCTCTATTCTGTATCTTTTTTTTTCTCACAATGCATCTTGGATAAAATTCTGTGTAATAATATAAAGAAGGAGCTCTGGTGGTGCAGTGCCTAGGCATTTGACTGCAAACCAGAAGGTTGGTGGTTCAAACCCACCAGCTACTCTGCAGAAGGAAGATGGAGCAATATACTTCGGTAAAGATCTACCGCTTCAGAGAACAAAGTTTTCTTGTTATGCCTGCAAATTTTTCTAGTTGTGAATATACTGTAATTTTTAAACTAACACTCAAAAGGAAGAGCATTAACAAGTTTTTGTAGCACTATAGAACCTTGTACAGTCATGCGTCGCTTAATGTCCATGATACATTCTATGAAATAGGATGTTATGTGATCTGTACAAACACAATATTATAATGTGTTGTGCAAACACAATATTATAATCTTGTCCTGCTTTTTCTTTAAGCATCATGAACAAGCTTTGTGCCTCAGTAGTGATTGTCAACATGCTGAGAGGGATTTGCTTTTGTGTTTGGTCCTTAATCCACAGCCTTAGTAATTTCTCCATATCTGATATAGGTCCCTTGCACATTTTTGTTAGTCTCGTAGCTTTTGATGGAGCTGATCCTTTAACAGTTCGGAGAATTTTTTCTTTGTTTTTGAGGATTGTTGTGATTGTTGAGTGTGAGACATGCCTAAATTGCAAACAATAGCATTCACTGATTTTCTATCTTCATGTTGTTTAATAACCTTTTGTTTTATTTCTGTCATGGATTGAATTGTGTTCCCTCACATTGTGTCAACGTGGGTGGGCCATTATTCTCAAGGGTTTGGCAGCTATGTAATGATGTAATCTTCCCCCATGATGTGATCTGATGTGATCAGTCAATCAGTACTAAGGGGGTTAGGGTGGAATGCAACACCCTTACTCAGATCACAGCCCTGATTGAATATAGGGGGGGTTTCCCTGGGAAATGGCCGGCATCACCTTATATCTTACAAGAGATAGAAGGAGAGAAGTGAAGAGAGAGAGGGACCTCAGTAACACCAAGAGAAAAGAACCAGGAGCAGAGCACATCCTTTGGATCCAGAGTCCCTGAGCTGAAAACCGCCTATACCCAGGGGAAGATTGATGCCAAGATACATGGAGATCTCCATGGGATGCCAGGCCCACAGATTTGAAAGCAGACAAGGACCTTCCCCCAGAGCCAACAAAGAGAGCCTTCCCTTAGAGCTAGTGCCCTGAATTTGGACTTGTAGCTTCCTAAACTGTGACAGAATAAATTTCTGTTTGGTAGAGCCATCCATTTGTGGTATATCTGATAGCAGCACTAGAGAACTAAGCCAGCTTCCTAACTGATACTCTCTTTTGCCTCTTGCTGCTGCTATCATTAGCACTGGTTTTCCTACATTTGTGATCTATGATGCATTTCTCAGTAATATTTCTGAAAGGAAATTGACCAGAGCGATAAGGCTACAACACTCAACAGACATGCAATACATGAGATTGAATGTTGCTACCTACAAGTAGAATCGTACACTGTTACACCGTAAACTTTTTAGATAGAGAGTATAGTACAGTATAGCCATAAGTCAGTAATGTGTTTATTATGATTATCAAAACATAAGTGTTATAGGTCACATATATACTATACCCACCATTTGTCTGTCAGTTTGTCATATTATGGTGGCTTGCATGTTGCTGTGAGGCTGGAGGCTATGCCACAGATGTTTTAAATACCAGCAGGGTCAACCTATGTTGAGCAAGATTCAGTGGGAGTTCAAGACTAAGACAGACTGGGAAGAAGGATGAGACCACCCACATACTGGCCAATGAAAACTTTATGAATAGCAGAGAAAGACTGTCTCATATGGTGCCAGGAGATGAGCTCCTCAGATTGGAAGGTACTCAAAATACCACTGGGGAAGAGTCTCCCCCCAAGTAGAATTGACCTTAATGACATGGATGGAGTTAAATTTTCAGGACCTTCATTTGCTGATGGGGTGTGATTCAAAATGGGAAGAAATAGCTGAAAACATTTATTAATAATTAGAACATGCAATGCCCAAAATATGAATCTGGGAAAATTGGAAGTTGTCAAAAATAAAATGGAATGCATAAAGATCAATATCCTAGGCATTAGTGAACTGAAATGGACTGCTATTGGCCATTTTGAATCAGACAATCATATGGTCTACTACACTGGGAAAGACAAATTGAACTGGCATGGCATTGCTTTATTGCCAAAAAGAATGTATCCTGAAATATGGTGCTGTCAGTGAGTCAGTGATAGGATAATAATACTACTATTATTCAAATTTATACATCAACCACTAAAACCAAAGATGAAGAAACTGAAGATTTTTACCAACTTCTGCAGTCTGAAATTGACTAGACATGCAATCAGGATGCATTGATTTTTACTGATGATTGCAGTGCAAAACTTGGAACAAAGAAGAATCATCGGTAGTTGGAAAATGTGGCCACAGTGACAGAAATAACGCCAGAGATTGCATGATAAATTTTGCAAGACCAATGACTTACTCACTCCAAATACCTTTTATCAACAACATAAATGGCAGCTATACATGTGGACCTCACCAGATGGAATGCACAGGAAACAAATTGACTATATCTGTGGAAAGAGGAGAGAAAGAGAGAAGCTCAGTATTATCAATGAAAATGGGGCCAAGAGCTGAGAGTTGAATAGACCATTAATTGCTCATATTAAAGTTCAAGTTGAAAATGAAGAAAATGAAAACAAGTCCATGAGACTTGATATGAATATATCAAGAATATGACCTTGATTATACCCCACCTGAATTTAGAGACCATCTCAAGAATATGGTTGAGGCATTGAACACCAATGAGCAAAGATCAGGCAAATTGTGGGTGACATTAAGAGCATGATACGTGAAGAAAACAAAAGGTCATTAAGAAGACAAGAAAGGAAGAAACGATCAAAATGGATATTTAAACAGACTCTGAAACTTGCTCTTGAACAGAGAGTAGCTAAAGCAAATGGAAGAAATGATGAAAGAAAGAGCTGAACAGATTTCAAAGGGTGGCTCTAGAAGACAAAGACAATGAAAAGTGCAAAGACCTGGAGTTAGAAACCAAAAAGAAAGAACACGCTAGGCATTTCTCAAGCTGAAAGAACTGAAGGAAAAATTTAAGCCTTGAGTTGTACTATTGAAGGATTCTATAGGTGAAATATTTAATGATGCAAGAGGCATCAAAAGAAGATGGCAAGAAATCAGTCACTATACCAAAAAGAATTGGTTGATGTTCAGCTACTTCAGGAGCTCACATATGACCAAGAACCAATGGTATTGAAGTCCAAGCTGCACTGAAGGAATTTGTGACAAACAAGTCTCCAGGAATTGATGGACTACCCATTGAAATTTCAACAAACTGATGCAGTGCTGAAGGCACTTATTCATTTATGCTAAGAAATTTGGAAAACAGCTACCTGGCCAACTGACTGGAAGAGATCCATATCTGTGCCCATTTCAAAGAAAGGTGAATCAATAGAATGTGAAAATTATCAAATAATATCATTAATATCACATACAAGTAAAATGTTGCTGAAGATAATTTAAAAATGGTTGCAGCAGTATATCAACAGGGAACTTCCAAAAATTCAAGTAGGATTCAGAAGAGGATGTAGAATGAGGATGTCATGTCTGATGCCAGATAGATCTTGGCTGACAGCAAAGAATACCAGAAAGATACTTACCTGTGTTTTCTTTACTATGCAAAGGCATTCGACTGTGTGGATCATAACAAATTATAGATAACATTGCAAAGAATGGGAATTCCAGAATACTTAATTGTGCTCATAAGGAATCTGTACATAGATGATGAGGCTGTTGCTCAAACAGAACAAGGGCATACTGCATGGTTTTAAATCAGGAAGGGTATGTGTGAGGTTTGTATCCTTCTACCATACTTATTCAATCTGTCTGCTGAGAAGCTGGACTACATGAAGAAGAACCCAGCATCAGGTTTGGAGGAAGACTCATTAACAATCTGCAATATGCAGATGACACAACCTTCCTTGCTGAAAGTGAAGAAGACTTGAAGCACTTACTGGTGAAGATTAAACACTGTAGTCTGCATATGGATTACACCTCAACATAAAGAAAACAAAAAATCCTCACAACTGGACCAAAAAGCAACATCATGATGAATGGAGAAAAGATTGAAGTTGTCAGGGATTTCATTTTACTTCAACCCACAATCAACATCCATGCAAGCAGCAGTCAGGAAATCAGTTGTCATATTGCACTGGGAAAATCTGCTGCAAGGGACTTCTTTAAAGTACTGAAGAGTAAAGATGTCACTTTGAAGACTAAGATGTGCCTAACCCAAGCCGTGGTATAGTCACTTGTCTCATATGCACTTGAATGCTGGGCAATGAATAAGGAAGACCAAAGAAGAGTTAGTGCTTTTGAACTGTGGTGTAAACTAAGAATACTGAAGATGCCGTGGACTGCCAGAAGAATGAACAAATCTGTCCTGGAACAAGTACAGCTGGAATACTCCTTGGAAGTGAGAATGGCCAGACTTTGTCTGCCTACTTTGGTCATGTCAGGAAGTGCCAGTCCCTGGAGAAGGATAACATGGTAAAAGTAAAGGGTCAGTGAAAAAAGGTAAGACTCTCAATGAGATGATTGACACAGTGGCTACAACGATGGGCTCAAGCATAGCAAGGATTGTGAGGATGGCGCAAGACCAGTAGTGTTCTCTTGTGCATAGGGTCACTGTGAGTTGGAGCCTACTCAGTGGCATCTAACAACAACAACATATACTATACAATTATATGCCTGACATCACAACTGCTATGTATACAAGAGACATGAGATACGGAAAGCTGTTTTGTTCACCACATCTAGTTTTCCCTGCAGGGTTTCTGAACATTATTATAACTTATAGCACCAAGGATGTATATGCGGCCAGACATTGCCTGAATAATGTTATGTGCACATGACTATACATGCATGAGTTCACATACTCACAATTAAATTCCTAGAAGTAGAATTGCTGGGCATGTGCCTTTGTAATCTTGACAGATATGTCCAAATTACTCTCACAGAGGGTGTTCTGATTTACTTTCTTAACCGGAATGTTTGAAGGGGCATGTCTAAGGTAGCATTGGAGGATATTCTGTCAATGAATTTTGAAAGAGGCACTGGTTTGCTTCTGTAAATTACATTATACTATTGCATTAGTCATAGCAATAGCTCTGTTTGAGTAAGCGCTTACAATCATCTAGGGCTATACTTGTTTCTTCTCGGAAAGGTGAGGAAAATGATATTGCAATGCAGTGAATTTCTTTTATATGGCCTCTCTAGTCCTGGCCTTGTAACTCCCATAAAGTGTTTGGGGGACTATCCACATAAGGTGTGTAAAATTCTTGAAGGGATTGGACAGTGATCATTCAAATAAAGTACCTGTGGCATACCAAGGGATTGGCCAGTTTTACCATCCTGCTAGAGGTTGAGGGGGACCTCACTACCCTCAAAAACAACCAGGGGCAGAATGCAACCTTTAGACCCAGGGTCTCTGTGCAAAGAGCCTCCTAGACCCAGAAGGGAGAGAGAGAAAGAGAGAGAGAGAGAGAGAGAGAGAGCAAGAGTGCTGTAACATTGAAGACAGCAGTGGCATGGGATCAGCAGCTGCTCAAGACCAGCAGATGGCTATAGTGGGCTTGCCAACCCATGGCAGAAGAGAGCTGAGTGCCTTTGGGCAGGAGGCTTGCTGGTAGAGTGGGGTGCCTCCAGGCACTTATTGATAGAGCTAATGAGCTGTAACAGTCACCTGAACAGCACAGAGGCCAAGAGGGGCCTGGCAGTAGAAGCTGCCAGTAGGCACAGCTGTGATGACAGCTGGCTGGTTGGGAACAATCCTGACTGATAAATTGTACCCTCTTGTCTCCTGAGTTGTTCCTATTCCAAGTAACCTATTACTGATAAAACTGATAATTGTGATTATGAGCTGTGATTTCTGTGTGGCTACTGCAACAAATTATGAACCCAGCAGAGAAGAAGAGAGTGACATGGGAGAAATGGATGGTGTCAGAGTTGGTAAAAAGGTTGGAAAGTAGAAGTATGTCTGACATCCACCTTGTAGGAATCAGCCTTAAGTTGATCTTGATTCTCTTCCTTCCTCCTGAAGTTAGGAGAGATCTGACACCACCATATTTCTTTTTTTCTTTCTTTCTTTTTTTTTATGATTTTTTTTTTTTATTTTATTTTGATTTGGGTGAAGATTTACAGAGCAAATTCACTTTTCGCAAACAGACTAATTAAAATATAGCATAAATGTATAC
>NW_006921981.1:2695653-2696936 GCF_000298275.1 Orycteropus afer afer | reverse complement strand
TCCCTTCTATTCCTATTTTGCTGAGAGTTTTGATCAGAAATGGGTGTTGGATTTTATCAAATGCCTTTTCTGCATCAATTGATATGATCATGTTGACACCACCATATTAGAGATACAGAACTGACTTTTGAAAGGTGGGTAAGGATCCTAGTGAACAAAGTGGGAAAGGGTATTTTAGCTAGATATAGGAGTCTGTATAAAAGGAAAGATGTGAGATTAAGGATTTTGTAAATAGAGAACTAGTAAGTGAGATTGGAGATAAGTAGGGGCAAAATTGTGATCAACTATAATTATCGTAATTTATTTGGACTCTATTGAGTAGATGATGAGGGTTACCAAAGGTTTTAAGTGTAGGGGTAACATGCTAAAATTTGTGTTTATAAAGGTCACTTTGAGGGTAATTCAGGAGATGGATTGGAGAGAATTGTTGCTAGGAAGTCTACCAGAATGAAAATGTGCATCACTTGTTGGCATATTATCTTTTAGGCCATGTCTTCATTTATTGTGTCACATCCTGGATTTTGGCCAAGTAGCTCCTGATGGCAAGTATCTCACCTTCATCACCAGGGCTGGAGTTATGCTCACTGGTGAAACATACCCCAGAATACAGCAGGGAAAGACTAAAGTAGATTTGTGGATAAAAAAAATCCCCAAACCAAACTCACTGCTGTGGTGTCAGATCCAACTCATAGTGGCCTCTCCTTGGGTTTCCGAGGCAGTATCATACAGAAGTAGACTTGTAGATACTTACCTTTAAACTGAGTAGGACTAGGGGAGATATAGTTTTCATTTTCTGAAAATGAATAGGGGCAGAAAAGCATAGGGTGGATCATCTATAGCTTTGGAACCAGGAGACCTGGGTTTTAATCTGGGGTCAGCTTTCTACTAACTGTAAGGACCTGGGCAGCCACTTAACCTTTGTGTACCGCTTTTTCTTCATGTGTGATAATGGGAGAAAATATAATACTTTTGTCACAGGTTTAGTATCAGCATTAAATTAGTTAATATAAGTAAAGCACACTCAGAGCAGCACCTAACACATGGGAAATATTAACACGTTAGCTATTGTTAGATTATTATATTGTTGCACTTGTTAAGAGTATATTGTTGTTATGGATTGAATTGTGTCCTCCCAAACATATGTATTGGAACTCTAGCCCCTTGGAAAAAAGATGTTCTTTGCTGTATTGGCATAGTGCCTAAAGCATTTGACTGCCAACCAGAAGGCTGGTGGTTCAAACCCACCAGCCATTCCTTGGAAGGAAGATTGGGCAATCTACTTT
>NW_006921981.1:2686100-2695408 GCF_000298275.1 Orycteropus afer afer | reverse complement strand
TTCAAACCCACCAGCCACTCCTTGGAAGGAAGGTTGGGCAATCCTACTTCCATAGTGATACTGCCTCGGAAACCCAAGGAGGGGTCGCTATGAGTCGAGTTTGACTTGACGGCACATAACAACAACAACAACAATGGATAAAGAAGGAATCTACATGGCTGAGATCCTGATTTGGAATTTTTAGCCTCCAGAACTGTAAACAGAACTCCTTTTGTTCTTTAAATTCATCCTTACGTGGTATTTCTGTCATAGCAGCACTGGGAAAATAAGACAAATCTTATTACATTTGTTTACATTATTGTATAGTAAGGCTACTCTTTTGGAAGAATCCTTTAAACTAGGTTTTGAAGTCCCATTTATAAAGCTCTGGTAGCATAGTGCCTAAGGCACTTGACTGCTAACCAGAAGGCTGGCGGTTCAAACCCACCAGCCACTCCTCGGAAGGAAGGTTGGACAATCTACTTCCACAGTGATACTGCCTCGGAAACCCAAGGAGGGATCACTATGAGTCGGGTCCGACTTGATGACACATAACAACAACAATATAGAAATTACTTTAATGTGTTACTACAACATTTAAAAAATGTTTGAATAGTATGTTTTGCTGTATATACTCTCAACAATAACAACAAAATAAATAAAATTAAAAAGAAGTGAATATAATGTACTTAAATCATAATAAAATCGTATTTGTATTAGCATTTCTACAGACAGCTTGTGGTTCAAACCCACCAGCCACTCCTCAGAAGGAAGGTTGGGCAATCCTATTTCTGTAGTGATACTGCCTCGGAAATCCAAGGAGGGGTCGCTATGAGTCGGGTTTGACTCGACGGCACATAACAACAACAACAACTCTTACTTTATCATATGGATTAAGGGTATTACTTTTTATTTTTAGTATAAGAAACGTTCTTTATTGAAAGCTAAGGTAATTGTTATGCCCTGCAAGTCAGCCTAACTATAAAAGGGCAAGTGAGGCTAAGGCTCGGTTGGGCACAGTTAGGCAGTTATTGCTTCTCGACCTTTTGCCTAAGATCAGTTCTTACCGGTTTAATATCTGATACATCCTCTATTGGTGGGCAATATATTAAATGGATTTTTGGAATTAGGAGTTGGAATAGGAGCTTGCTCCATCCACTTCACACATCAACCTGTTATTGCAGTATCTCCAGGAACGTTCCCTCTGGGAACCATAAAACTTATTTAAAAATCAGATCTGCATTTCCTGCTTTTACACCTAGTTACTACTTTCTGTGTTGTTGGTTTCTTAGCAATACATACATTTTTTTCATTGTTAGTGCAGCTATTGTGTTGATCCACATATCCACTGACTTTTTTGCTTAAGGGTTGTTCTGGTTACCTAGTGCCACTCTGACAAGAAATATACCACAAATGGGATGACCTTAACAAACAGGAGTTTATTCTTACAATTTTGGAGGCTTTACGTTCAAGTTCAAAGTGCCAGGCTCTAGGGGCTGGGTGAAAGCCCCTCAACCTTGGGGTCCAGCTCTGCCTCCTGCTCCCGGCCCACTAGAGCTAGAAGCATTTCTTCACTCAGACAGCTGCTGGCTGCTGAGGCTGAGAAGCCCCATGGTTGGCAAGTAAAAAGGCACAGTCCCGATGTTACCAAACCACATGGCAGGCCATTAACTTAAGTCCATTGTAAGTCGCAAGGTCGGCAGAGCAAAGCAGGCTGCTGAGCAGCGACCCGGCTGCATGCAGGGTCCAAGCATGCCATAGGCTAGAGACCATTCCCAAGGCTTCTCCTTATATACAGGAAGCAGACCACTTACCCAAAGGAAGCTACCCAGCTGCTTGTGGTAGATCCCACCATGGAGTTGATTACCAGTCTCCTCATGGGGATTAACTACCACCAGCTGCCCAGCCACTCAACCAGGCCTAGCCAAGTTGACACACAAACTGAACTACCACAAGGGTCTTACTAAACATTTGTTTCATTGTGTGTGTGCGTTCATGTATGTGCTGTATCACCCCATAAAATTTTCACTCTAGGTCATAATAAAAAAAAATAATAATTAAAAAGACACTGCTTCATAAGGACCAGTGGGGCTAAGACTCTTAGGCCCTTTCAAATCACCTTTTGGGGATGAACACTCCCAAATGTTGCAACCTTTTCTGCCTGAAATTCATAATACCTAGGAGCTCTGGAAGCACAGTGCCTAAGGCACTTGACTGCTAACCAGAAGGCTGGTGGTTCAAACCCACCAGCCACTCCTCAGAAGGAAGATTGGACAATCTACTTCCGTAGTGATACTGTCCTGGAAACACAAGGAGGGGTATATATGAGTCAGGTCTGACTCAACGGCACATAACAACAACAACAACAACAACAAACCTCTACTGTATTCCTGCAGTTTCTGAACTTTCCTGGGATGCCCATGGTCCATAAGCAGAATTTAAGGAAAAGAATTTCACTTAATTTAATATCTGCCCTTTGTGGGGAGTTACAAATAGGAAGAGGAAAAGGAATGTGTATCTAATTGTCTCCATGAACAACTGTCTCCTTTGCCATGAGACCAGAAGAACCAGATAGTGCCTTGCTACCTTACTGGACGTTTTGATCAAATATTCTATAGAAGAATCCTGATCAAAAGGGGGAAAATATACAACAGAATTCAAATTCTCATAGACTCTAGACTTTCTGGAGCCATGGAGCCTTGATGGACTACCAAAACTATTGCTCTGAGATAATATTTAAACCTTAAACCAAAAATATCCCCTGAAGTCTTAAAACCAAACAATAGTTTGGCTTACCTAGTAAAAAAAGGTTTGCCTTGAGCATCACGCTCTTTTAAGAACTACCTATATGGGATCAGAGTGACAGAAGCAACTGAAAAGATTAGATAGGAACCTTAGGGAGCAGTGCATTTATGTTAATGGGGAAGAACAACTCAGAAAAAGAGTGAGAATGGTTACATAACTCAAAGAATATAATCAATGTCAGGGAATTGTACACATAGAAATACATGATGGTGTAAGATGTCAACAAGCAATACAGTTCTAAATTAAAAAAATGTCATCTCTACTGTAAAGGTTAGGAGCTCTGGTGGTGTAGGGCCTAAGACATTTGACTGCTAACCAGAAGGCTGGCAGTTCAAACCCAGCAGCCACTCCTCGGAAGGAAGGTTGGGCATCTTCCTTAGAGATACCACCTCAGAAGCCCAAGGAGGGGTCGCTATGAGTCAGATCCGACTCAATGGCAGTAGGTAGCATTTTGTACTGTGAATGTTAAGTCCCTGAAGTGAATTAGCCTATGTGTTTCATACGTGGTTCAGACTGAGGTTCTCTAGAAAACTGTTCTGTGGGTCAACAAAATAAATAAACAGGCTGAAGAGAAAACATCTATTCTCCTTTCTTATCCTGTTGGCTCTTTGTGCTGCTACCTGCCATATGTTTTGGGGGGTGGGAGGAGACTTGGCCACATAAAGACTTAAAGGAGGATTGGGAGCACTAACGAGTTGAAATAAATAGGTCTAATAGATAATAGGAGCTCTGATAGCACAGTGCCTAAAGCACTTGACTGCTAACCAGAAGGTGGGCGGTTCAAACCCACCAGCCACTCCTCGGAAGGAAGGTCAGGCAATCCTACTTCCATAGTGATACTGCCTCGGAAACCCAAGGAGGGGTCACTATGAGTCGGGGCCGACTCGACGGCAAATAACAAATAACAATAGATAATAGAAAATAAATGAAATTTAAAAATAGATTTAAAAACTTGAAATCCAAATAGATAAGTGATCTAAAGTAGAACTTGAAAGGTAAGTTTTGAGATGAAAGCACAACCTATAAGATTATAAAGGCAAAGAAGTAAGGTAACAAGGTTAGGAATTAACAGGGAAAACAGGAAAGAAATGAAGGGCAGGAGTTTTGGGTGGTGAGATTTTATGAACGCTTTTCTTTTCAAAAACTTTTTCTAGGGTTCTTTTATTATTTTCAAACTAACTGTTTAAAAATAAAAGCCTTAATTTTGAGTGGGTGTGTAACACAAAAGAAAGCCATGGAGGATAAATGTTCCCTCTTCTAGCTTCTGGCTAAAAAGTATACAGATTGGTCCTGCTTAGCGAAGAGCCATGCATGGACTCCTCAGATATGCCAACAAATGTAGGCTTCTTGAATGTGCTTTCACTGACCTAACCCTTATTGTGAGGTTCCTATGCCATGGTTAGTGAAGGTCGGGAGAGGACCCACACATGCTAATTCACATTACTTCAGTCCTTTTCAATTCACATAGTCACCTTCAGGTAAATGCTCCATCTTCAAGTTTCCTCTCTTCTTTCTTCTCTCCAAGATGATATCTGGATAAATTTTGTGTTGGAAGAAGTTTTAAGGGGCTTCACAGTGACAAGGAATTGAGGAGGAACTCTAATCCACATGGAGGTAGCTCTTTCAGGCCCTCACTGGTTCCTGCTCTGGGACCTGATGTCCTCTGAAGTGCTACTGACTGGTCATACCTGGAAGTTTTGGGTATTGTATTGGCACTCATAGCCCAAGTTCCAGCATTTGTTTCCAGTTTTGAAATCACTGACGTCTTTCTATACCAGAGATCATTGAGCCATTGGTCATCTCAGCACCTCTTTGCCCTACCTAGAGCATACAAGCGTGTGGACCCATATTCTCTGCTCAGCCATGAGGCCTGTAGTTGTTGTTGTTATGTGCCATTGAGTTGGCCCTGACTCATAGCGACCCCTCCTTGGGTTTCTGAGGCAGTATCACTGCGTAAGTAGATTGCCCAACCTTCTTTCCGAGGAGTGGCTGATGGGTTTGAACAACCAGACTTCTGGTTAGCAGTCAAGTGCCTTAGGCACTATGCTGCCAGAGCTCCTGCCATGAGGCCTAGGGGTAGTATTTCAGATTCATCCATCTGGTTCTCTTTGTTATTAATGCCTGGCTGTGGTTCCCTATCAGGTACAATGCGATGTACTCCTGGAGGCTCTCAACTCCCCCAGGTTATATGAGGTGAGGGAAGTAAGTAGCTCCAAAGTCCCACATAGTTGTCTAGATGTGGCCTGCTTTTATCTCTCTGGGAATTTGACCTGGAGCTGGTTGCTAGAACAGCGTATATCTTCTTCCACCTGTCTCTTAGTCCTAGCTTTTCTAGAAAGGAAAAATGTGGAGTTTTCCCTTCCTACAAGGCAAAGGTCTCACTTCTAGCCTATCTTTAGTTCTCTCTATTCCTGGCTTGACGGTGAAGTCAACATGGTTTGAATCTTGACATATTAATTGTAGCTTAAGGAATTTAGGAAAAAATTTATCTCTCAAAAAACCTTGTCTTGGTAATGTCTTGCTGAGGACTCAGAATGCTATTTTGGTCAACAGAAGTCCCACATCTAGATCTTTCTTCTGGAAAGTAGTTGTTTTTAAGGGTTTTAGTTCTCTAGTGCTGCTGTGACAGATATACCACAGGTGGATGGCTTCAGCACACAGAAATTTATTCTCTCACAGTTTAGGAGGCTAGAAGTCTGAACTCAGTGCCTCTCTCTGTCGGCACTGGAGGAAGGCCCTTGTCTCTTCAGGTTCTGCTCCCTGGTTTCTTAGAGATCTCCATATGTCTTGGCATCTATTTTACCCCATCTTTCTTTTTACTCTTTTAATCTCCTTTTATATCTCAAAAGAGATTGACTCAAGATATACCTCACAGTAATTCTGCCTCATTAATACAACAAAGGCAACCCATTGCCAAATGGGATTATAATCACAGGTTTCCAAACCAAAAAAACCAAACTCACTGCCTTAGAGTTGAGTCTATTTTGACCCATAATGACCCCTCTTTGGGTTTCTGAGTCAGTATCACTATGGAGGTAGATTGCCCAACCTTCCTTCTGAGGAGTGGCTGATGGGTTTGAACCACCTACCTTCTTATTAGCAGTCAAATGCCTTAGGTACTACGCTACCAGAGCTCCAGGCTTAGAGGTCAGTATTCACAACACATATTTTTGGGCACATAATTCAATTCATAGCAATTAAAGTCCACAAGGAGATTCATGAGATGACACTGGTTTCCTCAATAAGCACTGGCCTCGGCAGTGGCTTTTTCCCTTAGGATTGAAGAGGAGGCAGAGAGTGGTGTTATCACACTCATGCTCATGGTTGTTCTCCTCCATCACAGAGGTTTCCACCTCTGCAGATATCCTCTTCTGACATGGAAGTTGAGGCCGGCTCTCTGTGGTTTTGGACAGAAGACTCTACCTTCACCGCCTGTCCCCCAGGGATGTGCTTTAACATTCTGCTATGCAGAGAGCATTGCGTCAGCACCGCCTATTTTCACTGCTTCTTTCTTGTAATTAGGTCCTATCTCATTTCCATGTAGATCAGGGTTTCTCAATCTGTATGCTATTGACCTTTTAGGCCAGTGACTCTTTCTTGTGGGGGCTGTCTTGTGCATTGTAGGGTGTTGAGCAGCATCCTTGGCCTATACTCACTAGATACCAGGAGACCACCCTACCTCACCCCCCTTTTGTGGCAACCAAAATTGTCTCCAAGTGTTCTAGGGGGTGGGGCAAAATCACCCCTGTTGAGAACCACTAATTTTTACCTTTATCTTATTTTGATGCTGTTGCAAAGCTTTGGTGGAGTGCTTTTTTTAACATCTGGAAATCTCTTAATTATTTTGTTATGATTCTAGACATAGTAAAAGCTCATCATAAAGTAGTTTGCCCAGAAGTAACCAATCTTAACACTTTAGTAATTTTATCCATGCATTTTTCCCATTACACACATATAAATATTTATTTTTCTTTACAAAAGTGATGGTTTATATGTTGTTTTGGATTCTGATTTCATATTTAATATTATATTGTAAATTACTTTGCATTTTCAATAAATATAGATCTGTATCAGCATTTTAAACATGTAGTATTTCTTTGTACAGATTATCATAATTTTATCAATTTCCTTTCAAATTTGTGCTCAAATGTTTAATTAGTATCATTGAGTCGATTCTGACTTATGCTAGCCCCACATGTGTCAAAGTAGAACTGGGGTCCATAGGGTTTTCAATGGCTGATTTTTCACAAGGCGAGCACTAGGCCTTCCTTCCAAGGACCACTGGGTGAACTCAAACCACCACTTGGATTAGCAGCCAATTGCACAAAATGTTTGTACTACCCGGGGCGTCAGAAAAAGACCGCTTTCAGCCAGTGGGCCTTGTCTGCCCGATCTTTTATGTGTCCCCACCCTCTTTCCTTCTTTGCACCAAACTGGAGTCAGGAAGATTTGCTACCTCCTCACTTCCTCTTCCCCCTCTCCCAACCCATTTCCTGTACTCATTATTGCAAATAAGGGATACAGCTTTTGCCTTTAAGATGAGCTCCTTATCCTCCAGAAGTGTATTTTTGCTCTCTTGCATTTTTCAAAGGAGCTCTGGTGGCACAGTAGTTAAAGTGTTTGGCCGCTAATCAAAACATGGGGGGGTGGTTCAAACCCACCAGTCACTCAGAGAGGGAAAGATTAGGCGTCTACTTCTGTAAAGATTTACAACTTTGGAAACTAAATGGGGCAGTTCTAGTGTGTTCAGTAGGGTTGGAATCCACTCAGTGGCAGAGGATTTGGTTTGGTTTTAGTTATATTTTGTATACCTGTCCCCTCATTTTTCTGAAAATGAATATTGTGGAGTTTTGGTTTTGGAAGTTTTTATACTATTTCCGCAGAAGAACAGGGAAAAATCTTAAGTTAGGTAAGCCATGTTTATACTGGAGTCCTAGCTATTTATATTTTAAATGTGTTTTTAATTATTGAAATTTTAAAAATAAAATAAACTCTGATATTCAGTCTAGTATTAGTAGTTCCTTTAGATTTTTGAGGAAGTAGTTTATATTAAGGAACTCTGGTGGCATGGTAGATAAGGCATTTGGTTGCTAACCAGAAGTTCAGTGGTTCAAACCCACCAGATGCTTCATGGGAGGAGGATGAGACAATGTACTCCAATAAAAATTTACAGTCTTAGAAATCTAATGGGCATAGCTATGAGTCAGAATTGACTCAACGGCAGCAGTTTTGGTTTGGTTTTTTGGTTTAGTATATTAGCTGAAAATAGCCTAGTGGCTCCGGAGAAGAAAGGTCTGGCAATCTGCTTCCATAAAAATTACAGTCAAGAAAACTCTACGATACAATTCTACTCTGAAACATATAAGGTCTCAATGAATTGGAATTGATTTGATGGCAGGCAAATGGGTTGGGTTCTCCTACCCCCAATATTTATAACACTTAATTCTTTTTCTCAGCGTGATTTTTGGCTAAACATTTTAGAAAAAGTTAAGTAATATATTTTTAATATTTCTCACTATAAAAAGAGTGCCTTGGGAGTTCACTATTAAATGCATATTTATTGTTAGCTTCAGGTCTGACCTTATTCTAAGTTAGAGATGGCAAACCCCTGGTATAGCTCTCTCCCTCCCACACCCCTAGTGATCCCAGAATCACTAATCCATCATGGCCCTTTTTCCTGCTGAGCCTGATAGGAATTCATATGTGAGATAAAATCTTTGCCATCCTTGTTCTAAATCATAAAGCAATTGAATTTCATCTGATGAAATTCAGTCAGACATGTCACATGGCATGACACCTGACTGAGATCAGATTCAAACTTCTAGAAGTAATAGCAATTACACAGAAAATTATGACAGCTACTCTCAACATACATTATCTCCTTCATTATGGTTAGATGGCATCCATGACAGTAAATGAGATCACTTAGGGCAATGATTTTGATAAAAAGAAAAATAAAGTGTTAAAACCTGGGAGAAAATAGTAAGCCTGAGTATACATACCAATACAAAGACTACCATTTATCTATTGCAAATATTAGGATCTCTCTACCAAAACCAAAATAAAAGCCAAACAAGTTGATTACAACTCATAGCAACCCTATAGGACAGAGTAGAATGTGCACCATAGGGTTTCCAAGGCTGTAATCTTCATGGCAGCCATGTCTTCCTCCCACTGAGGTGCTGGTGGGTTCGAATTGCTGAACTTAGCAGCTGAGCACTTAACTGCCATACCACCAGGGCTCCTTCCCTCAGTGCGCAGGGGCCTCTAAATGCCCTCTCTCCTTTCTTTTCTGCCTTAATTCCTCATGTCCCACTTCACATAGCAGCTTGCAAGCTGACTGTCCAGAGGTCTGATCTTTCACTTGCCTGAGCACATCCTTTGTTACCTTGTTGTTGTTGTTGTTATGTGCCGTCGAGTCGGCCCCGACTCACAGCGACCCCTCCTTGGGTTTCCGAGGCAGTATCACTACAGAAGTAGGATTGCCCAACCTTCCTTCCGAGGAGTGGCTGGTGGGTTTGAAC
>NW_006921981.1:2674010-2685505 GCF_000298275.1 Orycteropus afer afer | reverse complement strand
TTGGGTTTCCGAGGCAGTATCACTACGGAAGTAGATTGCCCCATCTTCCTTCCGAGGAGTGGCTGGTGGGTTTGAACCGCCAGCCTTTTGGTTAGCACTCAAGTGCCTTAGCCACTATGCTACCAGAGCTCCCAAGACTACTATATATTAATTCCACCAGCACATAAATGTGCAGATCCTATTCTAGCCAACTCTGATGTCTTATAAAAGGCAAGAACATAACCTGTTGTACCTCGGTCAAAAGAGATCCTTGAGAAAATAATTGCTTAGGTTGTTTTCCCTAATCCAACATGGAAAATAATCCTTTAGGCTCATGCCTATAACTATTGGTGTGCTTAAAAATTCTGCCTGAACAGATGTTAGCAAACTGATATCACTACATTTCTCAATCTCATTACCATGAAAGAGTGAAAAAAATGCCGACTCCAAATCTAAGCTTTGTGTTAGTTAATTTTTGGTATATTTTGCCATGCAAATATATAATACTATGCAGATGCACTGTTCAAGTATTTTGGAGGTAAATAGAAAAAGTCACTTCCAAAATGATTCTATATCTAAACTTTCCTAAGAAAGTCACATATCTATAATAATAATTCATTCACTCTGCTACAGTCTAATAAGAATGAATTGTTTTGTTATTAAGAATATTAATTGAATTACAACATGGTGCTGAGTATATGCTTTCATCCCATGTGTTGTATGTGGATTGAGATCATATTGTGCTTTAAGTGTCTATTATTGTTGTTGGGTACTCAGTCATATTCATCCATGTGACAGAGCAAGATTGCCCCATAGAGTTTCCTAGGCTGAAATCTTAATGGGAGCAGATTGCCAGGTCTTCCTCCTGTGGAGCTACTGGTGGGTTTAAACTGCTAACCTTGCAGTTAGCAGCAGAGTGTCTAACCATCATGTGACCAAGGCTTCTAGGATATTACAAATTTAGTATACTAAAAGCTCAAAGAAAAGATTAAAAATGAGACATGTCCTACAATGCATAGATGATGCTCTAGCTTCTCTAATTCTTTAGGAAGTGCAGTTTACCAGCTCTACTTGTAAAAGTTGAACAAATCTACTCTGTGAGCACAGTAATGTGTCATATGATGGTGGATATGTGATGACCTGGGGTACCTCCAAAGAATAACTCTCCACAGCAAAGAGCTCGCAGGCCTAGCTTTTAACAGTTGATTAATATAATACAAAAGCACAAACAGCAAAATACAAAATAAATGAATTTAACCTCATAGAAATTAAAAACTTTTGTTCATAAGACTTTACCAAAAAATGAAAGTCAAGCTACCAACTAGGATAATAGCTTTAAACACCATATATCTGATAAGAATCTATTAACCAAAATATATATAAAACTTTGACAACTTAACTATTATGACCAAAAAAAAAAAAGAAAAAGAAAAGACTAGCTGCTGAGGCTGTTTATGTCCAACCAAACACTACATGGTATTTGGTTCCTTGCTTTAGCGGTCTAGGCTCATGGTTTCATGGGATATCCCAGTTAATTGACCTAATAACAACACACTTAGTACTTCTGTTCTACACCTAGCTCATTGAACAATTCCTGGGGTCTTAACAGCTTACAGGAGGCCATCCAAGGTACAGTAATCTATTTGTCAGGAGCAACAGAGTAAGAAGAGTCAGGAATAGGAGGAGGAAATGCAATATGTGGCTAATTGCTTCCATAAACAACTGGGTCCTTTTCCATGAGACCTGAAGAACTCAATGGGTGCCCAGCTACCATTACTGAACATTTGTTCAAAGATTCTACAGAAGAACCCTGCTCAAAAGGGGGAAAATGCAGAAGAGAATTGCAAATTCTCATCAACCCCAGACTTTCTAGAGCCATGGAGGAGGCTGGATGAACTCCTAAAATTATTTCCCTGAGATAGTGTTTAAGTCTTAAACCAAAAATATCCCCTGAAGTCCTAAAACCAAACAATAGTAAAGAATATCTGCCTTGAGCAGTATGCACGTCTGTCTATGTGGTATCCAATTAACCACAACAACCTGAAAGAGTAGAGAGGAGCCTTAGGGGGCAGTGAGTTTATGTTAACAGGAGATGAACAGCTCAGGAAGGAGGATGAGAATGGCCACACAAGTTAAAGGATGTCATCAATGTCACTGAATTGTACGTGTAGAAACTGTTGAATTGACATATGTTCTTCTGTGTATATTCTCAATAACAACAACAAAATGAATGAAGTTTTGAAAAAAGAAAATCACATAGAGCACTTGAGGGAAGGATAAGAACTGTGAAAATAAGGGAATTTTTTTCTATAAACACAATTTTTGTTGCATCACTAATAGAGGTAGATCTGTGATCTGTCTAAATAAGCACAGAGCAAAGCAGAACAAAACAAAACAAAAACAAGCAAACTGACGAAAACCAATCTCACATAGCTGAGTTCCTAAGGCAACGCGACTTTTCACCATGCTCCCCCACCCTATTCAATCCATTACTCAGTTTAACAACAGTTCTGAACATAAAATACTCTCAGGTTTTATATGTCATCACTTACATTACCAGTTCAAAAGTCAATTTTCTGGATTGTTATTTTGATCAAATTACCCAGTTTTAGACTCTCTTCAGACTCCTAGATTCCTGAAAACTTGGAGTCTTTTGAATTCTGGGTCCAAGGCCTACCCTTCAGTTTTGTAGTTGACTGGTGGGCCAGAGAGCTATGAGTCAATAGGAGGGTAATTGGCTAGTCAGCCATACTTTGATGAAAAATCCTAAGATGCTCTCTTTCTCATACTGTGTCCATCCTCTTTTAATCACAGCAACGGTTAGGTGAATGAACACTGAAGTCAAAACCCAGAAGATCTGAGTTTGGATCTTGGGCTTGCCATTTACTAGCAGTGTTGCCTTGAGAATTTTACTTATTTTTGAACATTTTATTGTGCTTTAGGTGAAAGTTTACACAGCAAATTAGTTTTCCATTCAATAGTTTACACACAGATTGTTCCGTGACATTGGTTCTGATCCCAACAGTGTTAGCATTCTCCTCATTTCTACCCTGGCTTCCCTGTTTCCTTTCATCCAGTTCCTCTGCCCCTCCCTCCCTTCTTCTTTTTTTTTTTTTTTGCTTTTGGCCAGATGTTCCCCTTTGCTCTCTTATGTTTGACTGTTCTAAGAAACACATTCTTCGTGGGTGGTGGTGTTTATTTTATAGGCCAGTCTATTATTTGGCTGATAGGTAGTCTCCAGGAGTGGCTTCAGTTCCAAGCTAGAATATTGTCTTAGGTCATTAGTCTCAAGGGTTCTTCCAGTCTCTGTCAGAACTGAGCGTCAGTTTTCTAATCAACAAAATGGCCTTCTTACTTTACAGACTGGTTGTATAGCATAATGAAGGTGATAATCATGTGTATCTTGATATTCCACTAGGTTGTTTGTTGTTGTTGTTATGTGCCATTGAGTCCTTGGGTTTCCGAGGCAGTATAATTACGGAAGTAGATTGCCCAACCTACCTTCCTTCTGAGGAGTGGCTGGTGGGTTTGAACCACCTGCCTTCTTGTTAGCAGTCAAGTACCTTAGGCACTATGCTACCAGAGCTCCCTCTCCTGCCTATAGGGAGGAAATAAAAAGAGGAGGTCATTCTCATATGTTTTCTGTTTAACTCATTGGTCATAACCCAGTAAGCATTGCAAGAAAATAATTGTATTTTGAGCCTGTGAAGATGAAATTGGCTCATTAATACTATGTTGTTTGGTTTAGTGGCATTGTACAATTGGCATTGGAAAGGAACTAAAATGAAATGAGAAATGAAATTCAGATGGAAAGTGGCATCAACAAAGAAAACTGAAGAAAAGGACAATAAAGGTAAATGTGAGCAGAATAAAAGAAGTTAGAAAGAGTAAATGAAAGTTATCTTCCTGAAAGAAAGAAGATGGACGAGTAGGAGCGAAAAAACAAGGGCAATCACAAGCTGTGGCAGGATTCCCAGGAATCCATGGGAAATAAGAAAGAGACAGTATTCTATACCATTGTCTGTTACCAGAGGAAGTGCTGGCTGGCAGAACTAATCAGATGTTTAATGTTACTGAATTTGGAAAATGGCAGAAGGTTAAATTTAAGTGACAACAATTTAGCCTTCTGGTTAGTAGTCAAATGCCTTAGGCACTCCTCCACCAGAGCTCCTTATGATATTTGGTTTTGAGAAAAGTGTTTAGGAAAAAAAAAAAAAAAAAAAAACATTTGAGTGTTTGCTAAATGCAGGGCTCTACTCTTCAAAGAGTTTTCAAATTGGGGAGAAATTGGAGAGAGCAGAGTGTAAAGTGTGAGAGAGAGACACTGACCGAGGAACTTGGAAGAGAGAAGGCCATCTTCATGTTTATCCCTTCAATGGCCTGGCAATGCTGATAGGCACAAATAAAAAGAGCTGCCAGCTTGGAGTCACTTCGGGCCTCCCTCTTGACCTGCTACATGGGCCTTGCATGCCAGCTCTGCCCTTTCTCCATCCCATTTAGCTTGATGCATTAGTTCCACTTTAGTATATTTACTTTTTGGTTTTGTTCTTGAAATTCAGGCTGATAATCCCAGCCCTGATCTTTCCTGCCTTCAGAATGCTGGGATTTTTGTTTTTGTTTTTGTTTTTTTCTGTGACAGAAAATTGGTTTTACTTCATCCCTTGACCTTTGCGTAGGTTCCCAAGATATTTCCTAGGACAGAACTTCAGGGCCCCTCTTCTCCACTAAACCAAAACCAAACTCACTAGATGCTATCAAAGGAAAGGGATTGCACAGGAGTGATCAGTGAGAGCTGTGAAAAAAGGTTCAAAGAAGGAGAAATAATTTCAGGAAAACCAGAGGAAGAGGGATGCTCCAAGCATGCAGATGTCAGAGAAAGGATGTTTAGTTTTAATAGAGTTAAAATATATTGAACTCAGAAAAGCTCCTACATTTTGGTTAACAAGGGAAAAACATTCGTTTTTATTAGGACACATTGAGTTAGAAGTGGAGAGATTATGTTTTCAAAAGCAGGGCTAAAAGAAGTGTTGAAAAGCCTGACAATGGTGGTTATCATCTCATTAGCGTGACTGGTATTGCTGACTAGGTAGTGAGAGCTTTGAAGGTAGGTATTGTAGCTTTCATCACCTCACTCTTTCTATACTTCAAAGCACTGTGATTAATAACTCGTGTGGTTATTAAGTTTATATTTTCATTTGATTTAATATTAATGGCCTGGAACAATCAAGCATAAACATTTGGGAGCTAGTATAGGCATTTAGGGAGCTCTGGTAGCATAGTGCCTAAGGTGCTTGACTGTTAACCAGAAAGCTGGTGGTTCAAACCCACCAGCCACTCCTCGGAAGGAAGACTGGGCAATCTACTTCCATAGTGATACTGCCTTGGCAACCCAAGGATGGGTCGCTATGAGTTGGGTCCGACTTGACAGCACATAACAACAACAACAACAACATAGGCATTTAAAGAGGGATTTCATTTTATGTTGGAAATGAAATTATTTCAAGACCAATAAATAGCAAACACTTTTAATTTTTAATATCTTATATAATAATACTTATATTGATTTCACTAGAACTTGAGATGAGCGACATTGATCTTTTGGTAAAGGAATGAAACATGATTCAAGGGGCTGGAGATAGAGAAATGACTACAAGAAATACTGTTATGAATTGAATTATGTCCCCCTGCAAAAAATGTATTGTAAATTCTACTATACTTGTGGTTATAATCTCATTTGGGAATAGGGATTTTTGTTATGTTAATGAGACAATATTAGTGTAGGGTGTGCCTTGAGTCAATCTCTTTTGAGATATTAAAAAAGCAGACTGGGCACAGAGACGCAAGGTGAGGTGGGGGAAGAGAGGTGCCAAGCACATGAAGATTGCCTAGGAACAGAAGCTCAGAAGAGACAAAGACCGTCTTTCAGAGCTGACACAGAGAGACAGCCTTACTCTAGAGCTGGCACCCCAAATTTAGCCTCCTAGAAGAAATTGTAAGAAAATAAATTTGTTTGTTAAAGCCATTTACTTCTGGTATTTACGTTATAGCAGCAGTAGGTAACTAAGACAAGTACTTTCTGTAGAGATCTGCTGGTCAAGCATGAAAGTCAGACATAAAAATATACAAATTATAATATGCTATTATAAATGCATCAGGGAGCTCTGGTAGCGTAATGACTGCTAACCAGAAGGCTGGCGGTTCAAACCCACCAGCCACTCCCCAGAAGGAAGATGGGGCAATCTACTTCCGTAGTGATACTGCCTCGGAAACCCAAGGAGGAGTCGCTATGAGTCGGGTCCAACTCGAGGGCACATATCAACAACACAACAACATTATAAATGCATCATCTGAAGTTAGCACAGGGTAAAAAAGTAGTTCAGAGTTAGGAATGTTTACATTTCTTTTGTGGGATATGGAAGATTCAGGAAAGGTTTTCAGGGAGAGTTGATATCTAAATGGAGTTAAAAATATAACACTTACTGGAAAAAGCCTGGTAGTCTGCTCTTGTAAAGATTACAATTTAGGAAACCCAATAGACTTAGGTGCAACTATTGGTCTCTCTCCGTCCAGAGCAAGGAATAGTGAAGAAAATCAAAGAAATGTGTAAACAATTAGTCCAAGGGAACAGTGGACCACGTGAACTCATCTTCCGTGACCCTAAGACCAAAGGAAGTAGATGGAGCCTGACTACCACTACTGACCACTCTGAAAGAGTCACAATAGGGGGTCTTGGGCAAAGTGGAAGAAAAATGTGGAACAAAAATCAAAATAATAAAAAAGGCCAAGCTTAGTGGTCTGAAAGAGATGGATGGAACCACTGAGACTATGGCCCTTAGTCATCCTTCAAGCCTGGAACTGAACTCACCCCTATGGCTCAACTTCCAGTCAAACAACAGACAGCACTATGGGATGACAGGAACACCAGGGAGGCATGCACTCCTTAGAACAATTAACCATATGAGATCAAAAGGGGACCATGTGCCAGAAATAAAGTTCAGAAGGCAGGAATGGATAGGAAAGAAGGACAAAGGGAGATGGTAACCACAGAGAGGAAGTGGAAAGAGTGCTGTTACATTGTCGAGACTGTTTTCAAAGTCATGAAACAAAACATGTATGAACAGTTGAACAGGGAACCAATTTGCTCAGTAAACTTTCCCTCAAATCACAATACAAAGTTAAAAACAAAGAAAGAAACCCTATAGGGCAGTTTTACTCTCTCCTACATGGTCTCTATGAGTTGGTATACAAAAATAACAGTTATAAAATTAACGTATGCTCACCAAGAACACTTGGAAACACACAGAAGTACAAAGGAAAAAGAGAACAACAAAAATCTTCTAATCCCAACAACTAAATGTAAAGTGCTGGTATTTTAGTACAAATCTTTCCAGTCTTTCATGTTTATTTGGGTTATCTGGAATTTACGTACATTCAGTCTAAAACTGGTATTGTTGTTAGGTGCTGTTGAGTTGGCTCTAACTCATAGTAACCCCATGTATAACAGAACAAAACACTGCCCGGTTGTGCACCTCCTCACAGTTCTTGCTATACCTGAGCCCATCATGGTAGCCACTGTGTCAATCCATGTCATTGTGGATCTTGCCCTTTTTCTCTGACCCTCTACTTTACAAAGCATGACATCCTTCTCCGGGAAATGGTCCCTTCTGACAACATGACCAAAGTAAATGAGAAGAAGTAGGGCCATTCTTGCTTCTAAGGGGCATACAGCCGCACTTCTACCAGGACAGATTTGTTTGCTCTTCTGACAGTCCGTGGTATTTCAAGTATTCTTTGCCAATATGGTAATTGAAAGGCGTAAAGTCCTCTTCAGTTTTCCTTATTCATTATCCAGCTTTCCTGTGCACATGAGGCAATCGAAAATACCATGGCTTGGGTTAGGCACACCTTAGTCTTCAAAGTAACATCTTTGCTTCTTAATACTTTAAAGAGTTCTTTCACAGCAGATTTGCTCAGTGCAATACAATGTCTGATTTCTTGACTGCTGCTTCCAATGGTGTTGATTGTGGATCCAAGTAAATTGAAATCCCTGACATCAATCTTTTGTCTATTTATCAAGGTCCAGTTGTGAGGATTTTAATTTTCTTTATGTTGAGGTGTAATCCATCCTGAAGACTATAGTCTTTCATCTTCATCAGTAAGTGTTTCAAGTTGTGTTCATTTCAGCAAGCAAAGTTGTGTTATATCTAAGGTTGATAATGAGTCTTTCTCCAATCTTGATGCCGTGTTCTTCTTCATGTAGTCCAGCATCTCGGATTATTTGCTCAGCATGCAGATTGAGAAAGTATGGTAAAAGGATACAACCCTGATGCACACCCTTCCTGAGGCACACACTGACTCTTGGTCTATGTACAGGTTCCTCATGAGCACAATTAAGTGTTCTGGACTTCCTGTTCTTAGCAGTGTTCTCCACAATTTGTTATGATCCACACAGTCAGATGCTTTTACATAGTCAATGAAACACAGGTAAACATTTGGTATTCTTTGCTTTCAGCCAAGATCCATCTGACATCAACAATAATATCCCTCGTTCCATGTCCTATTCTGAATCCAGGTTGGATTTTTGGCAGTTCCTTGTCAGTATACTACTGTAACCATTTTTGAATTACCTTTAGCAATATTCTACTTGTGTGTGATATTAATGATATTGTTCAATAATTTCTACATTCTGTTGGATCACCTTTCTTTGGAATGGCACAAGTATTGATCTCTTTCAGTCAGTTGAGCAGGTAGCTGTCTTCCAAAATTCTTGGCATAAACAAGTAGGTGCCACCAACACTGCATCCATCCATTTGTTGAAACATCTCAATGGGTGTTCCAGCAATTCCTGGAATCTTATTTTTCACCAAATCCTTCAGTGCAACTTGGACTTCTTCCTTCAGTACCACTGGCTCTTGATCATATGCCACCTTCTGAAATAGTTGAACATCAACCAATTCTTTTTGGTGCAGTGACTCTGTGTATTCCTTCCATCTGCTTTTGATGCTTCCTGCATTGTTCAATATTTTGCCAATAAAATCCTTCAACATTGCAACTTGATGCTTGAATTTTTTTCTTTAGTTCTTTAAGCTTGAGAAATGCTGAGTGTGTTCATCCCACAACTCCTCTGGTCTTTGGTTGTTGGTGTTCAAAGCATGAATCTGTTCTTCATATGGTCTCTAGATTCAAGTGAAATATAATCAAGGTCATATTATGGCTCTCTTAGACTTGTTTGAATTTTCTTCAGCTTCATCTTGAACTTGCACATGTGCAATTGATGGCCTGTTCCACAGTCAGCTCCTGGCCTTGTTTATTTTATTTTTTAAGTGGAACCACTGATAGTATGGCCCCTAGCTGCCCTTTAGGTCTAGAATTGAACGCACGCCTCTGGCTTCCAGCCAAACAATAGACAGGCATATTAGTTGAGCATTTACCTGAGGTAGATACACTCCTTGGAGAGAACAAGCATGAGAGAAAGAAGGGTTGCTCAGGCACAGGGAGACAGCTCAGAGGGTTGGAGTGCATGGAGGAATGGACACAGGGAAGAGGTAACTATTGGGAGGAAGTGGGAGGGGAGATGTTGCATTGTGCTAAATTGTGGTCAATGTCATGAGACAAAGTGTTTGTGATCTGCTGTAATGAAAGTGTATTTGCTCTGCAAATTTTCACCCAAATCACAATAAAAAGAAAAAAAAAAATATTTTTGCAGTGTTCCCTCTCTTCCCCTCCCACTCCTGGTAACCAAGAAAGAAAGTTTCCTTCCATATATAAATCTTCCCTTGACTTTTTACAGTAATGAAATAATACAGTATTTGTCTTTCTGTGATTGACTTATTTCACTCAGCATAATGTCCTCCAAGTTCATCCACATTATGTGGTGTTTTGCAGATTCAACATTATTCTTTAGTGTTGCATAGTATTGCATTGTGTGTATGTACCATTGCTTGGTTTTCTATTCTTTTGTTCATGGACACCTAGGCTGTTTCCATCTTTTTGCTATTGTAAATAGTGCGGCAATGAACATGGGTGTGCATATATCTGTTCTTGTCCTGGCTCTCACTTCTTTAGGATATATACCTAGTAATGGGATGGTGGATCAAATGGTATTTCTAATTTCAACTTTTTAAGGAATCGCCATACTGCTTTCCACTGTGGTTGTATCATTTCACAGTTCCACCAGCAGTGTATGAGAGTCCCAATCTCTTCACATCCTCACTAGCATTTGTTGTTTTTGGTCTTGTTGAACTTTGCTATTAGTGCTGGGGCAAGATGATATCTCATTTTTGTTTTCATTTGCATCTCTCTAATGGCTACCAAACCAACCAAACCAACTCACTGCTGTCAAGTTGGATCTGACTCATAGTGACCATTCCTTGGGTTTCCGAGGTGGTATCACTACGCAAGAAGATTGCCCAAACTTCCTTCCGAGGAGTGGCTAGTGGGGTTGAACCACCAGCCTTCTGGTTAGCAGTCAAATGCCTTAGGCACTATGCCACCATTTCTTCATATGTTTGTTGGCCACCTGAATACCCTTCTTTGGTGAAGTGTCTATTCATGTCTTCTACCCATTTTTTAATTTCATTGTTTGTCTTTTTGTTGTTGAGGTGTTGGAGTTTTCTATAAATTTTAGAGATAAGTCCCTTGTCGGGTATGTTTTTGCCAACTATTTTTTTCCAATCTGTAGGTTCTCTTTTGATTCTTTTTGAGAAGTCTTTTGAAGCACATAAAATATTAATTTTTAGAAGGTCTCATTCATCTAGTTTATCTTCTGCTGTTTGTGCATTTTGGGTTATGCTTGACAGTCTATTTCTGCCATAAATTCCCAAAACCAAACCAAACTCATTGCTGTCGCATCAGATCTGACTCATAGCGACCCCTCCTTGGGTTTCTAAGGCAGTATCACTACAGAAGTAATCTTCCTTCTGAGGAGTGGCTGGAGAGTTTGCCCCTATTTATCCCATGAGGAACTTTATAGTTTTTAAGTTTCACCTTTAAGTCTTTGATCCATCTGGAGTTAGTTTTTGTGTATGGTGTGAGGTATGGATCTTTTTTTCATTTTGTTGCAAATGGATATCCAGTTTTGTCAGCACCATTTGTTAAATAGACTATCTCTTTCCCATGTAATGTATTTCAGACCTTTGTCAAAAATCAGCTGACCATAGGTCGATGGATCTATTTCTGGATTCTCAGTTCTATTCCACTGGTCCATGTGTCTGTCACTGTATCAATACCAGGTTGTTTTGACTACTGTGGCTGTGTAGTGGGTTTTGAGTTCCAGGAGTGTGAGACCTCCTACCTTGCTCTTCTTCAATAGTGCTTTGCTTATTTGATGTCCCCTTCCTTTCCATATAAACTTGTTGCTGTTAAGTGTCGTCGAGTCATTTCCGACTCATAGCAACCCCATGCACAGCAGAACAAAACACTGCCCTATCCCGCGCCAGCCCCACAATCCCTGCTATACTTGAGCTCATCATTGCAGCCACCGTATCAATCGATCTCGTTGAAGGCCTCCCCCTCTT
>NW_006921981.1:2667663-2669440 GCF_000298275.1 Orycteropus afer afer | reverse complement strand
ATGGATTTTATCAAATGCATTTTCTTCATTGATTCATATGATCATGTGGTTCTTCTCCTTTGTTTTATTTATGTGATGGATGACATTGATTGTTTTTCTGATGTTGAATCATTCTTGCATACCTGATATGAACCCCACTTGGTCATAATGTATTATTTTTTGGATATGTTGTTGGAGTCTATTGGCTAGGATTTTATTGAAGATTTTTGCATCTATATTCATTAGTGATATTTGCCTGTAGTTCTCCTTTTTAGTGTTATTTTTGCCTGGTTTTGGTATCAAGGTTATGCTTGCTTCATAAAATGAATTTGGGAGAATTCTACCCTTTTCTTTGTTCTGCAATAGTTTGATTGGGTGTCAGTTCTTCTTTGAATATTTGGTAGAATTCTCCAGTGAAATTGTCTGGGCTAGGACATTTTTTTGTTGGTAATTTTTTTATGACTGTTCAATTTCTTTTTTTGTTATAGGTTTGTTCAACTTTTCTACCTCAGTCTGTCTTCATTTAGGTGAGTAATATGTATCTAGAAATCTGTCCATTTCTTCTAGATTTTCAAATTTGTGGGAGTATAGTACTTCATAGTATCCTGATATCATCCTTTCAATTTCTGTTTTTTTCTGTTGTGATGTCACTCAATTTGTTTCTTTTTCATGTTATTTGTATTCTCTCCCACTTTAGCCTCAAAGATTTGCAAGTAGTTTGTCAATTTTATTAATCCTCTTAAAAAAACAACTTCTAGTGCTGTTGATTTTTTTTCATTGTCTTTCTATTTTTGGTTTCATTTATTTCTGCTTCCTGGCCTTGTTTTGACTAAAGACATTGAGCTTCTCCATCCCCTCTTTCCACAGATGTAGTCGATCTGATTCCTGTATATTCCATCTGGCAAGGCCCATGTGTATAGCTATCATTACATTGCTGAAAAAAGATATTTACAATGAATAAGTCATTTGTCCTGCAAAATTCTAACAGTGTCATTTCTATCATGAAGGCCATATTTTCCAAGTAATGATGATTCTTTGTTGTTTTTAACTTTTGTGTTCCAATCACCAGTAATAATCGGTACATCTTGATTGTATGTTTGGTCAATTTTGGATTGCAGAAGTTGGTAAAAATCTTCAGTGCTTCATTTTGGGCTTTAGTGGTTGGTGTGTGAATTTGAATAACAGTAATATTAACTGGTCTTCCTTGTTGGCAGTTGGATATTATCCTATTACTGACAGAAAACAATTATAAAATTAATGTATGCTTACCAAGAACACTTGGAAAACACAGACTGTACAAAGGAATAAAAGAATAACAAAACTCTTCTGATCCCAACACGTAAATATGAAGCGTTAGTATTTTAGTCCAAATCTTTCCAGTCTTTCATGTATTTTTGAGTTGTATGGAATTTATGTACATTTAATCTAAAACTGGTAGGGTTGGTAGAATGGCTTATATCTGAGGCAGAATCAATAGGACTTTGGGACTTTGGAAAGGAGTTGGAAACATAAATAAGAAACTGAACACATTGAGGAGATAGAAAAAGAAGAGAAAACCAAACCCAAAGCTACCTGAAGGATAGAAATAACAAAGATCAGAAAAGAAATAAAATAGAGTATAGAAAACAGTAAAATCAATGAAATCAGAAGTTTGGTTCTCAAAATAAATAAAATCAATAAACCTTTAACTAGACTGATAAAAGGAGCTCTGGTAGCATAGTGGCTAAGGCACTTGACTGCTAACCAGAAGGCTGGTGGTTCAAACCCACCAGCGACTCCTCGGAAGGAAGATGGGGCA
>NW_006921981.1:2657982-2667103 GCF_000298275.1 Orycteropus afer afer | reverse complement strand
GCCTATTACTGCAAGGCCAGACATGCTGCCTCCCTCCAGCCCTTTCTCCAACCGTTCCTCCCAAAGCCCCCACCACCTCTCTCCTGGGTTCGATAATTCACTGCAGTGGCCACACAGAACTCACAAATTACAGGGTTTATTAGGGAAGCACCAGGCTACAATTCAAGTTCAGGAAAAATGCTCAGTTTCTCACCCAGCCCACAGTCTCTCTCCTAACAGTCCCTCACAGTCTCTCTCCCAACATTGAATGTCCCTCGGTGTCTCACTCAGCAATGCGTGTCTCTTGCATCTCTTTCCCAGCAGCACGTGTCTCTTTCAGGAGCACCTGTCTCTTTCAGCAGCACATCTTCCTCAACCAGCAGTCAGAGAGAGACTTCTTCTGCCTCTAGGAGGCCTCCTTTTGGGCCTGGCAGAGTGGCCAAAGTAACCAATCATAATATCAGAATTCTAAGCACCTGAGAGAGAGCAGGAACCTCCCAGAACATTGCTTTGTGTTGGGCCCAACAGAAATACCCTAGGTGGATAACTTTTACAATCAGGAGCTCCTCAGTTGCTCACAGCAAATTCCACCACAAAGTTTACAAAGACTTATGGCTAGAAAAGCCACACTAAGTAATTTACTACGCCACAAATGGAAAAACAAAATGTGCATACACACAATGGAACATTACTCTGTCATAAGAGAAATGATCCTGAATCATGCTACAACATGGAAGAAACTTGAAAACATTATACTAAGTGAAATAAATCAGACATAAAAGGACAAATATTACATGATCTCATTTATATGAAATTGTTAATAATTGGCAAATGCATAGAGACCAAAGTTTATTAGTGGTTATCAGGGTTGCGAGGTAGGGGGACGGGGTGAGTCACTGCCTGAGTTTCTGTTAATGGGGAAAATGGACCCAGATAGTGATGATGGTTGTATAACATGATGGATGTAATCAATGCTACTGTACATATAAAACATGTTGAAATGGCAAAGGCTTTGTTACACATATTTATATAACAATAAGAAATAAAACTAAACATGATGTGAAATTGTGTGTTATGTGACGTAATTTCTCATCTCTACTGCCCTCAATCTTCAGTAAACTTTCTAGGCTCAAGTGATGCTTGATGTTAAGGAATTCTTGTGTACAGCAGTCCCAGGGAGGAGCTGAGACCACAGGTCCAGGGGCAAGAGCACAGACGGAGAGAACTACCAAGACCACTTCCCATCTATAATACCACTTTTGTAAAACTGCAGAAAATGATATCTCTTTGTGACCGAATGGTACTTTCATGCTGGAAAAAAAAAAAAAAAAACCCAAGGCATTTCACCTCCAAGGTGACTGCAGCCTAATGGCAGGTGTACCGGCTCCAGGGTAGAGGGGATGGATTGCAACCCCAACTCACCTCTGCAGCTGGAAAGCCTTTTGCAAGAGAAGCCCACACAACATGATGTGGCAGCCCCAAATGTGGGGAAATATGCCCGGGAATTACAGCACACATGGGTAGAGGTGTATCTAAAGTATGGTGGGTATGGCATGTACCCTGGATGCCACTTGAAGGGAACACCAATGAGGCTATTGCCTCTTCCATCACCAGCTGTGAGAGAGCATTCAGCAATTGACAACTAATTGCCCAGGTGCTGTTTCCCATACATGTCCCTCTGTGCACGGGTGAGGGATTTTGACAATCACAGGTCATGACAGTGGAGTGTAGGCCAAGATCACCTAATCCCCAGGGGAACTGGGGATTATATTACATGTGCATGTGTACAGTGTGTTCAGAGAACTCTGAGCAGATCAGTATTTTTGGAAAGTATATTTTTTAATTAAAGGGGGAGTCATGATTAGACATCAGGCCTGAGGGTAGGCACGAGCCTGCCATTTGATATTGTGTGATCACTGCATTGATTATTTATGCCAGTTTATGGTTTACTGTTATTTAGGTATCTATTGCTTTGTTGGTGTTTACTTCAGCCTAGGTAATTGTTCTTCAGTGTATTATGTGTGAGATTTAGTTGTTTAGTTTTATCCTTATGAGGCACTTGTCTTACACAGATAAATAGAGTTAGCATTTCTGAAAGATGAAAAGTCTCTAATTGTTGCTTGATAGTTTTTAAGTTTAAGCCTAAAGTTTCTATTTGCCTGGAAGTTATTTTAAATTGCTGGTATCCTGTTGTTGTTGTTATATGCCGTCGAGTCGGACCCGACTCATAGCGACCCCTCCTTGGGTTTCCGAGGCAGTGTCACTACGGAAGTAGATTGCCCCATCTTCCTTCCGAGGAGTGGCATCCTAGAGACATCTTTTTCCTGTTTATTAGTCTTTGTGAATTGATTTCCATTGAAGTATTAAAATCTTTTTATAATCAATGAATTCTCAAAGACCTTAATGGTTTTGAGGCACCTTGGTTGGAAAAAGCTACCCACTCACTGCCATTGAGTCGATTACAATTCATAGTGACCATACAGGATGGAGTAGAACGGCCCCATAGAGGTTAAATCTTTATGGATGGCTGTAAATCTTTATGGAAGTAGACTGTCTCATCTTTCTCCCATGGTATGGATGGTGGGTTTGAACTGGTTAACAGCAAAATGCTTTAACCACTGCACCACCAGAGCTCCTTGGACAAGTTTACAGTGGGACAGATATTTAAGGGATGCAGAATACTCCTTGTCTTGTTCACCAGGTCTTGGGTTTCTATTAGAATAAAGATAAGGTTCTTTATCTGAAATGAGGTTGATTACAAAATGCTCTTCATGGAATTAAAGAATGTTAGAGCTTAAAGGGACTTCAGATAAATTTAATCTAACCCACACATTTCAGATATGAAGCTAAGGCATAGAGAGATTGACTTGTCAAAGGAAGACAGAGAAAGAAATTGTGTTCTTTCCATTCACCTCTACTGCTTACAATTAAACTGCAACACTTATAAAAAGAAAACATAGAGAGGTAAAGGCCCTGATGAAATGAAAATTAATTCAAAACAAGCATTCCTCTTCATATTGATGTATCTAGAATGAAAAACCTGATCTCCTCCTCTTTCAGTCACTTATTCCAAACCCTGAGGATAGTGTCTCTCCCACATGGCTACTGCCCTTTTGCGTTACTATTTACAACTATTAGTTGATTAAATGAATTATTTATTTTTTTCAACAACGTTAAATCTTTATTGTCTTCTGCCAATATCTCTCAGTATGTTTTGTTGAATTCCCATCTTGTTCTAGCTACTTTCATTTTCTCCACAAATCTATCTAATATTTTACTGTTTTTCCTTCTATGGTATGAGAAGTGGGGAGGTCAGAGGCTGGGGGAAACACAGAGGAAAGGTGAAAAGGAATAAAGAGAAAGAAAAAAAAAATGCTATTTTTCCTTCCCAACTTTCTGTTCGCAGATGTTAACGCTATTACAATGTGGTGCATAAAAAATAGAAAAACAAACTAAATGGTCATCAGCAAAGAAGTTGTCAAATAAGTGGTTCTCAAAATTTGGGTTCTATCAGAATCATTTCTGAACACTCTTAAAAATGTGGTTTGAACTCTACACTAAATCTGAATCTAAATATGTAGAAGCTGCATGCTGGAAGATGAAAGGTGAACAAACTTCACAGGTGATTCTAATGTAAACTGAAATTAATGCATTAAAATATATCACAATAAATTAATGCAAGAGAACATTATGCAGCCATCAAAAAGGATAATATTGTTTCACATGAATTGACATTGATAAATGTCCATGATATTTAAGTGAAAAAATTAGGATAAAGAATAGTAGGTTTAAGACGATTCTATTTTGTATAAAGAAAACAAAAATCCTCACAACTGGACCTATAAGCAATATCATGATAAATGGAGAAAAGATTGAAATTGTCAACAATTTCATTTTACTTGGATCCATAATCGATGTCCATGGAAGCAGCAGTCAAAAAATCAAACAATGTATTGCAATGGGCAAATCTGCTGGATTAAAGTGTTAAAGAGCAAAAATGCCACTTTGAAGACTAAAATGTTCCTGACACAAGACATGGTATTTTCAGTAGCCTCATACACATGTGAAAACTAGACCATGAAGTCATGAAGACCACAGAAGAATTGATGCACTTGAGTTGGGGTGTTGGCAAAGAATATTGAATGTACCGTGGACTACTAGACAAACAAACAAATCTATCTTGGAAGAAGTGCAGCCGGAATGCTCCTTACAAATGAAAATGGCCAGACATCGTCTCTAGTATTTTGATCATGCTGTCAGAAGGGATCTGTCCCTGGAGAAGGATATCACGCTTGGTAAAAGAGAGAGAGGGTCAGCAAAAAAGGAGAAGACATTCAACGGGATGGATTGATGTAGTGGCGGTGATGACCATACAGGAGCAGGCAGAGTTTCATTCTGTTGCACATGGAGTCTCCCTGAGTCAGAGCGGACTCATGGCACCTAACAACAACAACAGCATGTAGTATATATCTGTGATTTCAAATATACACTCGTGTGCTATCTAATGTCCGTTTGGGCAATGCCCAACTACATACACATCTGTGGGCCCAACCTCCTGTAAAGTCTATTACAGGTATCTCCCTGCTTTTCGAAAGTTTGCTTTACACCACTTCACTTTTATGAAAGACCTACATTAGCACCTGTTTTTACTAACTGAAAGAAAGAAATCTGAAGAGGATTTTTGCTTTTACAAAAGAGTGTAACTAGCATTGAGCATTTGTAGAAGCAGCAGCACACACCCACAACAGCAACAGTGGCATTGCCAAGCTCCTTCCCTGGAGCCACACTCAGCAGCATCATAGCTTTGAACTGTCTCTGTGAACAGTAGATGTTTGTGTTATTTTGATATTATGTCTTATTTGCTATGATTTAGTAGGTTATTTTTCTGAGTATGGAAATGCTCAAAATTTTCCCATACAAATTAATGGCAATTGCTTCTTCCCTTTGTACCATTTTGCCTTACAAAATGTTTCATAGGAGTGCTCTGTTTTCAGATAGCAAGGGAAACTTGTATATTAAGAATCAGAGATACATGCAATGGTTCATAATGACAAACAGGTGCTACTTTGCAATGTGCATCAAAACATTATTACTGTATTATTATGTTAAAGATGTTTTAATGGATCTGGAAGTATTTCTTTAATATATCTTATGCACAGAAAGGTACACTATATACTATATACTAAGACAAACATTTGACTAATTGACTTTGGATATGAACTGTACCTAACTGTTCCAACTTACATACAAATTTGAGTTAAAGACAGATTTAGGAATAAATTTGTTCATAATCCAGGATTGCTTGTATTTAATATGGTGTTTGCACAACATCCAAATCACATAACATCCTATTTCACAGAATGTATCATGGACGTTAAGTGATGTATAACTGTATATTAATATATAAGATATGTAGCATTTTTTTTTCTGTTTCTTTTTTTTTTATTGTGATTTGGGTGAGAATTTACAGAGCAAATTCACTTTCCATACAACCATTCACATACACTTTGTCTCATGACGTTGACTACAATTTACCCCAATGCAACAGCTCTCCTCCCACTTCCTCCCAATAATTACCTCTTCCCTGTGTCTATCCCTCCATGCACTCCTGCCCCCTGAGCTGTCTCCCTGTGCACAAACAGCCCTTCTTTCTCCCATAATTGTTCTCTCCAAGGAGTGTATCTACCTCAGGTAAATGTTCAACTCATATGCCTGTCTTTTGTTTGGCTGGAAGCCACAGGTGTGGGTTTAATTCCAGACAGCTAGGGCAGCTAGGGGCCATAGTCTCAGTGGTTCTACCAGGCTCTATCAGACCAGCAAACCTGGTCCCCCCACCTTTTTTTTCCAAATGATTTTGAGTTTTGTTCCCCATTGTTCTCCCTCTCTAGCCAGGATCTCCTACATAGATCCCCCTCCAAGTGGTTGACAGTGGTAGCCGGGCACTATCTAGTTCTGGTCCCATAGTCGTATAGGATGGAGATTGCATGGTGTACCAGTTGCTTGTTGTTGTTGTTGCTGTTAAGTGCCATCGAGTCGTTTCCGACTCAGGCCGGAAAAGCAGAGAAGGGGATAAAAGCCTTGAGCCCCAGGCTTACAGGTGAGGAGAGACAACTCAGGGATGCCCGAAGAAGCAGGCCAGAAGAGCAGGAGAAAGGGGATTAAAAGCCAGGAAGCCAGACAGAGGAACAGTCAGCCAGGTGGGGGTGTCACGAGAGGTCTCCAACAGCAGGACAAACTTGTCTGTCGGTTTGTCCTATTGTGGTGACATATAGATGTGAGTTTTGAGGCTGAGCCTCTGGTGTTTAAAACCCAGCGAGATGCACCTGGTGCACAGGTAACAGCCCAGCTTATAGACTGAGACAGACTAGGAAGAAGGAAGAGGCCATCCACTTCTGAAAGAATTGGCCAGGGAAAACCTTATGAATAGCAAAGAAACCAGTTGCTAGGACTATTTTTTCCATGAATCTTTGGTTTTCTTCATTCTTCTTTCCTCTGGATGAGGAAAGACCCATCATTGCATCTAGATGGCACCTTGCAAGCTTTTAAGATCCCAGTCGCTACTTGCCAAAGTAGGAGGTGGAACAATGTTTTGTGTAGTATGTTATACCAGTTGAGCTTGATGTCCCCTGCGACCATGGTCCCGAGCCCACCAGTTCAACTATTCACTCCCTCTGGGTAGCTGGCTGTGACCAAGAAGTGACTACAACCTTGTCCCTTGTCAGCTCTACTATACACCTGGGAATTCAGATCATACAAATACACTTATAGGACCATTGTCTTCCAACCCTATATATGATCTTGGGTACACTTCCCACTTTATAGACATACCTAATAGTTCAGCCCGTCCACCCATCTATCCACCTGTGTACCCACGTTGCCTTCACTGACAACGCAGTACTGTACATGCAAAAGGGTTCATCTTTGTTGTCTGTATCTCCCATATACCTCTCTATGTCTTCCTCTTCCTCAGTGTAGCATATTTTGTAATATGTAACATGTATGCATGCAAGGGGTGATAGTTGGAAAAATAAAGAGCTACTGTTCTGTAATGGTATTGGGGACTTTTACTTTCTGTTTAATATATTTCTGTGTTCAAGTTTTTATACTGAGCCTATTATAAGCCTGCCTAATTGGGAAAAATGCTAAAATAAGAAACTGTCTAGGAGCTCTTGTCCTTAAACGACAATGCCAGGGAAGCTTCTGGGGAGGGTTAAGTAAATGAATCCCATTTAAATAATTTACCACTGTGAAAAATGCTTCATTCATCATCCTGAGTTTACTGTTTTCAAACATTCTAATTACACATACCAGAACCAGTTACTATCGAGTTGATTTCAACTCGTGGCAACTCTGTGTGTGTCAGAGTAGAACTATGCTCCTAGGGTTTTCAACGGCTGATGTTTCAGAAGTAAATTAGCAAGTCCTTCTCCTGAGATGCCTCTTCATGGACTCAGACCTCCAATGTTTTGGTTTACAGCTGAGCACATTAACTGTTTGCGGCACCCAACACTGTCCACTGCCATTGAGCCAATTCTGACTCATAGTGACCCTATAGGATAGAGTAGAACGGCCCCTTTGGGTTTCCAAGGCTGAAAATCTTTAGGGAAGCAGACTGTCTTATGTTTCTTCCACAGAGTGGCTGGTGGGTTCAAACCACAAAACTTTTGGTTAGTAGTCTAATACTTAAGGAGCTCTGGTAGCATAGTGCCTAAGACACTTGACTGCTAACCAGAAGGCTGGCGGTTCAAACCCACTAGCCACTCCTCAGAAGGAAGACTGGGCAATCTACTTCTGTAGTGATACCGCCTTGGAAACCCAAGGAGGGCTCTCTATGAGGCGGGTTCGACTCGACGGTGCTGAGTTTTTAGTGAGTTAGTCTAATGATTTAACCACTCTATCACCAGAGCTCCTTTTTGCACCATCCAGGGACTCTAAACTACAAACAGCACATGTTTAATTCATCTTGTAAATTAGCCTCTTACTCTAGAAGAGGGAAGAGTACAAAATCCTCTGCTCGTCTTTTTAATCGTGATTAATATACAACCCTGAATGAAGACAATTGGTCAGTGTCCATGAGTGAAAAAGAAATGAAATGAACATCTTTTAAGTCAGATGCATTGTTTGGGTCACAGGCGCTATAAAATATGTTCCTATGTACTAACACTATAGCATATTGGTACATGAGCAAATTATTTTGAGGATAGAAAAATCTGTTTTCCTAGGTGGCATCAAATGTTAATAAGAAAATAAATTTAAAAATATATCAATGTACTATTTCTCACAGATAGGGGTATAAATAACTATTTTGCGTCCCTGACTAAGAAGTTCAGAAAAAGTTGACTTTAATGTTTTCATTTTCAAGGTAAAGGTTTCCAAGACTGCTGTGTGGTCACTGTCACAAAGACAGAAAAAGTCAAGAGCAGCAGGGGTTATTTATGTTTCTACACACTGTTTTGTTCTCCCTCTCATCTATCTCCCATACCTACTCAAGCCACATGAATAAATGTCCTTTCAAGAGGGGTGTTTATAAATAAGCAGCTTTTTTGCAGGTTAACTCTGCTGCCATGGTTAATGTCTCAGAGCTCTCAGTGCTCAATAATGTCTCTTGCTGAATTAGTCCAGTTCTCACTGGGTTGTCCTTACGACGTTGCTAGTGTTCCTTCTGATTTGGTCTGTTTAGGCATTTTGAGCTCAGGGATCCTAAGCCAAAACCAGGCTTGAGTATATTTTCACTGGTTGTTGCTGTATTTAGTTGCCACTGAGTCAATTCTAACTCATGGTGACCCCATGTGTATAGAATAGAACCACTCCATGGAGTTCTCTGGCTAGTAATAAATTTTTCTAGAAAACATTAAAGTCAGTCACAGTAATGTGAATACTCAAGGATTCTTTAGAAGTTATATGAAGTTCTTGGTAGCAAATATACATCAATATGTATGTAATACATGTATAGTGTATACATGTATATATTCCCTTTGCCTACATACATATATATGGATCACTATATATACAAATAGGAGCTCTGGTAGCATAGTGGCTGAAAGCACTTGACTGATAACCAGAAGGCTGGCGGTTCAAACCCACCAGCCACTCCTCGGAAGGAAGGTTGGGCAATCCTACTTCCGTAGTGATACTGCCTCGG
>NW_006921981.1:2641768-2657852 GCF_000298275.1 Orycteropus afer afer | reverse complement strand
GGAAGGTTGGGCAATCCTACTTCTGTAGTGATACTGCCTCAGAAACCCAAGGAGGGGTCGCTATGAGTTGGGGCCGACTCAATGGCATATAACAACAACAACGTATATACAAATATATACACACACACACGTATACACCCATATATATATATACACACATATTTATATACACATGCATATACACATCAAACACATTCATATATACACAAACACGTGTGAGTGTATGTGTGTGTGTGTGTGTTCCCTCTGTGAACGGTGCTATATTTTTTTATTACGATGTTAGGGGATTAGGACATGAAACTTACTAAAATCTAATATTTACTGATCACTTCCATTGCTCTACATGCTGTCTCATTTAATCATCCTGACTACCATATATAGTTTTCTAAAAGCTAAAGACATGATTTTCATTGCCATAAAGAATGAACACGTTAAAGACTTATTTTCATTAATGACGGAAACTTCAAGATGGCAAAGCTTTTTCAAAAAGCGCTTGGAGGAACTTGGTATTTATAGGCATTTAAAGATTAAAGTTAGAATAAGAGTGTTCTATTCATATGTAGTGTTCTAAATATAACTTCTGGGGCTATCTTTTCTACACAACTGAAATTATTTGCAGCTTCACTGAATCTAGGAGTTAACATATAACTCTACAGAGTCTGAGCTCTTAATTCCATTGTAAGTCATACAGAAAGGTCCATACAGAAGTCAAACAAGGGAGTGTTACCCTAGATAATTTAATAACCCATGAGTGGGCTGGTTAAACAATTCTCCAGGATGACATTAAAAGCATATACTGCACTCTCTTTACCTTGTCTCCAAGTTTTAGACAATACTTCTTAGCATAACCTATTATGTAAGTACTTTTGTTATCTTCATTTAATTTGGTAAGATTAAGAAAAACAAATTAGATTCAAATATGCTACGTCAAATGTATTTCATAAAGCCATAAAAAGACCTGACCTTGGGCATGTCACCTATAGCCTCTACTCCCATCAATATACTGAAAATAACTATATTTAGGCATATATGATATCCCATCCTGCTTCTTATTTGTTAAGAAGGCAGTTAAGACTGATTTGTGTCTTACTTTTCTTGTTTGACTAATTTGTAGTTGTATTTTATTTGGATTTCATTTACAGGTTATGATGAATTCAGTTGGTAGATAGACTGAATTATATTTATGAAGATTTAACTTTGTATCCAAACCAAACCAACCCCACTCCAATTGAGTCAATTTGGACTCATAGCATTCTTAAGAGGACAGAGTAGAATTGTAGAGTGTCCAAGGCTGTAAATCTTTATGGGAGAAGACTGCCTCATCTTTCTTCCATGGACCTTCTGGTGGGTTTGTACCAACAACCTTTTGTTTAACAGCCAAATGCTTTAACCATTATGTCACTAAAATTTTAACTTTGTATATCTATGTATATTTCTCTCTCGAATTGTAAATTAATTATTAATTACATGACTCTTCACTTCCCCAAGACTCTGGAGCACTTCACTCCGTTTGTTATTGTATATTTCATACAAATGAAGCCAATATATATAGCTTAATTTTAATATGAAAAAACTCCTCAATGGCTATTGCCTATATTCTTAGTTAAACCAATTGGTCAATTCACAAATATGTTTTATTGCTCAAGAAACAGCAAAGCCTTCATGTATGTCTTCTAAAGATACCACTTATCAGCACTTTTAGAAAAACAAGTCCAAATATCTGTTTATCTGATTTTATGTATTTGGGATAAAATGTAATAATAACTATACTGAGACTAGATGTTGACTTTTCTTGATACAGAAACAATCTTTTCTGGTCTTTTATGAAAGGTCTTGATTGTGCTTAACCAATTCTAATATTCTTATATAAGTTTAAGCCCTACAGGTTCTTCAGATCAGTAATAAATTGTTATTAATTATTATTATTGTAACTTGAAGTTCTGACTTATTATTTACGGCAAAACTTGTAGGACCCAACTCCCACATTCAGTTTTTGTTGCTGTCATTCTTGTGGTTTTTGTTGAAAGTAGAGATAACAAAGAAGGATTAAAATCCTGGGCCTGGATACATGATTTATTATAATTAGGAAAAGTCAGAGAGTTAGTTCTTCTGAAACATGAAGTACTGAGTGCTCCCAGAACTATGGTTAAACTGCTTAAGCCTGCTGATATGCAAAACAGCCAATGCAGAGTAGATGAGTTCAAAGCTGTATATATTTCTCCATAGGAATGCTTAGACATCTGCTTGAATCTTGAGTCAGGTCTGTCCTTGAATACATTTATTTGGCTCTCTTTTAATTCTATGTGCAGTATATCACACAGCTCCCCAGGCATCCTCAAGAGCTCTAGCTATTTAGGCTTACTCTTTTCTTTAACACTGGTTTGATCCCAAACCACAAATATGGTGAAAATCAGCATCCCTCCTACGTTCTGAAGATGTTCTATGGGCTTACATTTCCTCAAGTCAAGTTCTGCTTAAACCAATTTTTGGTTTGGCTTGAATTTTCTTTTTTATGTTTGTCCAGCTGTAGTTCATCTTTATTCCCCATCCTAAAACAAACCCATTACAAAACCAGATTCCGTATTCCCATCCACCCCAGCTGAGTACCACAAACACAAGGCAGTGAATGTAGCTGGGTTTTCTGAAAGATTTGAACGATACAAAACTGAGTATTAAAGAACCTGCTCTCAGAATTCTCTACATCATCCTTGTCTTTTTTCTCCCCAGGTCTCAGCTATCCAGCATTTTATGGGCCCCTTGTATCTTTCCTGCTCAAATTATTCACTTCTCCCCACTTCCTATCCATTCCTGATCACTATCATCCCTCTCCAAATTCATGTTTCATTATGAATGAAATTATTTTTTTTTCTTTTTCACACTCTTTTGCTTCTCAGATCCTTCTTTCTTAAGGAATGTCTGCCAAAATACTTGGCTAAACAAAACTGAGTTTCTCGCTAAAATAAAATTTGCCACCAGAGAGAATGGGAAGGTCCAACATATGCCAGACAGAGTTCCTCAAAGAGCACATATGGAGAATGAAGGAGAAGCAACGTTCAGAGAACTAAAGCTGAGGATTTTCCAGAATTTAAGAAAGATACCCAACACACTGGCAGGATAAATAAAAAGGCATTAAATTTTAGACACATAATAGAGAAACCACAGAACATTAGACAAAAGAGAAAACTACAATAGTGATGGAGAGAAACCTGACTACAAAAGAATAACATACAGAGTAACCATATATACCTAAGACCGTGACATAATACCTTCCAAGGCTGAAGGACAATAACTGTCAATCTATAATCCTATCCCAAGCTAACAATCACTTTGTAGTGATGGCAAAATAATGACATACACATGCATATACTTACTAAATTTAATACCTACAAACATTTACTGTAAGAAGTATAAACAACAACACACTGCTGTTGAGTCAGATCCGACTCATACCACCCCTCCTTTGGTTTCCTAAGTGGTATCACTATGCAAGTAGATTGCCCAACCCTCCTTCTGAGGAAGAACTATAAAGAATGAAAACAATTTAGATGTGGCAAAAGATGCAAGAAGCTATAGTGACAAGACAAATTGTTAAAACATCTTAGAAAAATCTATGCAAGTGTCACTCCTGAAAGCAACAGTAGCAACAATTTAAACCATTGATGGGATTTAAAACAAATTGAAGTAAAATAGTAGGCATGAGATTTTATATGGGATGGAGCCTGCTTGGAGAAAAGTTAGATTATTCTAAGTCTCTGATTGAAAAAAAAAAATATTGAAAATTTTAGAATGATTTAAAAACATTAAAAATTTGACTATGTATGTTAAAAATTTGGGGATACCGAAGAAAATAATAGGAATAGAATGTAGTAAACAATAAAGCAATAAAATGAAACTCGATTAATCAAATGCAGGGCATGGTAGGGAAAAAAGCAGCCAAGGATGTGTATAATGCACAGATGGAGATCCTGCTGTTTTTGTTTGTTCAATTATATTTTATTTTTTTCTGTTGAATTTATTGTTTTCTTCTTCAAGAATACCAAATCTACATACAATAGATTGTAGTTTGTCTCTATTATTTCCCTCTGCTCAGCTTTTGCAAGCCTGTTATCTCACATCTCTGATTTTTTTCCCCCAGGATTGTCTTCTGCCCTTTTGTTTCTGGTGTCCATGTGATCATGACTTTTGTGATGGTATTACTCTTCCCTTCCATTTTCTTCCTAAGCTTTGCCAACTCATATTACATTTACTTCCTTGAGGCCATGTCTCTCTCTCTCTATCCCAGAGGATGTGTGTGTATAAATTCTTCTGAATTTTCAGCCTTTCTGGAGAAAGATGTGTGTACATATACACACATGCACACACATGGACACAGTGGAATACCATACGGACAATATGACAACAGTATGGTCTCTATTTTGACTTCTTTATGGTGTCATTTTTCTGAATGTGCTAGCCATTTACCTTTTGTATGTCGTGTTCTTTTTCTTCCTGTTTTTCTTGTGCTTTATGCTGGCCCCTTTTTTATTATTTTTCAGTATACTCACTGCCATGGGAGCTCTAGTAGCATAGTGCCTAAGACACTTGAGTGCTAACCAGAAGGCTGGCGGTTCAAACCCACCAGCCACTTGTCAGAAGGAAGGTTGGGCAATCTACTTCCGTAGTGATATTGCCTTGGAAACCCAAGGAGGGGTCACTATGAGTCAGGTCTGACTCGATGGCAAATAACAACAATATACTCACTGTTCAGTCGGATCTGACTCATAGTGACCCTTCCTTGGGGCTTCCAAGGCAATATCACTATGGAAGTAGATTGGCCAACCTTCCTTCTGAGGAGTGGCTGGTGGGTTTGAAACACCAGCCTTCTGGTTAGCAGTCAAATGCCTTTCAGTATGGAATGGAATAGCTCCAGGGCTAGCCACAGGGAGGGGCCAGGGAGTACACTGGACGAACAACCTGATTACAAGTTGTTGCTTTCTTACGGGCACTCTGCCCTGGTATGACTACCTCAGACTATGAGAAGTTGTACTGGTTTTTCATGAATGGCCATATGATATAATTTTTTAGTATGCTTACCTTTGGCTTAGCTTTCCCTATTTAATCTTCAGCTTATAAAAATAGGCAGCTCATCTGGTGGAACCTCTGAGACTGTGACCCCTAGCTGCCCTTCTGTTCTGGAATTGAACTCACTCCTGTGGCTTCCAGCCAAATAAAAGACTGTCATATGGGCTGAACATTTACATCAGGTAGATACACTCCTTGGAGAAACCAAACACGGGAGAGCAGAAGGACAGTGTATGCACAGGGACACTGCTGGGGGCAGGGCAGGAGTGCACGGGAGGGAAGGACACAGGGAAGAGGTAATGGGAGGAAGCAGGAAGAGAGCTGTTACATTGTGGGGAATTGCAGTCAATGTCATGAGACAAAATGTGTATGGACTGCTTTATGGAAAATGAAATTGCCCTGTAAACTTTCACCCAAATCACAATAAAAATTAAAAAAAAAAAAGGCAAGTCAGGGCTGTCTTTTATCCAACAGGTTGCCTTCACATGCCACATCCATAGCCTGCTTCTTACAGAAATGGTGTCTATGAATTGCTGGTTCAATACCTTTTCCCCTGCCACATTGTCAAGAGAGATTTGAAGAGACTCTTCAATCAGCATATACACCACAGCCTTTTCTTCCAATGGAGGCAGTGACTGCTTTGCCCAAAGAGTTCCACAGCCTTACAGAGCTTGGCTAGCCCTGTCCCAAATGTGCTGAGCTGGAATGCGCTTCTGACATTTCCCCTTGGTGTAGCACAATATTCTCAGGCTTTCTGCATATAGTATTGTTCAGCATTTTAGGCATTTTCCATTTTCCAACGTCATTGAAGCTGCACTTTTTAATTTTATTTTTATTTATTTATTTATTTTTTGAAGCTGCACTTCTTGCTGTTTTCAGTTGATTTCAGGAAATGGTGGAGGCAGAACTGTTTTTATTTCACTAGTTTCTACTGGAAACCTCTGCAAGCCCCAACTTTAATAGTAAACTTTCCTCCTGCTACATATGTAAGACTTTTGTTTTATCTCTTTTACTCTGTGGCAATGGGGAAGGATTTCTGAGGAAAAATGCTTCCTCTCTTTTGAAAAAAAGGAGACGTAATACTTCATAAGGAGCTCTGGTGGTGTAGTGGTTAAGGCATTTGGCTGCTAACCAAAAGATCGATGGTTCAAACCCACCAGCTACTCTGTGGAAGAAAGATGAGGCAGTCCGCTTTTAAAGATTTACAGCCTTGGAAACCCAATGCGGGTCACTATGGTTGGAATTGACTTGATGGCAGTGAGTTTGGTTTTGGTTTTTGGAATACTTCACAATATTAACATTTCCTCTCCACAGTATAGCATGCTTCTTAACAATTGTCCTACATGATAAAGGCTTCTAGGATATTTTGATGTTTTAAGAATTTGATCAAGAATGTTTAAAATTAAATGTATTTATTAATCATCATACAATTTAATTGCTAGAATTAATGTACCCTTTAACAGTTTAAAGATATACTGGCACATGAATTATGGAGGGGTGAAACTTACTTCTGTTATTTTATACCACTAGCTTCATAGTTATACATATTATTTTGAAGTTTCATATTGGTAAAGTGGGATTTTAGGTTAAGTAGTTTGTATCACACATCAGATACAGAAAGAAGATTTTAAACTGTGGTAAATACACAAGTAACAAATCATTGGCCATTTCAACCTAGTTGACATGTACAATTCAGTGACATTACTTATATGTATCATGTTGCTTAACTATCAGTCCTGTTTCCAAATTTTTCCATCACTCTAAACAGAAGCTCAGTGTCCTCTGAAAAATTCAGAAAAAAAAAAATTATGGAAATAAGTTATTCTCAACCAACAACAGAATCAGAACGAAATCTATTGTAACTCAAGTATTAGTTGCCAGTCGCTGCAAATAGTCCTGTGAACAAAGGCCCTAGAAGTGTTTTTCATTCTGCCCAGTGGTGCAGGTCTCATCTCGTAAAGGACTCTTACTGAAACCACTTTGTGTCCTGTCCTAGGTACAATGGGTCTTTGAACCCACTGAAGAGCTTGGAGGGTCACTGAGCAATCCTTCTCTGTCTAATATTCTATTGCCCTGCAGAGGTTGGTGTGTTTAAAGATGTCCAGTCCTGCTTAGGACATATCTAAATGCTGGGTGAGCAAAGGCATGTTATGCTTAGTGCAAGCAGTGATGTTTCCACCTAGTAAGACAAGTCTTGTTTTGCAATTACTGACCTTCTCCTTTTCAGACTCAAGCAAGTTAGTCTGGAAATGCTTCCTGTTTATCTTACGTCTCTCTTCCTGAAGGAAAGACTGTATTTATTTAAAGATAGGTTTTCTTCCTCATCCTGACTATATAAGCATTGTTGTTATAGTTAAAAAGTTGTATGTCATCTTGAAAACAAGCCTATTGTTAGGGATCTTGCATTAAACTATCCTTTTTTGGGAAAAGTGTTTTGTAAATTCTCTGATTGGTTATAATACAACATTCATGGTCACATTTAGGACAATCAACATCTTTTTAATATTGAATTTCCCATCATTTCCATTTTTCAAGTCTTTATTTTCTTCATTTTTTGATTGTTGATGTTTTCCATTCACACTGGTGTTTCACATATATTTTCCAATTTATTTATGTTGTTGTTGTTGTCATGTGCCATCGAGTCAGACCCGACTCCTTGGGTTTCTGAGGCAATATCACTACGGAAGTAGATTGCCCTATCTTCCTTCCAAGGAGTGGCTGGTGGATTTGAACTGCCAGCCTTCTGGTTGGCAGTCAAGTGCCTTAGTCACTATGCTACCAGAGCTCCCAACTGTTCCCTCCCAGTTATGAACCGGGGACCTTTCACGTGCGAGGCAAACGTGATAACCACTACACTATGGAAACCACACACACATTGGTAGCATATACTTTGTTGCTGTTTGAGGTCTTTTTATGGTTGGTTACTATAGATTTCATTTCTATGTATCATGTTGTTGACCATCACCACTGTCTGTTTGGGGAAAGTTACCAGATTTTATCAGTTATGTAAAATAATGTGGAACATGCTATTTTCCATTTGCTGTTTGTCTTTGTTAGAAGATAGAATATGCTGTATGTGTACAATGTATTTATATATCAAACAATGTAATCGATTATCCCCTTAACATGATTTTTATTTATTTTCTGAATACTATCATATGGTCAACCAATGAGTATTATTAGACCACACTGCCACCAAACGTAACCAATGTGCACTATAATGTATGTTGTTTTCTCTGTTATAGACTCTTTCTGGCTCCCCCACCCCAGGTCTGATAAATAATTTTGACACACATTTACTCCCAAAGTTATTATACCATTTGTTCCTGCAAAGGATGCCCTGGTGGCATAGTGCCTAAGGCATTTGACTGCTGCTAACCAGAAGGCTGGCGGTTCAAACCCACTAGCCAATCCTCAGAAGGAACACTGGACAATCTACTTCCCTAGAGATGCTGCCTCCAAAACCAAGGAGGGGTCGTTATGAGTCAAAATTGACTCGATGGCATAGAGTTTGATTTTTGGTTTTGGTTCCTTCAAAGGAACAAAGGCAGAGACTAAATCTTTAAATTAGAATGCAAATTTTCTATCAGATTTAGATGCCTAAATATTTGAGGAAGAAGAAGAGAATATTAGGAAATTAGTAGAAATCTTTTGACATATTGAAGGATATCCTAAACATGGCTACAAACCTGGAGCCATTGAGCAATAGCTTAAGTACAATGCCCCAAAAGCTTCTCAGCAGGAACTACAAAACAGGTGCTGTTGAGTCACTTCCTACCATGAGGATCCCATGTACGTCAGAGTAGAACTCTGCTCCGCAGGCTTTTCAATGGATTTCCGAATGTGCTCCACGGACTTCCAATTGGAAGTGGATCTCTAGACCTTTCTTCCAGGCCCCTGGAGGTGGATTTGAACCTCCTGTCTTTGAGTTAGCAGCTGAATGCTCTAACCATTTGTACTACCCAGGGTCTCCCACTGGAACTATGTTGATGTTATTTAGTCTGTTGAGTCCATTCCAACCCTCTGTATAACAGAGTAGAACTGCTCCATAAAGTTTTCTTGGCTGTAATCATAGTGGAAGCAAATCTTCAGGCATTTTCTTCCATGGTACCACCAACCTTTTGGTTACCAGCTGAGCAAAAACATTTTGCCCCACACAGGCACCTTATTTGGAACTGTAGGAGACCATTCAAGTAGGTTCAATTAGAGCTGTAATTTCTAGGAATGTATTCCCATGCTAGACAGGAGAAATGTGCATTTAAATGTTTTGATTGGCTCTTTATTAATCTCTCTTGTTACATCTAACACGATTTCTAGTTAATTTTGTTCTAAAATTTTTTTTTAGATAATCATATAATCTATCAAACCAAACCAAATCAAACTCACTGCCACTGAGTTGATTCCAACTCATAGAGACCTCCACGGGGTTTCCAAGGCCATAAATCTTTATGGAAGCAGACTGCTTCATCTTTCTTCCACTGAGCAGCTAGTGAGTTTGAACCACCAACCTTTTGATTACCAGCCAAATGTCTTAACCACTATGCCACCAGAACTTCATATAATTACAAACAATGAGAATTTTCTTATCCAAATACATTGGCAAATTCATGACACCATGTTGATGTGACTTGAGATAGCTTAAAAAAATAAGAACATATCATCTTATAAATGTTTTATGAAGAGTTTTAACATCAGAACATCAGAAATTGCTCAGTTGGAACATGCTTTTGGATTACGTTTATAATTTGCTTAAGGTTTAGGTTTCCAGGTTCCACATTTCTGAGCCCTTCAGGCTGAAAAGACTTTGGCCTCTTTCATTCTTTTGGATAGCTGTGATGTACCAAAAGTTTCTATTGTTTACATGTCTTGTTATAGTAACTCCAGGCCTTCCTGTGACTATAAACTTGTGGATTTCAGTTTAAGTCAGGACCTCAGCATTCAAGAATTCCCTTTCTAGACACAGAAACACTGAAATCCTTAATCAAATTTATATTTCTGAATCCTGTTTCTCACTTCAACATTTACTCACTCAGTTAAGCTCAGAAACTAGTTTTTCCCCTAGAGTGATTTAGTTAATAGAATAACAGAAAAAAAAAAAAATCTTATCACCTTATGATAAGTCTAATAAATGGATAGAAAATGGCCTAGAAATGTCCTTCATTACAAGTTATTCTGTATCAAATTACACTTACTGGCTTGTTTTCGTGTGCTATAGCTGTGTGACTTGATATGATAGAAAACACATTCACACCTTTTGTACCACCTTTCACCTATACATCTTTTACTTTTATGAGTCATTGCACTGCAAAGATGGCTCTTTTGATAATGTAATCTGGGTGAGTTAAGGGAACTAATTTGTGCTGGTTATCACACTAATCCCAAAGGATTACATCATTATGTAAGAGTGTGGGAGGGTAAATCCATCCATTTAATAATTATTTATTTTCCAGCTTTCGTACCAGGTTCTGGAATACTTTTGTAGTAGGTTCACCAAAATAGAATTGAGTTCAGAAAATGACTTCTTATTTATTTTTTTTCTATTTAAAATGACTGAGGGTAGGCTATTTTGGCTGTAAAAAAAAAAAATAGATTATTTTGCACTGCTTCAAGTAATGGGAAGTGTTTCATTTGTTTATTTTTAAACAGGGAAATGTGAGTTAATAGGGAGCTCTGGTGGCGTGGTGCCCTAAGGCATTTGACTGCTAACAGGAAGGCTAGCGGTTCAAACCCACCAGCCACTCCTTGGAAGGAAGGCTAGGCAATCTACTTCCGTAGAGATACCGCCTTGGAAACCCAAGGGGGGGTTCCTATGATTCACAATTGACTAGATGGCAGTGAGGTTTTTTTTTTTTTTTTTTTTAATGTGCCAATAAGAAAGGCAAAAAGGATTGACTCTCAGGGATACCCAGGACTAATGTTTAAAATTCAAGGTAGCTCTAGGAATGTGGATATTATTTTGCCTGTTCAGCAGCCCAATCTATGGACCTTCTCTCTAGGGATGAGTGATCCAAATGGTGTGCACACCACCACCTGAGGCATCCTGTGTGGTGGGCCTTCCAGAGGGCTGTGTGGGCCTGGGCAGCTGAAACCTCACACAGCTGGACACAGCCTCCTAAATTTACCCTGTTTGGGCTCAAAGAGCATCCTTTTCCAAGGAAAGTACAGAATACTACCTTGTACATCGTTCAACTACATTTTTGATCTCCCATCTTTGCTTTTCATTATCTGTTCCCCATGCTCAACCTCACAGTTTTCTGAACAAATTTCCATTTCTACCCCTATTGGGCAGGCTTCTTCTTTTTTTCCAGATAGCATAAGATTTGCTGGCTTGAGTCAAGGGCTAGTCAGTGGGTACTTTCTGGCAACTCAGGTTCCCTTTAAGGCAAAACTAGCACTCCAGCAGTAAGCTGAGAAAAAGAAATGATAAAGCAAATTCAATCTAATGGTTGTTTCATTTTGACTTAGCAACTGCTTGATTATAAGCAGGGATTAAACAGTTGAACCTTACTTCACTGCATTTTTTTTTTTTTTCTACTCAGAGTCCTTGGTAGTGCAATCTATATTGTTTCCTGACACAGCTGTCTAGGGTAAAATCAGTAAAGAAAGTATGAAAGATGGCTTGCAGATATTTGGTTATAGAAAAATTAAAGAATATACTAACTAAACATTTGCTCCAACAGGCTAAGAAAAACTGTGTGAAGAAAGGCAGGAGCTGGTTTGATTTGTGAAAGGGGCACTGAATGAGACTGATAACATCTTGGCTCTCTTCCTAGCTCTGCTACTTTATTACATATGGCCTCAGGCCAGTTATTTTACCTCATTGACCTTTGGTTTCCTCCAGGACTTCCAACCGGTTCTCCCCAATTCAGTCATGGCTAATGAAATGCAATCAGAATGGCCCCGTATTTCTGAAATGTGGACGTACTGGAATGGTAACTAGAACAGGAAAAAATTCCCGGTCAATGTCATGCTAGAAACTTAATCTCCCTCTTACAAAAGAAGGGCTAGCTACATGCACACTGCATCACAACCAAATCTCTTGATCAGCAGAATCGGAAATAATGGTGCCACGCTCAAACGTAGCCGCCTACGGCACCACTTCGGATATGGTGCTCCCCACAGTCCTGGCAACAACTCGGTCTCCTGCATCAGGCTCCTGGCGGGGCTCTCTGTGCCTCTTGTAAGTCTCCCATTCCAGGGCTTTGACCCATAATTTTTCCAGTTATTGTTCCAGTATACATATATTTTACAAATTTGATCTATTCTAATTTTGCTGCTTCGGCCATGAGTGAACCATTTCAAAACCCTGGTTTCTTTGCCCGAAAATGGCATTATAGTATTTGCCACACCTGCTGCAAAGGAATGTTGTGAAAACAATAGGAAAGTGGTTTGAATACTTGAAAATGCTACAAGGCATTCTTAGGATGTAAAAGAATGATTTTAGATTTAAGAGGAAAAGGTTAAAGACCTTTGAGATAAGTATAAAATTTGGGTCAACTGCTAAAATTGCTACCATTACAGCGGTTTTCTTTTAAAAATTTTGAATACAATATTGTATTATTCTAAAATTCCATATTAATTCAGATGTACAAAATCCTCACGCATGGTGACTCTGTGTTACAGAGTAGAACTGCTCCAAGGGGCTTTCTTGTCTGTCATCTTTATGTAAGCAGATCACCGGGCCTTTCTGCCACGTGCTGCTGGTGAGTTTGACCTACTTATGGTTGTTGTTCTGAGGGGTCATTGAGTCAGCTGCGACTCACAGCAACCCTACGGACGACGAAAACAGAACGAAAAGCTGCCAGGTCCTGTGCCGCGCTCCCAGTTCTTGCTACACCTCAGCCCATTGCCACATCCACTGTGTCAGTCCACCTTGTAGAGAGCCGTCCCCTTTTTTCACTGACCCTCCACTTTCCTAAGCATGCTATCCTTCTCCAGGGAGTGGTTCCTCCTGACAACGTGATCAAAGTGAGACGAAGTCTGGCCATTCTCACTTTTAAGGAGCATTTCGGCTGTCCTTCCTCCAGGACAGATTTGTTGATTCTTCTGACAGTCCAAGGTATTTTCAGTACTCTTTACCAATACCACAATTCAAAGGCATCCGTTCTTCTTCAGTCTTCCTTATTCATTGTACTTCAGGGAAGAACTAGCCAGTCTTGTTAAACACTGCTGTGAATTTGATGAACAGATACACTGAAAGAGACCGGGTTAAAATTAAGGGAGAGACAAATGATTGTGTGTTTCCAGTAATCTATGCCAGCCAAGCACATCTGTACATAGACTTCAGATATATCTTAAAATAAGATGATCAATTTCTATGATGTTACTCTTAGTTTTATAGTAAACTTTCTTAAAAACCAAAAACAAACAAACAAACAAAAACCAGAAAACTTGCCCAGGAAGAATTATTTCTTGCCAGGCCAGCAAAATTACAGAAATGGAGCTCTCCAGATTGGTAGGTAGCATGGTGCCAGCAGCTTTGTGGACAACCAGTTGAACAGCTGCAGATACAAAACTTAGTGCGGTCAGAGATGGAAAATACTACAATTTTTGCTACCTGGTGATTCAGAGCTTTCCTTTGCTTGTATAGGCTTTTCTTTTCTTTTCTTTTTTTAAAATGCATTTTGTTGAAATATAATTTATTTACAGTGAAATACACAAAACTAAAGTGACATGGGTCAATGAATTTTTTTTTTTTCAGTGTTCTTTCCCCTCCCCTCCTGCCCCTGGCAACCAACAAAGAAAGTTTCCCTCCATATATAAACCTTTCCTGAGCCTCCACAACAACGAACTGATACTATATTTGCCCTTCTGTGATTGACTTATTTCACTCAGCATTATGTCCTCCAAGTTCATCCATATTATGTGGTGTTTTGCAGACTCTACATTATTCTTTAGTGCTGCATAGCATTCCATTATGTGTATGCACCATAGTTTGGGCAACCACTCTTCCGCTGATGGGCACGTAGGTTGTTTCCATCTTTTTGCTATTGTAAATAGTGCTGTGATGACCATGAGCGTGCATGTATCTGCTCCTATCCTGGCTCTCACCTGTCTAGGATATATACCTAGTAATGGGATTGCTGGGTCAAAAGGTATCTCCAATTCCAACTTTCTAAGGAATCGCCATATTGCTTTCCACAGTGGTGGTGTGGAAAACCATCACACAAGCAATGTATAACATCCCCACCAGCATTTGGTATTTTCTGTCTCCTTGAACCTTGCCATCAGTGCTGGGGTGAGATGGTATATCTCATTGTTGTTTTGATTTACATCTCTCTGATGGCCAATGATTGTGAGCATCTTTTCATGTATTAGCTGACACCTGAATATCCTCCTTGGTGAAGTGTCTATTCATGACTTCTGCCCACTTTTCAATTGCATTGTTAATTCCTTTGGTGTTGAGGCGTTGGAGTTTCCCATCAATCTTAGAGATAAGTCCCTTGCTAGATATATAATTAGCAGCAAATATGAATTTGTTGCTGTCATTTTTGTCATGTGCTTTTTCATTGTGTCAATTTCTTTGTTCCATATAATTTTCTATGCTGAGCTCATTTTGTTTATGAATCATGTTATCACTTCCTTCATTGCTATAGTTTGAGTATTTGCTGAATATTTATGCTGGTCCTCTTTTTTATTTTGATGTGAAGGTTTATCATTTTTCTTTGGGGTTACCCTGTGATTTATAGTTTTCTTCCCAAGTGTAGAACAGTCTGTTGTATTTTGTAGTTGTCTTGACTTCCCTACCATCTAGAAGTTCTGTAACGACACAGATTTTTTTTTTCTCTTTTTGGTTTGTGGTTGTCTTCATTTGTCGGTTGGTGCCTTTGTTTCCCTGTTTATAATCTTGTGGGCTTATTACTTTGGATACTTCCATAGCTGGGTTGGTTTTTGGGTTATATCATCATGTGCATTAATGGTCAGTTGTTGGTTGTTGTTGCTTCTCTGTCTAAAGGGCTCCCTTTGTTGTTGTTATGTGCCATCGAGTTGGACCCGACTCATAGCGACCCTTCCTTGGGTTTCCGAGGCAGTATCACTACAGAAGTAGATTGCCCCATCTGCATTCTGAGGACTGGCTGGTGGGTTTGAACTGCCAGCCTTCTGGTTAGCAGTCAAGTGCCTTAGCCACTATGCTATCAGAGCTCCAAAGGGCTTCCTTTAGCATCTCTTATAAGGTTGGTCTGGTTTTAACAAATTCCCTTAATTTCTGCTTATCTGGAAATGTCCTAATTTCACCATCATATTTGAGGAACAATTTTGCTGGGTACATAATTCTTGGTTGGAAATTTTTCTCTTTCAGTGTTTTATATATACCATCTCACTTTCTCGCCTGCATGGTTTCTGTTGAGAAATCCAAGCTTAGTCTTACTGGTTGCCCCTTGTAGGTAACTTTTTGTTTTTCCCGTGCTGCTCTCGTGATCCTTTCTTTGTCTTTGGTTTTGGTGAGTTTTATGGTGATTTGTCTCGGTGTTTTTCTTTTGGGGTCTGTCTTGTTTGGGGTTAGTTGGACTTCCTAAATGGATATATTCTCATCTTTCATCATATCAGGGAAGTTCTCCTCCAACAAGTCTTGGACAATTTTCTCAGTAGTTTTCTTTTCTTTTTTTAAGAAGTGAGTTTTATGTTTTATGCAATACGCTGTTCCAGTTTGCATGTCAAGTTTCCTTATCTTAAGCATCTAAAAAATATTACAAAATAACCTCATTACCTTTCACATTAAATATCAAATTAGCTAGAGAAGTTGAGTAACTTTTAAGTACCTCAAAAAACAAAGTATTAAAAAAAAACTGAACTTGGTGATTCCATCTAGTGAACTGTTTCATGGGATGTAAGGGAAACTTTTATGTGTCGGACATCATGCTAAGCATTTTATATGTTGTTGTTGTTATGTGCTGTTGAGTCAGACTGACTCATAGTGACTCCTCCTTGGTTTTCTGAGGTGGTATTACTATGGAAATAGACTGTCCAACCTTCCTTCCGAGAAGTGGCAGGTGGGTTTGAACCACCAGCCTTCTGGTTAGCA
>NW_006921981.1:2615773-2641078 GCF_000298275.1 Orycteropus afer afer | reverse complement strand
GGAGGGCTGGAGGGCGGCAGCATGTCTAGCCTTGCAGTAATAGGCCTTGGGTTACTGCTGGTAATCCTGTCTTCCTCTTGTGGGATTAGAGGAGGTCAGAACATGTGGCCTCCTTGCCGCTTTTGCAATCCCACAGCTTTGTAAGGTAGTATTGCCTTCACAGTTTCTGGGTTGAAAAAAACAAGCTTCTAGAAGGTATGAGTCTCACCAACAAACAAACAAACACCAGAAAATGTGCCCAGGAGGAATCAATCTCTTGCCAGGCCAGCAAGGTCACAGAAATGGAGCTTTCTCTAGATTGGTAGCATGTTGATAGCAGCTTTGCAGACAAGCAGTTGAACTGCTGCAGATAGAAAACTTAGTGAGGTCAGAGATGGAAAATACTACAATTTTTACTACCTGATCATTCAGAGATTTCTTTTGCTTGTATAAGTTTTCCTTTTCTTTTTTTAAGAAACAGCCTTAGTGGGACAATAAATGTAGCTTTTTGGCTCCACATTACATAGACCATCTAGGCATGAGTATCTTAATAACAAGGTATCAGAGTTGCTTCAGTGGTTCAGGACTACTGCATCTGGAAATACAAATATTTACAGTAGCAGTAATGCAGCAATGGTGTAGCCAGCCACTTCCTGGGCTGAAAAAGATACTTTTTAGTGGTGCAGAGATTAAAGCATTCAGCTGCTAACTGGAATGTTGGTGGCTGGAACCCACAACCGCTCTGAGGAGAAAGAGGAAGCAGTCTACTTCCATAAAGATTTACAGCCTTGGAAACACTGTGGGGCAGTTCTACTCTGTCCTATAGGGTGGCTATGAGTGGGAATTGACTAGATGGCAGCACGTACACAATGAAAAAATGTGGCATAGCTAAGGAACCAAGCTAATTTAGCTAGTAGGAAGCAACGGCTTTTGAACAACGGGTAGACCACGACCAAGAAGGTGGATTAAACTCTAGACGGTCTGCCAATTGAAGCTGGTGGGGCGTTTAAGGGCCTGTAATTGGCGCCCATAAATCCTTTCAGACCCGCCTGGAAAACAGATACAGCTACAGTAGGACTACCCAATGCTCACCCTCAGATATGAAAGCAAGTCCTATGGTAAGGGATAGACATAGATCCATATCACACAATGACAATTTGTCTCTGTACAAAGACAGGATGAGGGCGGCATTAATCCAGGAAGGAAATACTCCGTGTTCCCTGAGCGTGTATTTTGGAAGAAAATTACTCATTTCCTCAAGATACCCTTTTACTTCCAGGTACATCATCATTATCGATCCCCAGGGCAGAACATATCAGAGGCTCAGACTCGTTTTCCAGCCCCGAGAGGCGCAAAGAGCTGGAATCCCCAGGCGGGCAGGGACGGCGGTGACGCAGGAGGTGATCCAGTCGGAGGTCCCGGCGCGGGGGCGTGAGGTAGGGACTGGTAGCTCGCCGAAATCACCGCGGGCCAATCAGGAGGCGCGATGTTTCGGAGGAGGAGATGGGAGGGCGCGGGGACCTTTCGGATATCCTCCAGTCCCGGCGCAGCGCCGTCCGCTGAGTTCCGACCGAGAGCGCTGAGCCACCGGGAGTTGGGACGCGCCCGCCAGTCCTGGAGTTCCTCCGCGGCTCCCCTCCCTCTCGGGCCCGCCCCCTTCTCCCGGCCAGACGCGGCTCAGACGGCGCCCGACCTCCTTTCTGGCCGCAGCGCGCGTCGCCAGGCAGCTCCTCGCCTGGTGTCCGGGGGCCTGCGGGGGCGGCGCCGGCGGGGGCGCCTCACCCCGGGCTGGTGGCGGTAATGCTGCTGCCGTTGCCGCCCTTGCGGCCGGGCGGGCAGCTTGCGGCTGCGGCAGGAGCCGGAGCCGTAGCGCACTCGCCACTCGCCGGGACGCCGCCCTCTTCTGCCCTCGGCTTCCGCGGCCGTCGCGGGGCGCCGGGGCCTGGCGCGGCATGAAGAGGAGGTTACGCACCGGCGAGCGCCCAGCTCCTCGGCCCCCAGGGTCCTCGCGGGCCCCCGCGCGTGGCGCGCGCCTGCTGCGGCCCCGGCGCCCACGCTAGCCCCGCGCAGGCACGAGGCGCCGTTGCTGGGAGGAGAAGGAGGCGGTGGCGCAGGCCTGTGGAGTTCCCGCGGCCCGGGCACAGAGCGCGGGTTTCCGCGTCCTAGACACCGCCGAGCAGGAGCAGCCGGGGAGCCCGGGCGTGCTGCAGTTTGCAGTCCCTCTCCGCAGGGGCGCCGCGGCGCGCACCCAGCGCCTCTCCCCACCTGCAGCCCCTCCTCCAGCCGCTGTCTGGCGTTAGAACACGCGTCCGCGCCCTTCCCCAGCCTCTTGAGCTCCTTCCGTCCCCGGCTCCCCAACCAGCGGGCCCTCTCCTTCCTCCATTCCTTCCCCTACGTCTTCTCCCACCTCCCCTCCCCCGACTCTGCAGCCTCCCATTCATTCTGTCCGCTCCCTCCTCTTTCCTCCTTCCCGCTCGGGTCCTCTGCCCCGGAGCCTTCCCGCGCGGACCCCGCTGCACATTCATGGAAGTTTAGGGCTTGCACGGTGCCCCGAGTCCGGCCTGAGAACGCAGCCCGAGCTGCTGGCAGGGAAGAGGAAGATGTCTGTGCTCAGGCGGATGATGCGCGTCTCCAATCGCTCCCTCCTCGCCTTCATCTTCTTCTTCTCCCTCTCCTCGTCCTGTCTCTACTTCATCTATGTGGCTCCGGGCATCGGTAAGCACCGAGACACACCCTCACCTCCCACAGTCACCCTGAAGGAAACGCTGATTGTTACTTCTGGGATTTGAAGTCTAAACTGGGGCCTTCAGAAAGGTTTTTATTTGAATATGAGATTTCACACTTGTCCATTAAACTGCTTTGGGGCATGGCTGTGGTATGTGACTTTTGTTAATCACGTTGAAATAAAGATTGCATCAAATGGGCTTAGTAAAATTAGGTGTGATCCGCCCTGGGTGCTCTAGCCTTTCTTTGGATGTATTCACGACAGCATGATCCATTTAATATCAAGTCTTTGAGTTAGTACTTAATGGTCATTTTTTCTGAAAAACACTCAAATATAATATCTGGTTGTAAAAATATGATGGAGAAACCATCAGGGAACGTGATAGAGTTCAGGAATGTGTTCTAGCTCACTTTTTTAGAATGGGGTCAGGGAATATTGGTGGCACACTTGAATTTTTAGGGGCTAAGTTGCCTTGTAAGAAGAATGCTCTATTTAATCTGTTTGGGTCTGCTTTTCATGGGCAGGTTGGTTCTTCTACCTGTTAGGATGACTTTGGAGATAAAGTAATAATCATTATGTAAGAACTTGTAGTTTAAAAATTTAACCTTCCATATACAATTTTTTGGTCTTTGGCCTGAAACACAATTTTTGTATAATCCGTTTGAATTGGTCTGTTTATTAAAAATCTTTCCCTCTTTTGGTTCTAAAGGAACCAATATGGTATTGTTCTAATACATGAAAAATAGGAATTTCATCTGGATACATCCTATATTCAGAACTTTTCTAAGTTTTCTTGTTTATTATGTATTTAATGTTAAATTGTGTAGTAACAGCATCTCAAATCATTATTTTTCTTTTTTCCCTAAATTTTATTTTGTTGAGAATCTTATCCTTTTCTTTCCCCTAGACTCTCTTTTGAGCCAGTGCTATAACAATATCACACCTGAGTTAGTTAATATAACAGCTCTTGAAACATTTACATTAGTACACTCTTTGGAGAGAACAATCATGGGGGAATAGAAGGGCTGTGTATGCACAAGGAGACAGCTGGGGGGCAGGAGTGCATGGAGGGAAGGACACGGGAAGAGATAACTACGGGGTGCAAGTGTGAGGGGAGCTATTGCATTGTGGTAAATTATAATCAATGTCATGAGACAAAGTGTATGTGAGCTGCTGTATGGAAAGTGAATTTGCTCTGTAAACTTTTACCCAAATCAGTCAGTCAGTCACACACACACACACGTGCACACGTGCACACGCTCTGCAAACTTTCACCCAGATATCTCTCTCTCTCTCTCTCTCTCTCTCACACACACACACACACACAGAGCTCTTACAAAGTGAAAGCACCTGGTTGAGATGGAATTATTATCAGGACATTGTCTCATATAATAGATTATTTTAATTAATTGCAGAGGGGTAGGAAGCAGGAAACTCGGAGATTATTTTATTCCTTAAAAAAAAAACTGCTACTTTTCTTGATTAAACTTTTGGATGTAAGTAAGAATATACAAATGTATAAGCCCAGATAAAATGTTTGAGAAGACAGTAATTATTGAAATCTCAACATATCCCAAAATACAAGTTTGAGGTTGAAGTTTGAAGGAGTATGAATATTTTAACACAATTCTCTATTAATGCAGTGGTTTCTTTAGGCTAACAACCCCTGAAGCCTAGCGTACAGTAGGAATGAAGGTGATCCAAAACCAAATCCTCTGCCATGGTGTCAATTCTGAATCATAGCACCCCTACAGGACAGGGTAGAACTGCCCAATAGGGTTTCCAAAGTTGTAAATCTTTATGGAAGGCAATTGCCTCACCTTTATCCTGTGGAGCATCTGGTGGGTTTGAACCACCAACCTTTATGGTTAGTAGCTGAGTGCCTTAGCCACCACACCATCAGTGCTCCTTGGGGCAGTGATAGCTCAGTGGAATTTAGGTTAGCCGTGATATTCAGCACAGGCTTTTCTTTAAATCCTCTGCCATTTTGGCAGTCTTAAAACTAACTCTTTATTATATACAACTTTTTACTTCTCATGCATGTAGTTCTTTTAAAGATTGGGCGTTATTTGAGGGATATTATTTTTTTCAAGCATTTAACTTACAGACTTTGGAGAAAAAGTTTCTTTACACTGTAGAAAATAATTTTCTTGGAATTTTGAGAAAGGTTTTAAAGTTATGTTACCCAAAAAGATAAAGGAAACCAGAATTTCAACTTTTACTTGACAGCTATCTTTTTTTGTTGTTGTCATTGTTAGTGCATTAAGGTGTTATCAATAGATTCTTAAAATTCAATTGCTGTGAAATGCTAACGATTTTTTTTTTATTACTCAGATGCTTACTGTTTGCCGTAGAGCAGTCACTGCTGTGTCATGATGCCATAACAGATTTGGCAATTATAGGCAATTAGGTTGAACTGGTTTAGACTACTCTGTTCTTGTGGGTTATAACTTAAAAAAATCTCTTAAACAGAGCAAGAAAAATGAAAACCAAAACCTGTACCAACTTGTTGAAATGAATTTATTTCTAAAACCTAGTACTGTTCCCACCAGCCACTCCTTGGAAGGAAGAGTGGGCAATCTGCTTCCATAGAGATACCACCTCGGAAACCCAAGAAGGGGTTGCTATGAGTCAAAATCGACTTGATGGCAGTGAGTTTGGTTTGTTTTGGTTTTAGTACTATTTGTTGTGTTATGTGCTGTCGAGTTGGACCCGACTCATAGCGACCCCTCCTTGGGTTGCCGAGGCAGTATCACTACAGAAGTAGATTGCCCCATCTTCCTTCCGAGGAGTGGCTGGTGGGTTTAAACCACCAGCCTTCTGGTTAGCAGTCAAGTACCTTAGGCACTATGAAAAAAAAGTCAAACAACAACAACAACAGAACCCTCCTATTTTATCTTTAAGTATTGGAAATCTTTTTTCCAGATCCAGATTTTCACCCAAAAGTTTAAATGTTATCATTGGAAACAAAATACTGCCAGTTTTTCTGGAAGTGCCAGACTCACTTCACTGATTTTTCAGAAAATGTTGGTCAAATACATGAGTCTAAATAGCCATAATTTGTCAGTTGTTTTCTCACATAAAAATGGTGTTCCCTGAGAAACGTGGCCAGTTCAGCTGACTGACAGTGCAGCAGTCCCTTGCACAAGTGGTTTTCCTCCAGACAACCACAGTACCTTTGCGTGCAGTGAAAGTGCCTTCATGCCTACTTCCTGCCTCACCACATATTTCTTGTTAAGAAGATACAGCCAAAACTAATTAGCTTCTTAGTTTTCATTACATACACATGGATTCTTCTTGTAATTACTTATATTTTAGCCTGAATTATATCTTGGGGAATTTTTTTTATGGTTAAAATATGGTATATAAAAGTATCTTTTATTTCTGTTCTAAATAAATGCTTCAGATCTCTTCTGTAAAAAATAAAAAAAAGTATTACTCTACCAATCTGGTTAGACTTCAGTTACATTTCTCTACCTTGTTGATTCAGAGACCTATTTTTGGGATACGCTTTTCCCGGCAGCCCTTCTATTATTTTTAGTTACTGTGTAGTCTCCTTCACCTGTGTCTATCCCTTCATCCTTCCCTCCCTCTCTCCTGGGCAGATGTACCACACTGTTATAGGCAATATGTTCTTGTTCGTTTTTGATGTTACTCAGCATTTTCTTAGCTGGGTCTTAATTTGTAATGAGTTGCATAGAACTCAAAGCCCCATAAACTTTTTTTTTTACTTCATAAAAAAAAAACCTCCTGTTTTTTTTTTTTTTTAATTGTGATTTGTGAAAATTTACAAAGCAAATTCACTTTCCATACAGCAGTTCACATACACTTTGTCTCATGACATTGACTACAGTTTACCCCAATGCAAAAGCTCCCCTCCCACTTCCTCCAGATAGTTGCCTCTTCCCTGAGTCTATACCTCCACACACTCCTGCTGCCTTAGCTGTCTCCCTGTGCACAAACAGGCCTTCTATTCGCCCATGATTATTCTCTCCAAGGAGTGTATCTGCCTCAGGGTGTAAACTCATATGCCTGTCTTTTGTTTGGCTGGAAGCCACAGGTGTGGGTTCAATTCCAGACCTGAAGGGCAGCTAGGGGCCATAGTCTCAGTGGTTCCACCAGGCTCTATCAGACCAGCAAACCTGGTCACGCCCCCTTTTTTTTTCTCCAAATGATTTTGAGTTTTGTTCCACATTGTTCTCCCTCTCTATCCAGGATCTCCTGCATAGATCCCCCTCTGAGTGGTTGACAGTGGTTGCTAGGCACCATCTAGTTCTTCTGGTCTCATAGTCGTATAGAATGTAGATCGTATGGTGTTCCAGTTGTTAGGACTCATTGTTTCCTTGAATCTTTGGTTTTCTTCTTTCTTCTTTGCTCTGGACGAGGAGAGGCCCATCATTGCATCTAAATGGCTGCTTACAAGCTTTTAAGATCCCAGTTGCTACTCACCAAAGTAGGAGGTGGAACAGTGTTTTGTGTAGTATGTTATGCCAATTGAGCTTGATGTCCCCTGTGACTATGGCCTTAAGCCCACTGGTTCAACTTCTCGGTCCCTCTGGGTAGCTGGCTGTGACCAAGAAGTGGCTGCAACTTTGTCCCTTGTCAACTCTACTATACACCTGGGAATTCTTACAGATCATCCAAATACACTTCTAGGACCATTGTCTGCCAACCCTATACATGGTCTTGGGTACATTTCCTGCTTCATAGACATAACTAATAGTTCAGCCCGTCCACCCATCTCCACCCGTTTACCCATGTTTGCCTTCACTGACAATGCAGTACTGTATGTGAAAAAGGGTTCATCTTTGTTGTCTGTACCTGCCATGTACCTCTCTTTCTTCTTCAGTGCCACCATGTCAGTCACTCACATTTGGTACATTGCCCTTCTCTTCACCGAAATCAATACTTATCTCTACCTATCTAACAGCGTTCCCTCCCCTCCCACCCCTGGTAACCAACAGAGAAAATTTCCTTCCATAGATAAACCTTTCCTTGACTTTTACAGTAATGGACTAATACAATATTTGTCTTTCTGTGATTGACTTATTTCACTCAGCATAATGTCCTCCAAGTTCATGCATGTTATGCGGTGTTTTGCAGATTCTACGTTATTCTTTAGGGTTGCATAGTATTCCATTGTGTGTATGTACCATAGTTTGGTTATCCATTCCTCAGTTGATGGACACCTAGGTTGTTTCCATCTTTCGGCTATTGTAAATAGTGCTGTGATGAACATAGGTGTGCATATGTCTGTTCTTGTCATGGCTCTCACTTCTTTAGGATATGTACCTAGTGATGGAATGGATGGGTCAAATGGTATTTCTAATTCCATCTTTTTAAGGAATCGCCATACTGCTTTCCACAGTGGTTGTATCATTTTACAGTTCCACCAACAGTGTATGAGAGTCCCAATCCACATCCTCACCAGCATTTGTTATTTTCTATCTTCTTCAACTTTGCTACTAGTGCTCTGGCAAGGTGGTATGTCATTGTTGTTTTGATATGCATCTCTCTAATGGCAAAGCCCATAACTTTAAGACATTTCAAACAGCCTTGAAATGTCTTATTCACAGAGGAAACAGAGAGATAGTCTTTATATCATGAACTTTAGTATTGAGGGAAACTGGTTTGTAGACATGCCTACTACCGTCGCAGGAAGTCCATGGACAAATGGCCCTAGATGCACTAGATCTGTAGTGGCAGAGCCGTGAATTGTTTCTCATTCTATGCTACCTTTGTGCATGATTGCAAAAAGATGCATGTAGTGTCCTTCCAAGGTTTTGACTTGACTGGATAGAGTGGAATTTTATTTTGTTTGAAGTTATCTGCAATATGACTTGCAACACAACATATTTTACTAGAAACTGCTGCTTAAATAATTGTCCTTTTCCTGTATCTAAGGAAATGAACAAATTCATGAATTCATTTAACAGGGAGAAATGGAGCACATGATACAGGCTCGACATTGTCTGAGGCACATAAGATTTAGAGTTAAATAAGACAGAGTTCCTTCCTTTATAATGCAATGGTAAAAGTCCCATAAAGGAGTTGTAACAAGTCCCATGAAGCATGCAGTGGGGACCGAGGGCTGGTTAAAAGATTTTTGGAGGAGGTGATAGTTGGATTGGGCCAGGGAGGAAAGGTGGGAATGGTCAGAATTGAGCAGGAATAGTAGAAGGGAGTCTGGTCAGAGGGAACACCACAAGCAAAAGTAGGTTCTGGAAAATGAAAAGTAGTTCCATTTGGCTACCACTTTGTGGCACGTGACCAGATTAGGAAAGGTCTCCTGCACTGTAGTGCCCAGCCTAGTGTTCAGGCACTTGAGGTCCCTGAAATTCCCAGCAGAGAGAAACTCGTCTTGGCTTAGGCAAGCTGTGAGCTAATGTATCTAGCTGTCTATGATTAAGACAGAAAATGTGGTATAATCAGCGGGGCGGTATAGTAGGGAAGATTGCATAAGTTTCCTGGGAGTGGGGATTTCATTGTCTCTTTGACTCAACATGAGCCCTGACTTTTTCTAGACACTGACAGACTGTTTTGTTCTTTGGATGGAGGTAGAATGTGGTCAGGCCACTTTAGTGTAATTTTACCTTTAGGGAAATGACCTGGCAAAAAACTTTGTTATTTGGGCCTCCATGGGGTTTGAGCCTGCCTGGGAATGGTGGAGATGGTGCTCATGGGAGGTTAGTGTGGCAGTGTATGCACGTGCAGCCTACTTCCATAGAGCCAACCCCAAGGAGGGGTTGTTGTAAGTCGGATTTGACTTGATGGCGGTGAGTTGTTTTTTTTTTTTTAATGTGCCATATGGGAAGGTGGGCTAGTTAGGCCCTTGCTTGGCCTACCTGACCCTTTGGCTGGGTTTCTGTCTAGGCTACCTCAGAAGGTTTCCTGTCACAGCACTTTAGCCTCCTGAGCCCGGCTAGGTGGTCCTAGTTGTATTCCTTTTGAGCTGCTGTAATCTGCTCTCTGTTTTCAAAGATCTTTGTTTTCTTCTTCACCAAGCCTGAGACACTGTGTTTTTCTACATGGCTCCTTCCAGTGGTTCTTCTGGTTGAGCCATGGATTTGAGAATCTCTTTCCTCTGGGCCTTCCTCACTGGCACACACATCCCATGCTAAAATGTTGTCCTGTGAAGAGTGGGAAACACCACAAGTTTTGAAATGGAAAATGATGCAATCCTTTGTTTTAGTGTGATCCTTCTAGCCTGAAGACGGGCTACAAAGGGCAGCCACTGTCAGGGAGACCAGGTAGGAAGTTGCAGTAGTTTAGACTTGAAGAGATTAGAACTTGATTTGGCTGGTGGTTGGATCAGGCATAGCTGAGAAGAAGTGAATGGTGGTGAGATTGAAAGAAAAGGAGTGGCATTAGGATGATGCTGATAGTCTAGGTTGGTCAGCTCACCAAAACCAAACCAAATTCACTGCCATCCAGTCTATTCCAACTCACGGCAACCCCTGTTGGGTTTCTGAGGTGGTAAATCTTTACAGAACTAGGTTGCCCAATCTTCCTTCTGGGGAGTGGCTGGTGGGTTTGAACCACCAACTTTCTGGTGAGCAGTCAAATGCCTTAGGCACTACACCACCAGAGCTTCTGGTTAGTCAACTAGATGGCTAACAATAGGAATACAGAAAAGCCCATGTGTTGAGGAGGATATTTTGGTTTGAGAGAAATTGAGTTGGGATGTCTGTGGGATATCCAGAAAGAATATACCAGTAAGGAGGAGGAAATAAGGGCTTGGAGCCCAGGAGGAGAGAGTTGGATATCTTCAGTGCAGTGTTGGATTACTCAGTAAGCAAGGTAAGCATGGGCTTACTTGTGCTTACTTACTATTCTGTAGTGAACAAGTTCACCTTTTTTTTTTTTTTTAAACCATATCGAAATTCTGTTTCTGGGTATGGCTGGCATCTGTCTTTCTCTCAAGCACTTTCTTACAGAATCAAAGCTTCTTTTCAAATTTGCAGTTCCTGACAGGAACAGATGTCCTGTAAGCAAGGTAAGCATGGTCTTACTTGTGCTTATAAATCTGTAGTGAACAGTTTCACATTTGTTTCACCACAGCTGGTTGAAACAGCTTGTTGTGAAACAATATAAAACTGATTACTGTGTATTAGTAAGCAAGCACAAGTGAGATCATGCTTACCTTATGAGTAATCTGCCCCTGCTTCATAAGTAGGTGGATGGCACTTACCAGTTTCTTTCCCAATGCATGTGAGTAATAAATCTCACTCTAGCTGGCAGAAGGGGTTCACTGAGTTACTCTTAACGTGGACTACAGAAGAAGCCCAATTGTAGTTGGAGAAGTTTCCCATAAAGCTCTGCTCCCCTTTTCTCTTTCCAGCCCTAAATGGGAGTCAATATGGTTACACTACGGAAAGTTTGAGATGCTGACTGAGGAGAGTTCTTATAGGCTGAGGAGAAGATAGCCAAGGATGAGGCAATTGAGAAGGAAAACAGGGAGATCATGAAAGTGAGGAAAGGCCTTATGAAGAAATTTTATTCAATTAGAAATTGCAAAGATGGTAATCAATAAGATGCATTTTGCTATGGAGTAAGGTTTGCTGGGGTAAAGTTTGAAAGGAGAATTACTGATTTGGTAATTAGAAGGTCCATAGAAGCCAATACATGAGCAATTTCTGTAGTGTCGTGAGACCATACAGAATTGGGTAGTAAATGGAGCAGTCAACTGAAAGTGGCTCATTTGGTAGGAAGCAAGGGGTGTATAGTGAAAGGGGGAATGAAATGGAAAGACGAACATGTGGAGGCATAAGGGATAAGGATAGATATGAAGATTTGAAAGAAAACATGTAACATGTGCTCTAGGCAGACTTCATTCCCTTATTCATACAGCACACGTTTGGAGTAGCTGTCTACAGGGCACTGTGGTTCAGCATTGAATCCTTGTCTTCATGGAGCATTGTTGTTGTTGTTGTTATGTGCTGTCGAGTCGAGCCTGACTCATAGCGACCCCTCCTTGGGTTTCTGAGGTGGTATCACTATGGAAGTAGATTGCCCAACCTTCCTTCTGAGGAGTGGCTGGTGGGTTTGAACCACCAGCCTTCTGGTTACCAGTCAAGTGCCTTAGGCACTGTGCTACCAGAGCTCCTTCATGGAGCAGAAGAGCATAGTTTTTGTTGTCTTAGGTGCTGTCAACTCAGTTCTGACTCATAACAACCCTGTGTACAACAGAACAAAACATTGCCTGGTCTTATGCCATCCTCATAGTCATTGCTTTGTTTGAGCCCATTGGGACAGCTGCTTTGTCAGTCTGTCTCACTGAGAGTCATCCTCTTTTTCATTGACTTCTCCTTTACCAAGCATGATGTCTTGCCCCAGGAATGGTCCCACCTGATAACTTGTCCAAAGCACACGAAACAGAGGCTCACCATCCTCACTTCTGAGGAGCATTCTGGCTGTGCTTCTTCCAAGAAAGATTTGTTTGTTCTTCTGGCAGCCCATCGTGTATTGAGTATTCTTCACCAACACCGTGATTCATATGCCTCAATTCTTCTTCAGCTTTCCTTATTTATTGTCTAGCTTTCACATGCATGTGAGGCGATTGAAAATGCAAGGGGTTGGGTCAGACACACCTTAGTTCTCAAAGTGACATCTTTGGTTTTTAACACATTGAAGATATTTTTTGCAGCATATTTGCCCAATGCAGTATGTCATGGGATTTCTCGACTGTTGCTTCCATGGATGTCGATTGTGGATCCAAGTAAAATGAAAACTTTGACAACTCCAGTTTTTTTTCTATTATCATGATAATTATTGCTTATTAGTCCAGTTGTGAGGATTTTTGTTTTCTTTATGTTGAGGTATAATCCATACTGAAGGCTGTAATTTTAATCTTCATCAGTAAATGCTTCGAGTCCTCTTTTAGTAAACAAGGTTGTGCCATTTTCATGTTGCAGGTTGTTGATGTCTTCCTTCAATCCTTATGCCTCTTTCTTCACATAGTCTAGGTTCTCGGATTATTTGTTCAGCATACAGATTGAGTAAGTATGGTGAAAGTACCACCTTTCCTGATTTTAAACCATGCAGTAACTCCTTGTTCTCTTTGAATGACTGTTAGTCTATATACTGTTCTGCATGGGCACAGTTAAGTGTTCTGAAATATTCAATTTTCAAAATGATATTCATAATTTGTTGTGATCCACACAGTCAAAGAAAGGCTTTTGCATCGTCAGGAAAACACAGGTGTATAATCAGTGGGAAATTCTGATAACTAAAGAGTTAACTGAAATAGAATATGAAAAACAGGTTGCTATGAGATCAAGAGTTTTTAGGCATTAAGAGAAGACTTTCTTAGCAAACAAAGATTAAGCTGAGAGCAGAAGCTTTAGTTAGTCGGGTAATTAAAGGGTTGGCTTGGGAAATCATGCTTTAGGCAGGAATAGAATATTTGAAGCCTACCAGGTGAGAGGAATGGAAAGTTAAAAAAAGGGTTAAAGCAGACTCCTTGGGTGTTTTGAGTCCACTTAGAGGCATTTAGAAAAAAGGTCCGGTGAAAATTAGCCATTGAAAGCTCTATGGAATACAGTTACACTCCAGCACACACAGGGTCGCCATGAGTTGGAATTGACTTGGCAAGCGGTTTTTACAGGCTAAAGCATAGAGCACAGAGAACAGTGTGAGTTGAAGGGTGAAGCAGAGTGAAGTGTGAAGGGTCCAGTTAGAGACATTGGAGCAAGCTGGGTTCACGATCTTGAACTTCAGCCTGAGGGCAACGTCACTTGATTACAAGTTTTAAACATGATTAGATTTATATTTTAGAAATACCATTTAGGCTTCACTAGTGTGAATGGAGGAGATCCAGTGGTGTACTGTGTAAGGCTTGTGACAGCTAATGGAGGTTCAAACCCACAAGCCACTCCTTGGAAGCAAGACTGGGCAATCCACTTCCATAGAGATACCGCCTCTGAAACCCAAGGAGGGGTTGCTATGAGTTGAAAACGACTTGATGGCAATGAGTTTTTTTCCCACCAAGAGTGTGACTGGATTAAAGGGAACAAGATTGGAATCAGAGAGACCAGGTAGGGGGTGTGGGATCGAGTGTATAGGTTGATTCATTTTGGAGATGGAAGAGAAAGAGATAAAGATGTTTGTGATAACAAAAATTAGATGCCTGGTTGAGAAAAGTAGTTGAGGGCATTCATATCTGATAATGCGATCTACTTCCGTAGTGATACTGCCTTGGAAACCCAAGGAGGGGTCTCTGTGAGTTGGACCGACTCGACGGCACATGTCAACAACATGTTTCTTTAAGGAAGGAGATTGAGTTATCTGTTGGGAATGAGGCACTCTGTTGGATCAAGAGTTTTTAGGCATTAAGAGAAGACTTTCTTAGCAAACAAAGATTAAGCTGAGAGCAAAAGCTTTAGTTAGTCGGGTAATTAAAGGGTTGGCTTGGGAAATCATGCTTTAGGCAGGAATAGAATATTTGAAGCCTACCAGGTGAGAGGAATGGAAAGTTAACAAGTAGCCTAATATAGAGCAAATGTTCCTAGACTAGATTTAAGACATTTTGTTTCTGTCATGGTATGTACTCACTCTGTCTTTCACTGCCATTGAGTAGATTCTGACTCATAGTGACCTGTCCTTGGGTTTCTGATGGTCTATCTCTACGGAAGTGGATTGCCCAGTCTTCCTTTTAAGGAGTGGCTGGTGGGTTTGAACCACCAGTCTTCTGGTTAGCAATCACATGCCTTAAGCACTATGCCACCAGAGCTTCTTAGTATGTACTAGAGGCTTAGAAAGTAATAGTTGAATGATTGAATGTTTCTGATTAAATCATTTCCCTTGGTGAAGGAACTCCAGTGTGTTCTCTCTGTAGCTAACTCAACAGTGTCATTCTGGTGTTAGGTACTTTGGGAGACTGTGGAGGAGTGGGCAGAGGATTGGAAACTGGAGAAATGCTAGGATTTGGTCAGTGTATTAGTTATCTATTTGTAACGAATTACACCAAAATTTAAGATCTTAAAATAAGAGATACTTGTTATCTCATAATTTCTGTGGGCCAGGAATCTGGACACAGTTCAACTGCATGCCCCTGGTCAAGGTCTCTCACTAAGCTGCTGTCAGGATGTTGTCAGGACTGTGGTTGAAGACTCATCAGTGAATGATCTGCTTGGAAGTTCACTCATGCCGTTTTTTGGCAGGATGCAGTTTCTTGATTGTTGTGGGTCTGATGGCCTTCGTTCCATGGGAGTTGGATGGAGGCCTCCCTCAATTCCTTGCTTCATGGGCCTCTCTTTAGGGCACACTGCAACGTGGGAGCTGGCTTCCCTCAGAAAGAAAGAAACCACACCAGCGAGTGCAAGGCCGACTTCCGTCACTTTATCATATTCTCTTTGTCAGAAATGAGTCTCTGTGACCACACTCAGTGGGATGGATAGGACATCTTAGAGACTGCCTATCACAGTCAGGTTATCATTCTCTCTCTCTCTTTTTTTTTTTTTTGAGAAAAAATAAAACTTTATTCCATAAGGGCAGCTTTAAACTTTTAAACACATATGTTTCAAAAATGGGCTTTTATAGTTAGTTTTCAAGAATACTCTTGAAAGTATACTTTAATACTCTTTGTTGTTGTTATGTGCCGTCGAGTCGGACCCGACTCATAGTGACCCCTCCTTGGGTTTCCGAGGCATTATGACTGCAGAGGTAGATTGCCCCGTCTTCCTTCTGAGGAGTAGCTGGTGGGTTTGAACTGCCAGCCTTCTGGTCAGCAGTCAAGTGCTTTAGACACTACGCTAATACTCTTTAGTGGTTACTAAATTTGTTGTTGTTCTTAGGTACCGTTGAGTCAGACCCGACTCATAGTGACCCCTCCTTGGGTTTCCAAGGCAGTATCACTACAGAAGTAGATTGCCCCATCTTCCTTTGCCCCATCTTCCTTCTGAGAAGTGGCTGTGGGTTTGAACCGCCGGCCTTCTAGTTAGCAATCAAGTGCCTTAGGCACTGCACTACCAGAGCTCCCAAAGAGACGGCACTGGCTACTTGGCGGGAGGGGCTGGTGGGTTTGAACCGCCAGCCTTGGGTGTGGCAGCTGATTGCCTGAGGCCCTGAGGCCATCCCCTAGGGTCTACTAAATTTAGAACATGTTTTAATTCTTGTGAATTTTAGTCTCTGATTTTATTTAGAGACTTTCTTGTGTGTGAATAGCTCTATCGCTTATTAGTTCTCTCTTCACACCTGTATTAATACTCCTTTCCTCCATTGTCTGTCTTTGCAAAAGCCTGCTTTTTAAGGCTAGAGCTGGGATATGATTTTCTAGAAATGAATCAAAGTACGGGACGTAAGGACTTAATATAGAAAACAGTAAGGTTTATAGTATTCTGCTTCTATAGGATTCTCAAGAACTTCCTAAAGAAAGGGTCCTTATAAGATCTACATCTTTTCCATGGGTCTGTTTTTTCCTTCCTTCTGCTTCCTTTCCTTTGTCCTATAATGCTTTTTCCACAGGTTCCATGCTGGGTTCTTCTTCAAATGAAGCTAAAACTTTTGTGTTAGCACACAGGGTACAGGGACCTCTCTCATGTCTGCACTGGGTGAAGTCTCATCCCTTCTCAGAGACACATCTGGAGGGCAAAGTGATACTCATAGTTCCCAACCCAGTTCCCAGTTCATTGCATCTACTTGCCTAATCCACTTAAACTCCATACATGCTTCTTCACCTGCCCACCCCCCCTTACCCTTCTACCCACACTGTCTTCTGTAACTTGTGTCCCCTTTCAAGCTTGGGTTTTCAATTTTGTCTTAAAATGTTGGGGTGGGTGGGGAAGGTAACGTAAGGAGAGGAGAGAGGCACATTACGGAGTGAGTTTTCTAGAGCTTGGATTTCCTAGGTAGCTTCTGGGCATTCCTAGAAAACTGACAGCCCCGCAGGCTGTCTGTGCTGTTTGCGGTATTTTTCCCGCAGGCCAGTTGTCTGGCCGTCTTGGTCCAAGCTGCTGCTGGCTGTTGTTGCCATGGCCTTATCTTGCAGTTGACCAGTTTAAGCACAGCAGCCTGTCCCAGTCCCTCATGCATTCCTCTTTTCTCTGCTTTCTCCTTTTTCCTCTGAAACTAGCTTTCTTTTAATTTTTGGAGAACACAGTGGTTTAATATTTAAAAAAACCCTTCATTTCCATTCCTGTCTTTTGTCAGTAGAATAACAAGGAGAATAATATATAAGTAATATTGTGACCAGAGGACAGGATCAGGTTCATTGAAGGTTAAGAGGTTTTCTGAGGACACCTACAATGCGAGCACTATGCCTTTGGAAAATTAAAAGTTTGTGTTGATTGTGATTGGATATTTTTATCTCAGTCTTGAGCACACCAGAGCATGTGAGCCATCACCCTGATTTTATTTTTCTCTTGCATTCAAATCCTATATTGGGTCAACTTGATTTGTTATGTTTCACTGTCAGACTACCTGTGGGTCCCTCATCTTGCATATACTTGTTTTCCTTCATAGCAGAACTTAGCAGAGTTTGGTTTAAGCTACGACACAAAGGCCCTCCCCCGTCAAGATAGGGAAGAGAGTTTACAGGTGTTAATCAGTAGTTAAATTTTAGCTATGAAACACAGCAGAATGTTTAGAAAAATATATTTAATAATTTTAAACCTTAAATTTGTAATTATTTTTTTCTCCAGAGGTATGCTAAATACATCGTTTTGCTTGAACCTTTGTTTTCGTGATTTATTACTTGAATTAGTGACAGTCTTTGGCTCTATCAGATCTTTATGTTGTATTTTTTGAGATGAAATAGACATGTCAGTGTCTGAACTGTGCACAAGTCGGAAAGTTATGTAAATGAGGATACATTTAATGCAAGTTAAACTAATAAGAAATGAAGATAGGAGGGTTTTGATTGTTACAAATGTTACTAATTACATTTAGAAATTGTCACAAACAAGGAATCTCAAACATCAGTGTGCCTTACTTGAAGGTCTGCTGTCACAAGCTTGTTTCCCAGCTTCTACTCCCAGAGATTCTGAATCGGGTTCTGACTCATTTTTAACATAGATCTCAGGTAATTCCTGTTTGATGACTTCTGCACAAATTGTTCAGTGACATTAGTTACATTTTTCACAATGTGTCAACATTCTCTTTCATTGGATTCTGTTCTGTTTCCAGTGCTCTAGTTTCCCTGCCCCCATATCTTTTATCTTTGCTTTACAGTAATTATTGACCTTTTGGTCTCAAATGGATATTTTTTTAATGGAGCACATACTCAGAGGTAGTATCCTTTATTCTGTGTGCCAGTCTGTAATTTTGCTGAAAGGTGACCTCCACGCATACCTTTGGTTCAAGGTTTAAAGAGTATCTCAGAGGGATAGTCCCAAGTAGTCCTCTAGTCTTAACAAGTCCAGTAAGTCTGGACTTCTTAAGAATTTGAGTTCTTTATCTTCTTCCCATTCTCTCAGGGTCCATCTGTTGTGTCCCTGATCAGAATAGTTAGTAGTGGTAACCAGGCACCATCTGGTTCTTCTGGTCTCAGGTTAGTTGAGACAGTGGCTTGTGCAGGTAGTCAGCTGTTTAGACTATTCTCTGGGTCTTTGGTTTCCATCTTTCTCTTTTGCTTCTGATGCACAGAGACCAGTAGTTGCATCTTAGAAGGCCGCTTACATGCTTTTAAGACCCTGGATGCTACTCAACCTCGTGAGGATGCCCAGTGTGAACTTTTTGCCAGTTTACTGAGTTGTCCCATGAGACTAAGGTCTTAAGCCTTCAAACCCAGTAAACCAGTCTTGCAAGGTATTTTATTATGTCTGAGAAGTATCTGTAACTGTGTCCTCTATAAATATATATGCATGCACAAATTTGTAAATGTACGTATACATACATCTGTGCACATGTAAGTACATAGCTATACCTATACAGTATATCTGTGACTATACCCTTGTGTTTTTTATTGTTATTATTATTATTGCCAAATTATACACATCATATTCTTTAGCACAAGCTTCCTTTTCCTTTGAGCACTTCTTAGTGGCATCATTTACTTTGGTCAAGCTGTGCTCATTATACCCACATATGGTGCTACTTTCCCATCACCAAAAATAACAAGTATCTGTGATCTAGAGAGTGCTTTCCTCTCCCCCATCCATCCCTGTTAACCACCATTGATCAGTGATCTATGCGTATATCTGTTCTTTTTATAAAAGTAGAGTCATACAATGTTTGTCCTTGTATGATTGATTTTTTTCACTAAGTATTATATCTTACATGTCCATCCATGTTATGATATGGTTCACAGACTCATCATTGTTCTTTATGGTTGCATAGTATTCCATTGTGAGTATGTACCACATTTTGCTTATCTGTTTGTCTGTTGATGAGCACTTGGATTATTTCTTTCTTTTTTTTTTTTTTTTGCTGCAGTGAACATAAGTATGTGTGTGTCTGTCCCTGTTTCTTTTATTAGATCTCTAGGGTATATACCCAGGAATGAGATTTCTGGATCTTAAGGTGTTTCTACTTCTAGTTTTTTGAGGAAGTGCCATTTTACATCCCTATCAGCAGTGGATGAGGATTCCAATCTTCCCACATCCTCTTTATTTTTCTTATCAGGGCCATTGTAGCTGGGATAAGATGGTATGACATTGTAATTTTGGTTTGCGTCTCTCTAATGGCTAATAATCGTGAGCATATTTTCATGTATTTGGTTGGCTGCTTGACTGTCCTCTTGGTGAAGTGTCTGTTCATGCCCTTTGCCCATTTTTAAATTGGATTGTTTGACTTTCTGATTTTGAGGTGTTGAAGTTTTCTGTATGTTTTAGAGATTATACCCTTTCTGGATATGCCATTTCCAAAGATTTTTTTTCCCATTCTTTTTACTCTTTTCATGAAAGTCTTTTGATGAGCATAAATATTTAATTTTCATGAGGTCTCAATTATCTAATTTGTCTTCTGCTACTCATATATTTGTAGTTATGTTTGTTATCCTATTATTAAAAAAAGAATTATTATTTTTTAAATCAGGTCCCATGGTTTTCTGCCAGGAACTTTATAGTTCAGGTTTAGCATTTGGGTCTTTGATCTATTTCGAGTTAGTTTTTGTGTATGGTGTGAGGTATGGGCTAGGAACTTTTAAAAAAAACCACAAATGGTAGGAAATAAATTAAGTGCTAGATACATAAACTTTCCAGAATTCATTATCTTATATATCATTTGATTTTTCATAGAAGTAATCTTACTTTTTGTAAACCAGATTGACTTGTTTATAATATCCTGTTTTACTAGAGATAGAGAGTGGCTGTTATGTTGATGAATATTTTTCCTCCAGAAGAGAAATGAAAAGAGTAGACAGAGCCATCATTTAAGACAATCAGTATTATTCTTTAGGAATGTGGAATGACTAGGCTATTGAGTTATAAGTTGATCCTAGATTTGTTATCTAGTGTTTCTAATTACTAGAAAGAACAAGGTCAGTAAAGTATTAAAAGTGTGTGTGTGTGTGCACCTCCTTACAGAGGAGGCAGTGGAAAACATTTCAAAACAACATATTCTACAACATTTGGCTAGAAAAGTCTCTGTATAATACCTCTACAGTTTACGATCTATGTGAGGTTTGTTACTAATAGAATACCTTGACTGAAATGATGTGGCCTATTTTGTTTTTAGAAATTTGAGGCTTACTGGTATCAATATGATTTTACTGTAACCATGTTATATATATTGCCTTCGTGATAATTAAGTCAAAATCAAATCAAACCAAACACACTGTTGTGGAGTTGAACCCGACTGATAGCAACCCCTCCTTGGGTTTCCAAGATGGTATCACTATGGAAGTGGATTGCCCATCTTTCCTTCCAAGGAGTGGCTGGTGGGTTTGAACCACCAGCCTTCTGGTTAGCAGTCAGATGCCTTAGGCACTATGCCACCAGAACACCCAATAATTAAGTCAATTGCCCAGAAATTAACACTTCTAATTATAGAACACTTTTCAGATTGACTCACAGGAAGAGAAATTGGACTTTATTTTTACTGAATCAAGAGACTGAAGGTAGAGAATTATAAGGTGCCTTGTTTACAGACTTGAAAATATGCTCTAGCTTTGGAAATCTTTGAAATTTATTTTCCACACAGTGTCCACTGTCTAGACAGTATCCCTGTCTAGTTATCTAGTGTTGCTATGACAGAAATACCACATGCAGATGGCCTTAACAGAAATTTTTTTCCTCAGTTTGGGAGGCTAAAAGTCTGAATTCAGGATACCAGCTCCAGGGGAGGCTTTTCCTTTGTCTTAGCTTGGAGGAAGGTCCTTTTCTCTTCAGCTTATGATTCCTGGCTTCTTAGAGATCTCCATGTGTTTCAGTATCAGTCTTCCCCGTGATCTGGGAAGTTCTAAGTATCGGGATCCTAAGTCCAAAGGATGTTCCCCTCTCCTGGCTCTTCTTTTTTGGCAGAAGTTTGGTCCCTCCTCTCTCTGCTGGATTCTCTCTCCTTTAATCTCTTAGTAAGATAAAAGGTGTGATTCAAGCAAAGGTGTGACTTGAGTAAGGGTGGGACTTGAGTCACCCCTTAGGTAAGGCTGTGACCGAAGATAACACTCCACACTAATCTTCTCTCATTCACGAAATAGAGGATATTTCCATCAGATCACAAAATGGATGACAACCACACAACACTGGAAATCATAGCCTAGCCTAGTAGATACATATTTTGGGAGGACACAGTTCAATCCATGATAGTACCTTTCTCTGCTTTTGATTTGAAGTCATTTTCATTTCATAAATAAATAAGTTGAAATTCTGAAGCGTAATTTAATTGTAAAACCACAAGGAAATTGGAGATGGTTGTAAAACAGTTCAAATAGTTCTCACTTTTACTTTTTCTCATATGATAGAATTCTTTAAGCACATAGAGATTCATTTTACTTTCACATTATGTACTCTGAAATCATTAATATTCAACAATTTTATAATGTTTCATGGTCATGTTTATTTCTGGTTTGTTCTTTTAGTCTGTAATCTCATTAAATGAGTTTCCTGATTGATTACATTTTTAAATTCTGGTTAATTGCCTCCATCTTCCTTCTCTAATTCTCTCATTTCCTCCTAATCCTACTTTCCCTTAATGTGGTTTATAACTCTAATTTGTGATGGTGAGTTTCTTAAGGTTCCTGTCATGGTTAAAGAACTATTTCCTTTAGGAGAGTAAACAGTGTATTAACAAATGACAGTGTGTTCAGAGAGCTGTCTTGCATTAGGGCAGTGTATAATAACTAGATCTGGAGTGTCCTTTTTGAATTATCAGCTATATTTAAACTAGGCTGAACTGATGATCTGCTTGTTGCAAAAGAGACTTCCAGTGATTTAGGCGGTTTGTGTCTCTTCAGATCTTGGTTGTTTATAGGGGAACCCACACAGCCCCTTCATTTCTGGCACTGCTTAGTAAATGATAAGCATTCGGTACATATCAGCATTGATTTAGGGCTCACCTAGATAATCTAGCATAATCTCATCTCAAGATTCTTAATTTAATTGCATCTATAAATACCTTTTTCCCCCCCAGATAAAGTAATATTCATAACATCCAGAGGTTCTGAAAATTAGAATGTGTATATATTTTATATATATATATATATATATATATATGTATATAGCTTTTTGGAGAAGTTCATTCAGCCTACTATGGGTGGTTATAAGAATTGGATGAAATGTAATTAATTCTAGGCTATACATGTACATATAGGAGTATAGGAGCTCTGGTAGCATGGTGCCTAAGGCACTTGACTGCTAAACAGAAGGCTGGCGGTTCGCATCTACCAGCCACTCCTCGGAAGGAAGATGGGCAATCTACTTCCGTAGTGATACTGCCTTGGAAACCCAAGGAGGGGTCTCTGTGAGTTGAGACTGACTTGATGGCAAACAACAACAACATATATATGTATATGTGGACATATGTATGTGGGTGTGTATCTCTGAATGATTTTGGCAATAACTACTCAATTCTACACCTTCCTGCTGACTTTATCCCTCACTGCCATCCCTGTTGGGAACCATTTAGAAGCTCATCCTTATATTTCATTTTCACTCTGCTCAGCCATGCCCCAAAAAACCAAAAACGAAACTCACTGCCATCGAGTCGATTCCAACTCATAGCAACCCCCTTTGGGTTTCTGAGGTGGTAAATCTTGATGGAAGTAGATTGCACAGTCTTTCTTCTGTGGAGTGGCTGGTGGATTTGAACTGCCAAGCTTCTGGTTAGCAGTCAAATGCCTTAGGCACTATGCCACCAGAGCCTAGGGTGTCCTTATGGCTATGGCTTCCTTTTCCATGTACCTTTTCAGACCACAGTCTTCCTGACACTCCAATTCAGGCATTTTATCACCTTTTTAAAAGTTACTTCTCATCCTTACAGTGACCTCTAGTTCTTTGACCTTCTTTTCCTGTTTTTTCAGACCTTCTATCTATCCACTTGGATGTTTCCACCTTATTTCTATTACTGCTACTATACTGTTGGGCAGTCCTACTTCCGTAGTGATACTGCCTCGGAAACCCAAGGAGGGGTCACTATGAGTCGGGGCCGACTTGACGGCAAATAACAACAACAACAACAACTACTACTATACTGAAGGTAGACCTTCATTTGCTGATGTGGCATGACTGAAAATGAGAAGAAACAGCTTTAAACATCCATTAATTGCAATGTGAAATTATAAAGTATGAATCTAAAAAAATTAGAAGTTGTCAAAAATGAATGGAATGCATAAAGATTGGTATCCTAGAAATTAGTGAGCTGAAATGGACTGGCGTTGGCCATTTTGAATCTGACAATAACATGTTCTACTATGCCAGGAATGACAAATTGAAGACGAATGGTGTTGCATTCATTGTCCAAAAGAACATTTCAAGAGCTATCGTGATGTACAATGCTGTCAGTGATGGGATAATATCTATAGGCCTACCAGGAAACCAGTAGTATTTGAAATTATACACCAACCACTAAAGCCAAAGGTGAAGAAATTAAACTTTTTTTTTTAAACCAACTTCTGCAGTCTGTAGTTGACCAAACATGTAATCAAGATGTATTGATAATTACTGGTGATTGGAATGCAAAAGCTGGAAACAGAAACATCAGTAATTGGAAAATATGCCCTTGGTGATAGAAATGACGCTGGAGACCCCATGATATAATTTTGCAAGACCAACGGCTTACTCATTGCAAATACCTTTTTTTCAACAACATAAATGTAAACAGCAACTATACATGTGGACTTCACCAGAAGGGATACACAGGAATTAAATCTGTGGAAAGAGATGATGGAGAAGCTCAATATCATCATAAAAAGGCCAGGAGCTGACTGTGGAACCGACCATCAATTGCTCATATGCAAGATCAAATTGAAGCTGAAGAAAATTAAAACAAGTCCACTAGAGCCAAAAATATGACCTGGATTATATTCCACCTGAATTTGGAGACCATCTGAAGAACAGATTTGATGCATTGAACACCAGTAACCAAAGACCAGACAAGTTGTAGGATAACATCAGGCACATCATCTATGAAGAAAGCAGAAGGTCCTTAAAAAGACAGCAAAGGAAGAAAAGACCATTATGGATGTCAGAAGAGACTCTGAAACTTGCTCTTCAATAGAGAGTAGCTAAAATGAATGGAAGAAAGGATGAAGTAAAAGAGCTTGAACAGGAGATTTCAAAAGTCAGCTCAAGAAGGCAAAGCAAAGCGTGATAATGAATTGTGCAAAGACCTGGAGTTAGAAAAACAAAAGGGAAGAACACACTCAACATTCCTCAGGCTGAAAAAACTGAAGAAAAATAATCAAGCCCAAGTTGTAATATTGGAAGATTCTATGGGCAAAATACTGAACTATGCAGGAAGCATCAAAAGAAGATGGAAGAAATACACAGAATCAATATACCAAAAAGAATTGTCAATAATCAGCCATTTCAGGAGGTATCATAAGGTCAAGAACCAGTGGTATTGAGGGTAGAAATCCAAGCTGCTCTGAAGGAATTGTCAAAAAACAAGCCTTCAAGAATTGACAGAATATCCACTGAGATGTTTCAACAAATGGATGCAGCACTGGGGGTGCTTATTCATTTATGTCAAGAAATTTGGAAGACAGCTGCCTGGCCAGCTGACTGAAAGAGATCCATATTTGTGCCCATTTCAAAGATGGGTGATCTAACAGAATGTGGGAATTATTGAACATATCATTAATATCACACACAAGTAAAATTTCTTTTTGCTGAAGATAATTAACTGTTCAGGCTGGATTCAGAAGAGGGCGTGGAATAAGGGATATCATTGCTGATGTCAGATGAATCTCAATGAAAGCAGAGGATACCAGAAAGATGTTTACCTGTGTTTTTTTGACTATGCAAAGGCATGTGAATGTGTGGATCATAACAAACTTTGGCTAATATTGCTTCCAGAGGGGCAGGGGGGCTGCATCTTCTGACCTCCTCTAACCCTCCAAGAGGAAGACAGGATTACCAGCAGTAACCCAAGGCCTATTCCTGCCAGGCCAGACATGCTGCCTCCCCCCTCCAGCCCTTGCTCCAACCGTTCCTCCCAAAGCACCCACCACTTCTCCTCTGGGTTCGATAATTCGCTGCAGTGGCCACACAGAACTCACAGATTAC
>NW_006921981.1:2614227-2615143 GCF_000298275.1 Orycteropus afer afer | reverse complement strand
TTTTTTTTTTTTTTTCTCTTGTATGTAGGGTTGCTATGAGTTGAAACTAACTCGATGGCACCTAACAACAACAACAGTTTTTAGTGTAAAGTAGAGAGTCAGCGAAAAAGACGAAGATCCTCAATGAGATGGATTGATGCAGTGGCTGCAGCAGTGGGCTCAAACACAGCAAGGATTCTGAAGATGGCGGAGGACCGGGCAGTGTTTGGTTCTGTTGTACATACGATAGCTGTGAGTCGGTATTGACTCGACAGCACCTAATAACATAGTTCTTAAGGTATTTCTAAATTGTCTTGAGACCAAAAAACAAAGAAGGGAAAGATTTCCCTATTTGTCTTCTGAATGTGTGTGTGTGTGTCTGTGTGTGTTTTATTTTGTTTATATTGGAATAAAAATTTTAGTCAAGGGTTTCCTCTATATAAAGACTTACCAATAAGATACTACATTTTATAGCGCTGGTAATTAACAAGTATATAGTTATTTGAGTGTGGTTTACCATGGTTTTATGATGTTTGGAAGTGAGACATTTGGAGCCATTTTGTGCTGGTGTCCTCTGTCTTGCAACACTTTGATGTATTGCTTTCTTCTTATTGACAGTAAATGTCTATTTAAGCATAACTTCATTCTCTAATGGTTTTGATCTTTAGGGATTAAACCCATGAGGAACATGAACCTAAGCAATTTAGCTCATTAGCAGTAAATGATTTAAAATGAACTACTTAGTTTTCCATTTGGAGAGTTTGGTGTCTAGCTTTTCTCCCACCGCTTCCCCAATCCATCTGTGGTGTTATGTGCCTTGTAGTCGATTCTGACTCTTAGTGACCCTACAGGATAGAGTAGAATTGTCCCCATAGGATTTCCTAGGGTGTAATCCTTAAGGGGGGAACTCTGGTAGCATAGTGCCTAAGGCACTTGA
>NW_006921981.1:2612318-2613945 GCF_000298275.1 Orycteropus afer afer | reverse complement strand
CATGTCTCTTCTTGTCCTGGCTCTCACTTCTTTAGGATATATACCTAGTAATGGAATTACTAGGTCAAATGGTATTTCTAATTGCAACTATTTAAGGAATTGCCATACTGCTTTCTATAGTGGTTGTATCATTTGACAGTTCCACCAGCAGTGTATGAGAGTCCCAGTCTATCCTCATCCTCACCAGCATTTGTTATTTTCTGTCTTACTGAACTTTGCTACTAGTACTGGGGCAAGATGGTATCTCATTGTTTTGATTTGTATCTCTTGCATCATGCCTAAGGCATTTGACTGCTACCTGGAAGCCTCGCGGTTCAAACACACTGGCCACTGCTCGGAAGGAAGGTTGGGCAATCTACTTCCATAATGATACTGCCTTGGAAACCCAAGGAAGGGGCTCGCTGTGAGTTGGATCTGACTCGATGGCAGTGAGTTTTGATGGCTAGTGATCTGGGCATTTCTTCATGTTTGTTGGCTGCCTGAATATCCTCTTTGGTGAAGTGTCTCTTCATGTTATCTGCCCATTGTTTAATTGGATTATATGTCTGTCTGTTGTTGAGGTGTTGGAGTTTTCTAGAAATTCTAGAGATGAGTCCCTTGTCAGCTATGTCATTGCTGAATATTAATTTCCTAATTTGTAGGTTTTCTTTTGAGTCTTTTGGAGAAGTCTTTGGAAGCACATAAAAATTTAATTTTTAGAAGGTCCCAATCATCTAGTTTCTCTTCTGCTGTTTGTGCATTTTGGTTTATGCTTGATAGTCTATTTATGCCATATATTAGGGTCCCTAAGTTTGCCCCTAGTTTTTTCTTGAGGAACATTATAGTTTTAGTTTTCACATTTTAATCTTTGATCCGGGTGGATTTGGTTTTTGTGTATGCTGTGAGGTACAAATCTTGTTTCATTTTTCTGCAAGTGGATATCCAGTTTCGCCAGCACCGTTTATTAAACAGATATTCTCTTCCCCATTTAATGGATTTTGGGCCTTTGTCAAAGATCAGCTGACCATAAGTCAATGGATCTGTTTCTGGGTTCTCAATGCTATTCCATTGGTCTATGTGTCTGTCATTAATATGAATACTAGGCAGTTTTGACTACTGTGGCTGTATAGTTGGTTTTGAGATCTGGCAGTGTGAGTCCTCCTACTTTGTTGTTCTTCTTCAGTAGTGCTTTTCTTATCCAAGGTCTCTTTCCTTTGCATAGAAAGTTAGTGATTGGTTCTTCCATATCCTTAAAGAGTATTGATGGGATCTGGATTGGGATTGCATTGAATGTATACATTGCTTTCGGTAGAATTGACATTTTCACAGTGTGCAGTCTTCCTGTCCACGAGCATGGTGTGTTCTTCCATTTATGTAGATCTCTTATGATTTCTTGAAGTAGTTTTTTATAGTTTTCTTTGTATAGGTCTTTTGTGTCCCTGATAAGATTTATTCCCAAGTATTTTATTTTTTTTGGTAGGTATTGTAAATGGTATTGATTTCCTTATTTCTTTTTCAGCAGTCTCTTTGCTGGTGTAGAGGAATCCAACTGATTTTTGATGTTGATCTTGTATCCTGCCATGATGCTAAATCTCTCAATTAATTCCAGTAGATTTTTGACTGAGTCTCTTGGTATAGGCTAGGTATA
>NW_006921981.1:2598908-2612183 GCF_000298275.1 Orycteropus afer afer | reverse complement strand
AATAGAAGTGGTGATAGAGGGCATCCTTGTCTGGTTCCTGTTCACAAGGGGAATGGTTTCAGTCTCTCTCTATTGAGAATAATGTTGGCTGTTGGTTTTAAATATATGCCCTTTATTATAATGTTGAGGAATATCCCTTCTATTCCTGTTTTACTGAGAGTTTTTATGAGGAATGGGTGTTGGATTTTATCAAATGCCTTTTCTGCATCAATTGATGTGATCATGCGGTTCTTTCCTTTGTTTTATTTATGTGGTAGATGATGTTGAATATTTTTTAATGTTGAACCATCCTTGCACACCTGATAGGAACTCCACTTGGTCAAAATGAATTATTTTTCTGATGTGTTGTTGAAGTCTGTTGGCTAGGATTTTGTTGAAGATTTTTGCATCTATATTCATGAGGGGTATTGGTCCTTTTCTTGAATCAAACAAGAATGAAAGCACAGCATATGGAAATCTTATGACACAGCAAAAGCAGTGATCACAGGCCAATTTATAGCAATAAATGCACACATCAAAAAAGAAGAAAGAGCCAAAATCGACACTTTAAACCAACATCGCCAACAGTTTGAAAAATAACAGCAAGAAAAGCCTACAGTCCCCAGAAGATGACTGTTTTCTTTTTGAGTGATGTCTTTGTCTGGTTTTGGTATCAAGGTTATGCTTGCTTCATAAAATGAATTAGGGAGGATTCCATCCTTTTCTGGGTTTGGAGTAGTTTGAGTAGGATTGGTGTCAGTTCTTTTCTGAATGTTTGGTAGAATTTTCTTGTGAAACCATCTGGGCCAGTACTTTTTTTTGTTGGCAATTTTTTAATGACCTGTTCAATTTCTTCTTTTGTTATGGATCTGTTAAACTTTTTCACATCAGTCAGTGTGAGTTTAAGTAAGTGGTGTGTTTCTAGAATCTGTCCACTTATAGATTTTAAAATTTGTTGGAGTATGTTCTTCATGGTATCCTGATATCCTTTTTAATTTCAGTTGTGATGTCACCCATTTTGTTTCTTACTCATATTATTTATATTCTCTCTCTTTTCCTTTGTTAAATTTGCCATTGGTTTGTCAATTTTATTAATCTTTTCAAAAAACCAACTTCTAGTCTTGTTGATTTTTCTGTTGTCTATTTTCTGTTTCATTGATTTCTGCTTGAATCTTTATTATTTCCTTTCTTCTGGTGACTGTAGGCTTTTCTTGCTGTTCTTTTTCTGATTGTTGGAGATGTTGGTTTGAAGTGTTGATTTTGGCTCTTCTTTTTTGATGTGTGCATTTATTGCTATAAATTGGCCTCTGATCACTGCTTTTGCTGTGTCCCAAAGATTTTCATATGTTGTGTTTTTTTTTTTTTTCTCATTTTATTTAAGGAATTTTTTAATTTCATTTTTTTGTTTATTTTCTTACCCAGTCTTTCTTAAGGAGGGTGGTGTTCAGTTTCCATGTGTTTACTCTTTTACCATTGACCTTCCTATTGTTGATTTCTAATTTTATAACATTGTGATCTGAGAAGATGGTTTGTAGTATTTGAATGTTTTACATTATTAAGGCTTGCTTTATGGCCTAACATATGGTCTGTCATGGAGAATGTTTCATGTGCACTGGAAAAGAATGTATATTGTGCTGCTGTTGGCTGAAGTGCTCTGTCGATGTCTATAATATCAAGTTCGTGGATTGTGTCGTTTAGCTCTTCTGCACCTTGTTGAGTTTCTTTCTAGTTGTTCTGTCTTTCAATGAAAGTGGTGTATTAAAGTCTCCCACTCTGACTGTAGAGTCATCTATTTGCCTTTCACCTCTTATAAAGTCTGATTTATGTATTTTGGAGCTCTTTCATTGGGCCCATAGATACTTATTATGGTTATATCTTCTTATTCAGTTGATCCTTTAGTCATTATATAATGTTCTTCCTTGTCTTGTATGGTGGTTTTTATCTTAAAGTCAATTTGATCAGAAATTAGTATTGCCATTCCTGCACTTTTTTAGTTACCATTTGCTTGATACATCTTTTCCAATCTTTGATTTTTAGTCTATTTTTGTCTTTATCTCTAAAGTGTGTCTCTTGTAAAGAGCATATTGATGGTCTCTGTTTTCTTATCTAGTCTGCAGTGCTCTGTCTCTTGAGTGGTGCATTTAATCCATTAACATTCAGTGTAATTATCAACAAGTATGATATGGTTGCTGTCATTTTGTTATGTGTTTTTCATGGTATTCCTGGTTTCTTTGTTCCATATTATTTTCTGTACTGAGCTCATTATGTTTATGAATCATGTTGTCATTTCCTTTGTTGCTGTTGTTTTACTGTTTGCTGAATATTTGTGCTTGTCCTCTTTTTATTGTGATGTGAAGGTTTATCATTTTTCTTTGAGGTTACCCTGTAATTTATAATTTTCCCCTTGAGTTTATCACAGTCCATTCTGTCTTGTAACTCTCTCGACTTCTCACCATTTACAAGTTCTATAACTACACTGTGTTTCCCCACTTTTTGGTTTGTAGTTGTCTTCATTTGCCAGTTGATGTCTCTGGTTCCCTGTTTATAATATTGTAAGCTTATTTTACTTTGGATATGTTCATAGCTATGTTGGTTTCTGGGTTATGTCATCTTGTGTATTAATTGTCAGTTGTTGTTTGCTATTATTGGTTTTCTGTTCAGAGGACTCTCATTAGTATCTCTTGTAAGGTTTATCTTGTTTTAACAAATTCCCTTAATTTCTGCTTATCTGGAAATCTCCTAATTTCACCAACCTATTTGAGTGACAGTTTTTTGCCGGGTATATAATTCTTGGTCAGAATTTTTTTTTTCCAGGGTTTTATATATACCATCTCATTGCCTTCTTGCTTTCATGGTTCCTGCTGAGAAATCAGATATAATTCTTATCGGTTGTCCTATGTAGATAACTTTTTGGTTTTTCCTGTGCTGCTTTCAGGATTCTTTGTCTTTGGTTTTGATGAGTTTGATGGTGATATGTCTCGGTGATTTTCTTTTGGGGTCTGTCCTGTTTGGGGTTCGTTGGACTTCCTGAATGGATATATTCTCATCTTTCATCATATCAGGGAAGTTCTCTTCCAACAAATCTTGGACAATTTTCTCAGTGATTTTATTTTTCTCTTCCTGTTCTGGAATTCCTATTACACATAATAGATTATTCCTTTTCATGGTATCCCACATGAACATTAATGCTTTCTTTATTTTGTTTTGATCTTTTTTTCTGATTGATCCCTTTCCAAAGAAGTATTCAGGTATTTGTCTTCAATCTCATTAATTCTGTCTTCCATTGATATGGTTCTACTCTTTTGCCCTTTCAGTGTGTTATCTATTTCTGAAAATTTGGAATTAATCTTCTGTATTTCTATCTGTAGATTTTGTATCATTTCTAATTTTTCATTTATTTTGTCATTTTGTACTTGTATTTTCTTCCAAAATTGTTTTGTCTGTGTTTTCCTTAACTTTGTCAGTGTTTTCCTTGATTTGTCTCTCAGTCCTTTGAAGATAACCTAAATATAGTTCTTTTGAATTCTTTATCAGGGACTACCAGTGCTGCTGCTTTCTCAGGGATGTGTTCTGGGTCTGTATCCTACTCCCTTGTTTCTACCACTTTATCTTGCTTCTTTGTGTGGACTATGATGGTCTGTTGTCTTTGAGACATTGTGATGTTATATTTAGATGTCTGTTAACTGTGAAGAGCAGTTAAGGGTGAGTCAGGCTCTTCTTGGTGGTTGTTTATTGTTGGTCTGTTGGTGGAGAAGGAAGTGGTGGCTCTCACTCAGTATGTGAAGCTGCAGGAGGTGCTGGTGTAGTTGAGTCATATGGGCACCCTTGCTGTCTCCCACTAAAGTTAGACAAAAACAACAATTGAATAACCATCAAAAAATGAAAGCAAGTGGACAAAAAACACTGTAAACACACAAGAACAATAACCAAAAAAAAAAAGAAAAAAGAAAAACAACTTGCAATGTTTGGGGAGAGGGAAATAAGAGAAAAAAGACAAAGTAGGAGAAAAATGAAGAAAAAAATGTGAAAAATACAAAAAGAAAAACAAGGAATGAGCTTAACCATGAGAAAGAAAGAAAAATGGGAACCAGGAACAAGGAAGAGAGAAAAAGCTGAAAACTAGAACCTGTCAGTTGTTGGCTCCAGAATGCCCTTGTGGTTCCCAGCAAGCGGAGCCTATTTTTAAGCCCCTGGAATCTGGGAGAACATTGTCGCTTTAAGTATCCAAAATGGTCAAACCAAGCGCTTGTAAACATTAAAAATGGCTGCTTCCTCCGGACAGGCAGAGGCTACAGCTCAGCCTGCCTTCCTCTTTGCTGCTTCCTCTGTCATTCCCCAGCCACCAGAGCAATCCTCGTGCAGTCCCTGGCTGGCAGGGCCAATTTTTATGTTAATTCTTAGGTCCTAACACCACTCAGCAATATCCAAGCTGTCTGTGCCGTCAAGATTGCTGCCAGACCGCAAATCCTTATGTCTCGTTTTTTGGTGTTTTCATGCAAATTCTTCTACTAGTTGGGAGTTAGTCCACTTCTGTATCCTTCACTTCAAAGCTCAGGGCTCCAGGATTATCTTCTCTATCTGTATTAGTTGGTTCCCCTTTTCTTTGTTGAAGAGGGTCAGTGCAGTCAGTCTCCCTATTCTGCCATCTTACCATCGTCTCAGTTTAACTTTTGACTCTGGTTTAGCAACAGCTGTAAAAGTTAATTTGGCTTTTGTTAAATGCTTTTCTTCATTTTTGCTGGCTTTTTTTTTTTCTCTTTACTTTTCTTCTTTTAAAGTCCACTCAAAATCTAAAACATAATAAAAACTATACTATTTTTAACCCAAAACAATAAATTCAAGCCTAAACAAGTTAAATCTCGTTAGTACTACTTTGTAAAAAGGTTGTACACATACTTTTAAACATTATTAAGGCAAAGCTTAATAATGGGTTTGTTTATCTCTTTTTATGGATTGAAGATGAAAGGAAATGTGTTATTTTACTGTTCTTTTCTACTAGTTTTATTGTCATTTTTGTACTTTGAACAAGTTCAAATTTATTGAAAAAAAAATGGAAAATGAGATAATAAATAGGACAGTTTTGCTCACCCCTTGGTACCATCTTGATGAAGTAGATCAGGGCCCAGAAAATCAATTGACATTCTTAATTGTTTTACTCAGCATTCATTTCTTGAGATGGTTGTTACTGTGTTAAGAGTCAAAACAAAACACACCTTTTCCCATCGAGTCAGTTCATACTCAGCAACTCTCTAGGCAGAATAAAACTGCCCCATGTTTCCAGGGCTCTGAATCTTCATAGAAGCAGAGTGCCTCATCTTCTTCCCATGAACCTTTTGGTTCAGAGCCAGCTTATCTTAAAATTGAAAGTCATTAACTGAGTTTCTGGTTTAGCCATGACATTGGCTCTCCACTTCTTGTGTGAATGGCATTTATGATGTTTTGTTGGTATGTTTAGAGAATTTAGAAGAGGTCATCTAGTCTAACTGCCTTTTTAGATGAGGAAATAGGCACCATGTTGGTATAATTAGGACCAAGAAACGATTTTCTGACATTATTTATGTGCCTCTCTGAGGAGGCTTGGTATCTAAAAGAAGTAGAATGTTGTAATCTTTATTAATTTACAAGTTTATTTCAGAGGAAAAAATTAGGAACCTGTTTTTGAAGCACTTACCACAGAGAATTAAATTGACCAACTTTAAAACACACATTGATTTTGATAGGTTCTACTGTTACGATCTTGGTAGGTAGTTTGTAAAAGTTTGAATAATTAGCTCTCAGAGATAAATTACCAAAAATAGATCTTGATTTTATATCTTCTCCCCTCAATGCCTTGAGAATATGCAAGATCTGTAGAAAACCACTAGGAGCTTTGGTGGTACAGTGGTTAAGGCATTAGGCTGCTAACTGAAAGATCGGTGGTTCAAACTCACCAACCACTCTCTGGGAGAAAGATGAGGCAGTGTACTTCCATAAAAATTGATTGCCTTGGAGACCCTATGGGGCAGTTCTACTCTGTCCAGTAGGGTCGCTATGAGTTGGAATCAAGTGGAGTGTTAGGCTAGGGGAATTAATATAGAATTAGATAAAGTTAATTATGTAATTCTGTGACCTAATACTTGCTATAACATGCCTTTTAGAAATGTTAAAGTACGTTTTGTAGTAGGAAATAGTTTATAGGTAGACAAGTTCATTATGATACTTCATTTTGTTCCTTTAGTCTCATTTGATTTGATTTGATGGATTTTTGCCATTTTAGTTTTTATTGTCTTAAGAAAAAGTGGTATGTTTTTGATTGTGGGAAATAATAATTTCATATTTCTGTTTTTCCTCTGGAGATACTAGTTAAGTTTGGTTTTGTTGGGCATTCTTAAATTGGCCAATTATTTCATTAAATAAAGCTTATTGAATCATGATATTCTCTCTTTTTCCTTTATAGCCAACACATATCTCTTTATGGTACAAGCTCGAGGTATAATGCTGAGAGAAAATGTGAAAACAATCGGACATATGATCAGGCTGTACACAAATAAAAACACTACGCTCAATGGTACAGGTAAGGCTGCTTCCTGCTTCGACATGCTGGCTGTGCTTCTGCTCCACACTCTCTGGTCATGAAGCAGTAAAACATTTCTTAAGCTCAGTTTTGCCCTCAAGTAACTCCCTTTTAAAACTGAAGGTATCTCCAGTTTACTGGTAGATTATTTTACTGCTTGAACCAGGACCTTGCCACATAAAGGTGTAGTCAGGAAAGTGATGGGATTTGGTGCAGTGTCCTTTTTTTTTCAATAATTTATTTTATTTTTGTAATTTTGGGAGTATACACAGCAGGACATACACCAATTCAACAGTCCTACCTGTACATGTCAGTGACACTGATTATATACTTTGAGTTACAGAACCATTCCCATTCTCCTTTTCTGAGTTATTCCTCCCCGGTTAACTTAAACTTACTGGCTCCTAAGTTTCCTATTTAATCTTCTGAGTTACTGTTGTCAGCCTGATACCATATAGATAGACACTAAAAGAACACACCGCTGAAGGCAGACATTTTTTACTGGTTAGCTAAATGATTGTTTGGGATGCTTTTGGCTTAAGATTTAAAGGTTTTCTCATGGCAGTAGTTTTAGGGTTCATCTAGTCTCCCGGGCTCCAGAAAATCTTGATTCCATGAGAGTTTGAAATTCTGTTCTGCATTTTCCTCCTTTGCATTAGGATTCTTCTATAGAATCTTTTCAGTAGTGGTAGCTTGACATCAGCCAGTTCTGGTCTCATGGCAGAGGCGTTTGTTCACTGGAGGCAATTAGCCACACATTCCATTTCCTCCTCCTGTTCCTGACTCTCGTTCTTCCTCCGTTGGTCCAGGTGGACCATCTGTTGTACATTGTTGTACATTGAATGGCCACTTGCACCCTTTTAAGACCCCGGGCTTTACGTAACACTAGGATGTAAAATAGAAGCGCTAAACATGTTATTAACTGGGACGTCCCATGAAAGCATAACCCTAAACCTCTAAACCAAGACACCAAATCCCATATGTATTTGGTTATATACATAAGCAGCCTTAGCAGCTACTCTTTGTTGTTGTAAATATATCTATTGCACTACTTTCGTCTGTTCATCTTTTTGCAGGTGTACAGCTTATTGACAGCAGTTATATTAATTGGCTGTACAACTCTATCCATACTCAATGTGATTTTCTGTCACCGTAAACCAAAAGTCAGAAATCTCAAAGCAATGATCCCTTCTTACCCTCTTCCCTCCCGCTTCTGGTAGCCACTGAGAGACTTTGGTCTCTATACATTTTGATGTTATTGTCTTTCTATGTAAGGGATATCATATAATATTTTTATTTTTGTGATTGACTTATTTTACTCAGCATATCTTCAAGCTTCATCCATATTGTAGCATATATCAAGACTTCATTTCTCTGAAAACGTTTCATGCAGGTCCTTTAGTCAGGAGACAGTCAGTCATTGTAGCCATTTGGAAATGGGTTGGCTGTAACAGAGATGTGACTGCAGTGACTTAAACACATGAAACTTTATGTTCTTATGTAAAAGAAATCTGGAAATCAAATGCCTGCAGCTATTGGGGAGGCTCCTTAAAGTTTTCAGTCACCTTCCATCTTCAGTCTCAGCCACCTCATAGTCTAATATGGTTGCTGGGGCTCCAGTCTGTATGTCTGTAGTCGGGTCAGTAGGAAGGAGGAGAGGAATGAGGAAGAAGGAGAAATAGGGTGCCTGGTTTTAAGAGCCCTTACCAGCAGTCCCACACAATATATGCTTACATTTCATTGACCAAAACTTGGCACATAGAAGGGTACTGGGAAATGTGTTTGAGCTGGGCACACAGGTACCCTGAATGAAATTGAGGTCTTCTCCCTGAAAAGAAAAGGAGCTCTGTTGGCACATTGGTTAAGGCATCCTGCTGCTAACCAAAAGGTCAGTGGTTCAAACCTACCAGCTACTTTGCAGGACAAAGTTGAGGCAATCTGTTTTTGTAAAGATGTACAGCCTTGGAAACCCTGTGGGCAGTTCTGCTCTGTCCTGTAGAGTCACTATGAGTTGGAATTGACAGGATGGCAGTGGGTTTGTTTTTTTAAATTTTTTTTTGGTTACCTAAAAAGAAAGGGAAAACGGAGTGTGAGTAGGCATTTGTGAGGCTCTGCCATGCTTATTTAGCTGACATTTATCTAGCAATTAGCACAGTTAGTATAATTAGTTAGATATTGAAGATAACAACCTTAAAAACAAAATTCTTTCTTTCATGAGAGGCTCACAGGCTTCTGGGAGAGAGAAAAACATAAATAGGTATTTATAATGCAATTGGTTATTTCTGTAAAGACTTAACATAATATCTGACAAAAAGGAGATAATGGCTGATAAGATGTACAGAGAACTAATTGAGCTCTAGGGAAGAGCTGATTAGCATGTAGTGGTTCATTTAAAATTTAGCACTTCATGTTAAATAGGTTGTGATATTTATAAGTTCATTTGAGTTCAGAAGGGTTTTTTTAACCCTGTACCTGACTGCAACATCAGATACAAATAAATAAGTAATATTTTTGCAAAGAAATTATATATTTTCATAATGAAATGATATTTTTCCTTGTAGCCTGTGGAGGTAGTCAAATTAAGAAAACAAGATGTATTCTGTTAGCAGTAAAGTGCCTTACCAGAACTCCTAGTAATTTTCAAAGCAGACAATAAAGGCCATGAAATGTTGGAACTGGTGGGTTTGTTGGGAATCACCCAGCACACCCTCCTAATTTGATGTATGAGTAAACTGAGGCAGACCGCCAGACTGACACTACAGGCTAGTAGTTAAACAGTCTAGAACTCTAATTGAGCTTCTGTTACCCATTTTACACTGCCTTTTTACAGGAAAAACGCCATTGACTGATCTCTTTTCCCTTTAATTGACTATGTCCAATGAGACACAGAGTAGGGGACCTGTCCCTCAGCTTTCATTCTTTGTCTGCCTTTGTGTGTGGCTCTGAAAGAGAGGGAGGAGGAGGACTAGAGGCTCAGACTTGTTTTGCTTTCATCCGTTCATTAGGTGCAATACTGTCTGTATTTTACAGCAGTTGTGGTGCATCAGCCTCATGTATCTATCCTGCTAACCTTTTAAAACTGTTCCTGGCTTTGAAGGCAGTGGTTATTGCTCACTTAACCACTTTTGTTGGTGTCAAAGGAATAATGATTTTGTGGGCTTGTTACAGTATAGTCTCCAAAAGCTTAAATCATTAATGGCTATTTTACCAGTTGTGAAGCATTTATTTGCAGAAAGTACCTATTATGTGCTAGGTACTTTATTACCCACTGCCGCTGAGTCAGTTCCAACTCACAGCGACCCCCATAGGGTTTCCAAGCTGTTAAAGCAGACTGCCTCATCTTTCTGCCCCATAGGGTTTCCAAGCTGTTAAAGCAGACTGCCTCATCTTTCTGCCGTGGAATGGCCAGTAGGTTTGAACTGCTGACTTTGTGATTAGCAGCCCAGTGCTTTAACCACAGCACCACCAGAGTTCCTAAGGTACTTCATTAGATGTTGCAAATTTCAACTAAAAGAGGTATTCAGCTAGTAGCAGGGAAGACAGACACAGACTTATATATGAATAACACATTGGGATGAAATAAATACTTCTGGACACAGTACTGTAGGAGGCCTGGGGCGTTTCTGTAAGCCTGGGTAAATGAGTTGAGTGCCTTAGGATCATTTGTAATGCTGTGGCCAAGAATAAAACATGTTTAGCCCCAAAACTTTGTCTTCAAAGGAAGTGAATTTACTAATACATATGTCTTTAAATTTTTTACTTTTTCAATTTGGTTCCTTAAAAACTGATAAAAGTGATGAATGTGTTCTTTTATGAACGACTCATTCGGTGTATAAAGCAAAAATCCCTTCTTGCCTGCTATTGCCATCAGTCTCCAGGGGAGCTCCCGTTAACAGTGTGCTTTGCAGAAATGTCTAGGGAGCTTAAAGATTCTGTTAGCTTGATATGTGTTATATGGAATCATAGTGTGTGGCTGAGAAGAGGGGCCGAGACATTAATGAGTAGCATTTCTCAATTACGCAGAGTAAGAAAATACTCTTAAATTTGACTACATCACATTAAGAAATGACTTGAGGGTTTGCCTCAGGATTATAAGAAAATGAGTCTCTGGAACACAAGGACAGTGGACCCCTGCAGGGATAACCTTGTTTATCTTCTGTTTTCAGCTTCTACCAATGTGTAATGTATAGTAGGTGATTAGTAAAAATTGATTGACAGGGGCTGGAGAAGAATAATTATGGGGAGTTACTGTTTACCAGATATAACATTCCCATTTTGGATGATAAAAAAGATAGGGAAATAAATAGTAGTCATGGATAAACAATTTTGTAAATGTACTTGACTCCATTGAATTATACTTTAAAAAACTGTTAAAATGATAAATTTTATGTATATTTTACTACAGTAAAAATTATTAAAAAAATTATCTAGGTAGCCCATCTATTTGGTGAAAAGTGCAAAACAAAGCTGTAAGATGAACTGTGTGTGTGTGTATGTGTGGGAGTGTAACTTGTGAAGATAAAGAGAACTTGCTGTTCAGTGTCTTTTGTTACAACCATTCATTTATTCATATAAAAAGCTTACAAACCATATAAATTACTTTCTTGTTTGTATTTTATTAAAGTAGTATTTTTATAATTTAAAAATATAAAAAACAGAGATACAAATTCACCCTTAACCCTGACCACCTTATTATAATCGAGAACAAACATATAAAAAAGTTACAATAAAAAAAAACAGCATCAGTCTCCTATGTCATTCCTCTTCATCTGTGAGTTCCAATCCTAACAAACAACTACTGTCATCTGACTGCTAACCAGAAGGCTGGAGGTTCAAACCTTCCAGCCACTCCTTGGAAGGAAGGTTGAGTAATCTACTTCCGTAGCGATACCGCTTCCGAAACCCAAGGAGGGGTTGCTAGGAGTCGGATTCGACTCGATGACAATGAGTTAGGTTTTTTGGTTTTTTTAATTCTGCATGTATCTTCATGCTTTACAGATAAGATTATTTTAAAATATTTTTTCTGATTATAAAATAATTTGCTCATTTTCAAAAATATGAAAAATATATAAAGAAAATAATAACATTCAGCCATGGTTTTTATTACCCCAAAATAATTTTGTGTGTTCTTATCTTTTGTCGATGAATCTTTTTGCAATATTGAGATCATAATGAATACACAATTTTGTGCTTTGAATTTTTTTTTTTGGGGGGGGTGTCTCATCAGCATAACAAGAAATTATCATTATATTTAGGTAGTTTACTTGGTTACTTTCAGTGGAGCAACCTTAAAACTGCTGCTTACTCCTTGAAGCCATGGTCTTTGACTGAATTAGTATCTGAATGACAGAGATAAATTGGGAAATCATCTAATTAGTCATTATTATGTAATTTTTTTTTTTAATTGTGCTTTGGGTACAAATTTATATAGCAAACTTGTTTTATATTCTACAGTTCAGCACATCCAGTTTCATGACCCCGATTACCATCCTAAACCATAAGAAACTCTGCTCCCCTCTCCTCCCTGTGGCCACCCCCTCCCTGTGCTCCTCTCACCCATGCATTCCTGTCTGTCCAACCTTCCCTTTATGTGAATGCTACCCCCCTGGTAAGTCATGGCTGCTTGATCCAGAGGGTGCAGCTCCCTAGAGCAGGTGGGTGCATCGACTGGGGTAGGTGTTCTTATGTGGGTCTTTCTCCTGTTGGGCTGAGAGCCAATTCATGTAAAACCAAACCAAAACTCACTGCCATCGAGTCGTTTCTGACTCACAGCGACCCCTCCTTGGGTTTCCAGGGCGGTATCTCTACGTAGGTAGATTTCCCAGTCTTCCTTCCAAGGAGTGGCTGGTGGGTTTGAACCATCAGGCTTCTGGTTAGCAGTCAAATGCCTTAGGCACTACGTCACCAGAGCTCCCAAGTGAGTCCATTTCCAGGCTTGAAGGGTAACCCGAAGTCATAGTCTTGAGGGTTCCACCAATCTCTGTCCAACCAGTAATTCTGGTCATTTTTGTGTTTTTTGAATTTTGTTCTACATTTTTCCTCCCATTCCATCCAGGATCTCCAGATTTGATCCCTTTCTGAGAGGTTGGCATTGGTAGCCAGGCACCATCCAGTTCTTCTGGTCTCGGGTTGTGGGCTTGTGCAATTTCTTGATTTATTAGTTATAATTATTACTGTCATGGAAGAAAAGCATTAGTACTTTATGGCACATCCCAATTTCACTTTCCTTTGTCTCTCCAATATGATTATATCACAATTTAATCAGTGTTGATTGTTACTTTAAGTATATGAATATTTTTTATGAGTGAAGTAGTGCTGATTACATTTGTTTTGTGAAACTTTTTACTGGTGTTACTTATTTACTCTTTTTTTTCTGAGTTTTATATTTACTTATTTTCTGAGTTTTATACACGTTTATCACTGACTTTTCCTGAGTTCCTATGACACATGTATTGACTACACTGGGAGAGGTTTCACAATTCCCATGTCAGTGTCTTCTCTCTTATATGTTGCTTTTGGGAAATCTGATGGTCATTCTGCCTGCTGTTTATGTATATGGCCCAGTTTTTTTTCTCCAAGGACTCCAGGGTCTTTTTGTATTCACAAATTTTACACAGAACATCTTTGAACTTGTTTGTTTTTTCTTTCGCTGGATACAGTTGGGTCTTTTAGTCTAGGTGACCTTGCCTTTCCATTCTACGGAATATTCCTGTATTGTTTATTTTGTTGTGTCTCTCTCTCTT
>NW_006921981.1:2589952-2597673 GCF_000298275.1 Orycteropus afer afer | reverse complement strand
CCGAGGAGTGGCTGGTGGGTTTGAACCACCAGCCTTCTGGTTAGCAGTCAAGTGCCTTAGGCACTATGCTACCAGAGCTCCCATCTCTCTCTGGATGTATATATTTAAAAGCATCTTAAGGAAAGAATTGGAACATTATTGGAACTTTCTTATGCTTTCTTTATGTTTATTGTTGTGGGGTACTCTCAAGTCACCTCCAGCCCACAGTGAGCCCATGTGATGGAGCAGAACTGCCCCATAGGGTTTTCCTGGCGGTACTCTGGCCAGAAGCAGGTCACCAGGGCTTTCTCCTGTGATGCCGCTGGGTGTATTTGAACTGCCGGCCTTTGATTAGCAGCCAAGAGCTTAACCGTTAACCACCAGGGTTCCTTATTTCTTGTAGCATGGTGCCTAAGGCACTTGACTGCTAACCAGAAGGCTGGCAGTTCAAACCCACCAGCCACTCCTCAGAGGGAAGATGAGGCAATCTACTTCCGTAGTGATACTGCCTCGGAAACCCAAGGAGGGGTCACTATGAGTTGCGTCCGACTCCATGGCACATAACAACAACAACAACAGCAACAACATCTTTAACTATTTCAGGTACATATGGGGGATATATAGAATGTGGGCTAGTAGAGGGATTTCTATGGTCTTAATCCCTGAGTATATAAAATAATTAGTGTCCTCTGAACCCCCACTCTCTTGGGTTGGAGGATTTTCCTTGTCATTTGCTCTCTAGAGCTCCTCTGGCAAGAGGCATTGAAAAGGATTCTCTCACTGGGGTTCTCCCACTTGCTGGTGGAAGAGGTCTGGCTTAGCAGTTGTCCTGGTACTGGTCTGTATTTTCATGCTGGGGTTTTCTAGTCGTACAGTTACCTTAAACCCTTAACTGATGCTCTGTCAGATTCGTAAATAGGATTTGTATGGGTTAGCAGTCCTTTGGAATTGGACCTTCTCCTCTGTCTTTTCTCTCTTGCCTGGTCCCAGGCCTGGAGACTTTGCCCATCCTCATAAACCTCTGCTTCGTGGCCTTTGCAGGGCCCTTTTCTGCCAGCCTTATATGGGCTTGGAGGTGGGTAGGGTGAGTCTTTTCACTCTGAAGTACTGTCCTGGCTCCAGGCTGCATCCTTGTCAACTCTATTTTTGTGAGGAATGAATATTTATGTTAGGCAAAAGTATAAAGGGAAGGTGCTTAGTTTGCTTTGGATCTTCATATAATTCATCTAAAATTTCCAGGAATCTGTCATTTTTTCCATGGCTCAGAGGGTAGCTTTTGTAGTTCAACAAGATATTTAACTTTGACCTTCAGCCCACTGGTTGCTGGTCAATGGCAGGGAGGCCTCTCTTTTGAAAGTCATATATTTGCTCTACTGTTCTCTACTTCTTTTCCCATAGGCCAGTTCAGTTAAGAATCTGCTCTCTCATTGTAGCAGAATCCTAAAGATGGAAAGAAGAAGCCACATATTCCGGTATCTTTGCATTTTCCTAGAAATGTCTCGGAGTGTCTGCTAGTACTTCATTTTCTGTGAATACATGGTTTGTAATCCACATGACAGGGGTTTAATCAGCTGTTTCCATATGTCATCTCTTCCTTATTGCATGTTAGTCTCGTCCTTTCTGTCCAGCTTCTTTTACATAGCAGGAAACTGGCAGGTTGGGGTTCCCAGGTTTGCATCTCAGAACTTTGCTCCAGAAAGGGACTGACTTGGTCTCTTTGGTGCTAAGTCCAAAAGTCCCAAGACACCCTTGTTTATTATAGCATGAATTACAATAGCCAAAAAGTAGAAATAACCCAAAATATCTATCAGCAAATGAATGGGTAAACAAAATGTGGTATATACATACAATGAAAGAGAGTTGACGTCCTATACATGCTATGACATGGATGAACCTAGAAAACATTCTGAGTGAAATTAGTCAGACACAAAATGACAAATACTGTGTGATCCCACTTACATAAAATATCTAGAATAGGCAAATGCTTAGAGACCAGAATTCATTAATGGTTACCAGAGATGGGTAGGAGGGAGAGATGCTGTGTAAGGGGAGTGAGTTTCTGTTAATCATGATGGAAAAATTGGGAAACACATAGTAAGGAGGAGTGCATAACATGGTGAATGTAATCATTGTCACTGCACTGTACACGTGAAAATGGTTGAAGTGGCAAATGTTTGTTAAATATATATATGTGTGTGTGTATAGGTATGTGTATGTATATGTATACATACATACACATATATGTACAAACACACACAGACACATACTCACTGCCATTGAGTCGGATCTGACAGCGACCCCTCCTTGGGTTTCCAAGGCAGTATCTCTATGGAAGTTGATTGCCCAGTCTTCATTCCCAGGAGTGGCTGGTGGGTTTGAACTGCCAGTTTTCTGGTTAGCAGTCAGATGCCTTAGGCACTACATATACATGCATATATCACTGCAGTGAACATTTTAAAAAGTCCTAAGAAAGGCCAGAATGTCTGAAGTTGGGTCGGATGCTCATCTCTAAACCACTCACTCATAGCTACATTTATTGTTTGTTTATATGGGCCAGGGATTGTCCTAAGTGCTCTTATACTTGTAATCTTACTGAATTCTCAAAACTACAATATGAGGTAAGCTCTAGTATTACCTGGATTTTACAAATGAAAAACTTCAGTTGTGTCTTGCCTTGTGTCACAGAACTGGTAGGTGTTGGAGGAAGGATTTAAACTCAGGCATTTGACTTTGGTGTTCTAAACCACCGTGCAAAGTGCTATATCATTTGCTGAATCTAAAGATAATGGACCAAATATTGTGATAGCTCCAGGGCTCCCCAAGGGCTGCAGCCCACAGGTTGGGAATGACTGAAGGCTTACAGTGGATTGTATCACAGAAGTAAGTTGAGTGGGTAAATCTCAGTTTTTAAAGTGTAAGATGGTGAGAAAACATTACTCCCACCACTCTTCTGTGTAGACGCTAGGAGCAACACACTGGCCATTTAATAGCAGACACAGGCTGCTGTGCTTTCACACCTTATTTAGCTCTGGCTTTGGCTGGGGAAGGATGGGAGCAGGTGGTCTGGTTTATGAGTATATGGTTGTAAATGGGTCTGCTGTGTATATATGCATGCTAAGGGCATGCTGCGCTCTGGACTTGTTGCCACGGTTCCCTCGGGAAGTCATGCTGGCAGGTCCAGGCTGGCAGCAGTGAATGAGAGAATAGCTAATGCAGCTGCATTTCGCCCTTCCTAGTGCTTTTTAAGTAACTGCTTGTAAGAACTCTGTAGATTGCAGATTGTAGATCCTTTCACAATGTTAGTGAAATATTTCATACGAGGAACAAAGCAAATGGCAAGTTTTTGTAGTAATTTTTTTTTCTCTCTCCAAGATTATCCTGAAGGCAATAATTCAAGTGATTATCTTGTTCAAACAACAACATATCTTCCGGAAAACTTCACATATTCACCATACCTTCCCTGCCCAGAAAAACTGCCTTACATGCGTAAGTGTGATCTGATTTCGACTTTACTTGTGTTATAATGAAATAGCAATAAAAACCACATAATTTGAACACATCAGGATCATATCATTACTGTGAATGCTAGTATTCATATTATGTAGCATGTTACTTGATCTTTTTTTTTTTTTGCAAAGCACTTTTTTTTTTTATGAGAGAGAATGAAAAGCTGAAGGAAAGTAACAAAAGAGAAAATCACAAATACCCATGTGTCTCCCATTCAGATTTAAAAACTAATGCTTTGACTTCCAAATTATCCTTTAAGAGAGTATTCAGGAGAGTAATCAGTGTGTCCTTCTTCTTTTGACTATATTAGAACATTACAGATAAAGCTATAGTAACCTTTTGACAGCAGTGCTAGTTCTTCATCCCTTCCCAAGAAGTTAACTCTATTGTGAGTTTGGCATATGGTCTGATGGTAATTATAAAATTATTTTCTCGCACAGATGGATGGGTGGATGTTAGAAAATACATAGTGTTTTGAAAACTTCAAAAATCTATATAAATAGTTCTAATTAATGTTTTATCCTATACCTTTCTTTTTATTAACTTTTTTTGAGTCACAGTGGTGCAGTGGCTGAACCCTTGGCTGCTAGCTGAAAGGTTGGCAGTCCAAGCCTACGCAGCCGCTCTGCTGGAGAAAGAGCCAACAATCTACTGCTGTAAGGGTCCACAGCCTAGAAACCTGATGGGGCAGTTCTGTCTATTTTGTCCCATGTGATTTGTAGTTGAAATGGACTTCATGGCATCTAACAGTGACATCTGTGTTGATACATAGAGACCTGATTGATTTTCCTTAACTGCTGTGTAGTAAACTTTTGCATAAATGTACCACATTTCATTGACCCATTTCCTTACTCATGGCCATGTGGGTTGTTTGTACTTTGTTCCCATCACTGAGTAGTGCTGTAAGAGCCACATAGGACAGATTTCCTTGTGCTTCTGTGTAGCTGAGGATTGCCATGTAGAAGTGGAATTGCTGAGTACAGAGGCTCAGTTTTTCCAGATTCTCTGATATTCTCTCCAAAGCAGCTCTACCAATTTATGTTCCCAACAGAAAAGCATGAGAGTATCACTTTCTCCAGGGTTAACTACACTTGAGAATGACAGATTTTTAAATTTTTACTAATGCTGATAGGTTAAAAAATAGTATCTCGTTTTTTCCCTTTCCTTGTTATTACTGAGTTTGAGTAACTGTTTTTTATGTCTGTGAGTGTTTTAGGAGCTCTGGTGGCATAGTGCCTAAGGCATTTGACTGCTAACCAGAAGGCTGGCAGTTCAAACCCACCAGCCACTCCTAAGAAGGAAGGTTAGGCAACCTACTTCCATAGTGATACTGCCTCGGAAACCCAAGGAGGGGTTGCTGTGAGTTCCAACTCCACAGCAGTGTGTTTGGTTTTTTTGGTATGGTGAGTGTTTTTGAAACTTCTCTGTGAATTGCTCAGTTATGTATTTTATCAGTTCCTTATTCGTTAATTAGGTTTTTGTATTGATTAATAAAAAACTCAAAAAACCCAAACTCACTGCTGTCGAGTCGGTTCTGACTCATAGTGACCCCTCGTTGGGTTTCTGAGGTGGTATCTCTACAGAAGTAGATTGCCCAATATTCCTTCTGAAGAGTGGCTGCTGGGTTTGAACTGCTAGCCTTCTGTTGGCAGTCAGATGCCTTAGGCACTATGCCATTAGAGCTCCTCTTCATATATTCTGGTAATGCTGACCTACTGCCTGCTATGTGTATATTCAATAATCTTTTTATAGTCCTTCTCTTTTCATTATAATTTGTGTTTATTTTCATTAAGTTTGCAAAAGTTTGAGATTATGATGTTTTCAAATGTATCAATCACTTTTTTAAGGTTTTTACATTGAGAAAACTTTCTTTACCACAAGGTGCTAAAAAATATTTCCTCCTAATAATGTTAATACTTTTGTTTTTAATTTTTGTGTATAAGGTAGAGATCAAGATACTGTATGGAAAACACACATTTTTCAAAATTATGAGTTAATAAATTATTACTACTTTTAAAAAAAAAGCCCACTGCAGTCCCTGCTCAGCAGCTTTCTCCCATGGCGGCTGTTCCGGCCTTTTCTTTTTTTCCTGTATGTGCTGATTTTCCCTCTCAGTTGTAAGCATATTTTATACTTACAAGTTTGTATCTTAATTTTTATGTAATTAAAATTTTAATGCATTTACGTGAATTTTCTTTATTGAGAAAATTAGCCTTTGCACATCATAAAAATTAAGCTATTGCCTATCAAATTCTATCATTTGTAGGAACTTTTTTTTTTTAAATTTATTGTTGATAGATATATATTTATAATAAAAAGAATACTAGCCTGGTACTGTCCTCTAAGACTGTGGTTCTCAGACTTTGGGGTACATCAGGATCACTGGCTGCACAGTAGCATAATCTGGGGAGCTTTTATACTTCTTGTGCCCAGCTGCTAAGTTTCTAATTTAATTGATCTGACATGGGGTCTGGGCACTAGTATTTAAAAAATCAAAAAAAATTCAGATGATTCTAATGTCTGTTTCCTTGCTGCGCCATATTGGAAAATAGAGCTCAGTGATTTTTGTGGCTATGTGTGTCATAACTTTGTTATTGCAGCCTTGTTTTTCACAAAATAAGTGTCTGTGTAATACTAAAACCACTGAGGAACGTTCTTGTTGAAATACCGATTACAATGATTTCATTGTCATAATTTGTATATTTAAGCATTTGCAGTTTCTAGAAATATTTGTGTTCATGTTTCATTGTTGTGAGTTAATCAGTGTTTTCTCAGTATTGATACTGACCATTGTTTAAATGCATCTGTGTACCAGGCCTTTATGCTACCACTCCTCTCCTCTAGTCCTCTTGAAAAACTCATTGCTGTCAAGTTAGTCCCCACTCATAGCGGCTCTACAGGACAGAGTAGAACTGTATATCTTTATGGAAGTGGGCTGTCGCATCTTTCTCTTGTGGAGCAGCTGGTGGGTTCAAACTGCCAACCTTTATGGTTAGCAGCTGAGTACTTAACGATTGTACTTTTCCAGTCCTGTGTTGTAGCTGTTAGGTGCCTTTGAGTCAGTTCTGAACCCTTGGCAACCCTGCATACACCACAACCAACACCACTAGGTCTGTACCATCCTCACAATCATGGCTATCCTTGAGGCCGTTGTTGTAGCCACTGTGTCAATCCATCTCATTGAGAGTCTTCCTCTGTTCTGCTGACCTTCTATTTTATAAGCATGATACCTTCCCAATAATATGACCAAAGCAGGAGAGGTGAAGTCTTATCATCCTTGCTTCTAAGGAGCATTTTCACTGTACTTCTTCCAAGACAGATTTGTTTGTTCTTTTGGCAGTCCATAGTATATTCCCTATTCTTTGCCAACACCATAATTCAAATGCAGCAGTTCTTCTGCATCTTCCGTGTTGTCCAGCTTTCACATGCATATGAGGCAATTGAAAATAACATAGCTTGCATCAGATGCACCTTAATCTTCAGAGTGACCTCTTTGCTCTTTAATACTTCACAGAGGTCTTTTGTAGCAGATTTGCCCAATGCAATATGTTGTATATACAGCTGCTGTATAATACAGCAGTAAGTGCTGTTTCCATGGGTGTTGATTAAGGATGCAAGTAAAATGAAATCTTTGACAGTTTCATTCTTTTCCCCATTTGTCATGATGTTGCAAATTGGGCCGGTTGTGAGGATTTTTGTTTTCTGTATGTTGTGGTATTACCCATAAGGAAAGTTGTAGTCTTTGATCTTCATCAGTAAGCACTTAAGTCATCTTCACTTTGAACAAGCAAGATTGTATCATCTGTGTATTGCAGGTTTTTAATGAATTTTACTCCAATCCGGAATGCTTCATTCTTCTTCATACAGTACAGCTTCTTGGATTATATCGCTCAGCATACCAATTGAATGAATATGCTGAAAGGATACAACCATGACACACACCTTTCCTGGTTTTAAACCATGCAGTATTCCCTTGTTCTGTTTGAACGACTGCTTCTTGTTCTGTCTACAGGTTCTTCATGAGCACAATTGAATGTTCTGAAATTCTCATTCTTCTAAATGTTATCCATAATTTGTATGATTCACACAGTTGAATACCTTTGTGTAGTAAATAAAACACAGTTAAACATCCTCCTGCTATTTGTCTGCTTTTTGCCAAGATCCATCTGCCATCTGTCAGCCCCAGGGTTACAGGTAAGGAGAGACAACTCAGGGACACCCAAAATAGCAGGCAG
>NW_006921981.1:2561407-2575337 GCF_000298275.1 Orycteropus afer afer | reverse complement strand
GGGGTCCCTATGAGTCGGAAACGACTCGACGGCACTTAACAACAACAACAACATCTGCCATCAGCAATAATATCCCTTGTTCTGCATCCTCTTCTCAATCCAGTTTGAATTTTTGGCTGTTTCCTGCTCTGTAGTCCACTGTAAATGCCTTTGTCATACTGCTTATTGCCTTTTTGTTGGCTGTCTAGGTGCTAGTGCTTTTTTTCTCGGATTCCCATAGTCTTGCATTCCATTTCTTTCCAAGAGAGGAGCACATCAGGGGGCCAGCCACCTTTTCTTTATAAGTCACCTCATGAGCTGCTGGCATTGATTCCAGCAGCAATCCCTTGTCCAGTTATGTGTGACCAGAGTGACAGCATTACTTGGTTAAAAATACAGCAACGTATAAATAAGAGCTGCTTAGAAAGGGGCCCTGGATACACCCAATGTAATGCACTTGTACCAAGAGGGCCTTGAATGAGCCATCCAAGAAAGCCTTTTCACTGGCTGTGTGGCCTCTGGAAAGCAGTGCCTCAGTTACCTTCCACACTATGGGGATTATAATACTGACTTTGGGTTGTTATAAGATTAAAATGATGCACAGTATTTGCAAGTTGATACTAGTTTGATTCTTCCTTTCTTTCTCCCTACTTGTTTGAAAGATGGAGCCAGACTTCACAATGATCACGAGACTGTAGAATTAAGGTGTTTATATATAGCCATGTGTCATTCCTTAATATTTTAATTAACAGGATTATTTCTCATTGATGGTAGAGTATAGAATAGTAAAACACCTAAGTGAAAAATTTTATAGTATTATACAAACTAATTAACTGTAATACCTCTCCATATAATTGTTAGAGTATCTTGAAGATAACTATGTAAGATCAAGATCTGCTTAGATGAGAACCATTTAAGTCCAAATTATTTAATTTGGTGATAATCATCAAAAGTGAAATTAAGGCTTAAATTTGGTATGTTTGACTATCTAGCTATAACTGGGAAGTAAAACTGAGTATGATCCTCTCTGTACCAGACAGTTGTTGTTGTTATGTGCCGTCGAGTTGGACCTGACTTGTGGCGACCCCTCCTTGGGTTTCTGAGGCCGTACCACTGAGAAGTAGATTGTGCAACCTTCCTTCCAAGGAGTGGCTTGTGGGTTTGAACCGCCAGCCTTCTGGTTAGCAGTCAAGTGCTTTAGGCACTATGCTGCCAGAGCTCCTATACCAGACAGTAGCAGGTAATAATCAGAGAAAGGTAGTGTGATAAGTGCTGTGTAGGATTATGTAAAGGAGCTGGTGGTACAGAGGTTAACTGCTCAGTTGCTAACCAAAAGTGATTCAGATCCATCCAGCAGCTCCAAAAGAGAAAGGCCTGGTGATCTGTTTCCATAAAAATTACAGCCAAGAAAAAACTCTAGGGCACAGTTCTGCTCTATCCACATGGAGTCACTATGAGTCGGAACCAACTGGACAGCACCCAACAACATAAATGGTTATGTATTTGACAGAAGTGAGAGACCAGTTCATTATTGAAAGAAGTGGAAGATTTCAGAGGGAAAGGGACAGTAGAACAGGGTCTTGCAAGATCGTTTATGAGGTAGCCCAGAAAGATTAGCATCTGAGCACGGGAAGGCTCGGGAGCTCTGGTGGCATAGTGCCTAAGGCATTTGACTGCTAACCAGAAGGCTGACAGTTCAAACCCACCAGCCACTTCTTGGAAGGAAGGTTGGGGAATCTACTTCCATAGGGACACTCCCTCAGAGACCCAAGGACGGTTGCTTTGAGTTGGATCTGACTTGATGGCAATGGGGTACAGGAAGGCTCTGTGTGTTTCAGAATGGAGAGTAGTGTGCTGAGACTGGGGTGGGCATGTATTGTGGAGTATGGGAAATGAGGTGTTGGATAGGGAGGTGAAAATCTTGTGAAAACTAAGAAATAGTGTGAGGGTCATGTAGGGTCCATGAATCCCAAGACATCCATGAGATAGGCTGAGGAGAACAGTTTCTCTGAGGTTGAATGCAAAGCATTAAATTGTGAATTTGCATGCATTTCTCTTAGGGGAGAATACACAGGTTTCAAAGAGTTTGGAACCAGAAAAGGTAAAACAAAAATACACTGCTTTAGGGAAATGAGGAATCATTGACAGCTTTAGTCAGATGGATGATGTGATTAGGCTTACATTTCAGAAAGGTTATTCTGTTGAGAGGTTGGAAAATGGTTGAAAATGAGGAAATACTGGAATTAAGGAGACTAGTTAGGAGTTTAGTGCCAGTTGGGGCCAAGAGGAAATAGTTCAGAAGAGAAGGAAGCATGAAGGAGAAGCCACAGAGCTGCTGTTGTGTAGATGTGGCAACCCGACTGAGGGATCAGGGTTAATTACCAGGTTTCTGACTTGAGTGATTTGATAGTCAAGTAAAACAGGATAGGCATTTCACATTTGGAAAATGGGGACGTTGAAACTGTTGGACATGGTTTGTTTGAAGCCCAGGAGAGTTAATTTGAGGTCTGAATTTCATAAGAGAGGTCTGGGCTGGAAATAAGAGGAAGTGAGAAAGGAAGCTAAGAGTGAGTCTCTAGAGACAGTTAGCACTTACAGGGGTGGGAGGGAAGGTCAGTAGAAGAAGGAACATACAGAAGTCATAGAACGTATGTGTCCCAGAGTCAGTGAGGAGAGAGTTCCAAGGAAGAGGTTGTTCCATCCTGTCAAAAACATGTAAATGAAGCAACTGAGAAAAATCCTTTGAATTTGGAAAGTAGAAAATTCAGCATAATTTCAGTAGAGTAATAGGGTAAGAAGCATAGTGGCCCTAGAAGTGAACTGAAAGTGTGTTAAAGTTAGTTGTCGTATAAAAAGTTTGGAGGGAAAGGAAAGGAGAATGGAATAAAGAATCTGTGGAGGAGGTGAGGTTAAGGGAGAAACATTTTAGGAAGAGATGGACTTGAGCATGTTTAAGGCATTATGGAAAGAAACGAAACCAGAAGTACCAGGGAGAGCAGTATGAGGGAAGTATCCATGGACCCACGTTCTGGAGAAAGTGAAAAAACCCAAAGTATCCTCAGGTTGAAGTGTTAGTCTTGGAATATAGTAGGAGTATCTTTTCCTCTAAAGGAACCTTGGGGACGTAAATATTAAGTACTTAGCTGTCAACCCAGCAGCTCCATAAGAGAGCTTTGGCCAAACAAAAGACAGGCATATGAGCTGAACATTTACATTAGGTAGATACACTACTTGGAGAGATCAATCATGAGAGAATGGAAGGGCTGTGAATGCACAGGGAGACAGCTGGTGGGGGGCAGGCAGGAGAGCATGGTAGGGAAGGACACAGGGAAGAGGTGCCTTATGGGGAGGAATTGGGAGGAAAGCTTTTGCATTGTGGGAGATTACAGTCAATGTCATGAGACAAAGTGTATGTGACCTGCTGTATGGAAGATGAATTTGCTCTGTAAAATTTCACCCAAGTCACAATAAAATTAAAAAGAGAGAGAGAGCGAGCGAGCCCGCGTGCACGCTGGTAATCTGCTCCCTTAAAGATTATAGCCTAGAAAACCCTGTTGGGCAGTCTATTCACATGGGGTCACTATGAGTCAGAATCAAGTCAACAACAACAAACATGACCAAAAAATTAGGCTCAGAGACAGCAGACAAAACAAGGCCCAAACCATGCTGTGAGCAGAGATTGCAGCTTCTACTAGTGCTGCTCAGAATGGAGACCACATGGATAACTGTTGGAATCTCAAAGCCAGATACCTCTTGTGTTGTGGATTGAATTGTGTCCCCCAAAATACATGTCAGCTTTGCTAAACCTTGATTCTCAGTGGTTTGGCAGTTACCTAATGATGCAGTTATCCCTATGGTGTGATCTGATGTGATCAGCCAATCAGTTATAAGGAGATTAGGGTGGAATGTAACACCCTTAATCGAGTCACAGCCATGATCCAATGTAAAGAGAATTTCCTTGGGGTATGGTCTGCATCACCTTTTATCTTACAAGAGAGAAAAGCACGCAGATAAGGAGGGAGCCTGACTACCATTAACAAACAAGAGGTGGGAGTGGAGCTCCTTTGCACCTGGGGTCCCTGTGCTGAGATCCTCCTAAACCCAGGGGAAGATTCTGCCAAGACATGGAGATCTCCAAGGAATGCTAGGCCCACAGATGTTGAAGGAGACAAAGACTTACCCCAAGAGCTGAGAGAGAGAGAGAGAAAGCCTTCCTCCAAAACTTGGCTCTGAATTCAGACTTCCAGCCTTCTAAACTGTGAGAGAATAAATTTCTGTTTGTTAAAGCCATCCACATGTATTTCTGTTGTAGCAGCCCTGGATAATTAAGACACTCTGCCACCACTTCTACCTAAAAGATTGGTTTTGCAAAGTGTCCATGTCCTCATGTACAACCCACCCCCCACACATGTCAGACTCACTTGCAGTTCTATCTGATTGGTCATGTGACTGCTTCTCACTGCTTGAAAGGTTGGAAGAGTGGGTTCTGGCATCTTCCTTTGGGAGGTAGGACTCAAGGGTGGGCAGTTCATCAAGCAGTTGAAATATATTCATTTAAAGCTTGATGGCCACAAACATGACTATGCTGACATGGAAGCTTTGAGGATGGGGCCAAAATTAAGCATACTGCCAAAGTTAGTGGTACTTTATTAGGAGGCTGATAGACTGGAGAAATGGGGACATATCAGAGAGGGCTTTGACATCTCCATGAGATTGAAGGGGGAGTTTAGAGGGAGGGGAGTGCTGGGAAAGGCAGAAGGAAAGGAGGTTTAATGAAAGGGTGCAGTGTCAGAGTTGAAGCCATTTACTTCTAAGTGACAGTGATGCTCAGGGTGTGGATATGGTATTGGGTGCACAGTGAGGAAGTGCAGGGACGTAAGGACACCTACCAGTGAACATGGCTGGATATTAGAGGTGCTGTGGTGGCTAAAAGTCACAAACTTTTGTCAAAGGGGGTAAATGTATAGAAGAAAGATATAAATGGTTATTTATAAAGGTAGGGAAGTGTCTGCAGAACACTTTGTTTTATGCCTGACCTCAAGATTGTGGACATAGGAAAGCTGAGCACTTTTCCCATCACACAGTTTGAAGGAAAGAATACTGTTTCACTTAAGATGAGGAGCTGGGGGTGGTATTCTAGAAGAATCTTCTAGAAGAAATATTGAGGTGTAAAAAAACCAAACCCGTCGCTGTTGAGTTGATTCTGGAGTAGAACTGCCCTATACAGCTTCCAAAGTTGAAAGTTTTTATAGAAGCAGACTGCCTCATCTTTCTCCTGAAGAGCAGTTAATGGATTTGAACTGCTGACCTTTCACTTAGCAGCCTCACATTTAACCAGTGTACCACCAGGGCTTCTTTGAGGTACAGTACATGGAGAGTTTTTTTTTGGTAATTGAATGGCTTCAGAAAACACATTTGAAAAGGTATGAGGAGTACACGGTATGCCATATTTTCTTGACAAGACATATCACTAACTTTATAATAGCTTTTGGGAAACAACAAGCAGTACATTTTATGTGCCCCTTGGTTGCAAGGTACATTCCTATGTCATAGTGTTAAAATGTGTGTCACAGATTGGAGGAAATAAGTGACTGAGGGCTATGAATTTAAAGGAGCTTGTCAGCTTATCAGTAGGCAGAGACTAGGGAAATAGTTTGGGAGAATGTAATGCAGGTTGTGATCCAAAACCAAAACTAAAGTCCCTGCCGTCGAAAAATGGATTAAAGATTTGTGGGTTAGATTAAGGAGCAAAACTGGGGACAGAGAGCAAAGACTGTTAACTAAATGATAAGGGTAGTGTCTCAGAGTAAAGCAAGAGAACCATGGCAAGGGAGGAGATGGCTGTTTAGAACTCCATGTTGTGTTCAGTGTTCTTGTTGGTTGCCGTCAAGTTGACTTCAGTTTATCATAGTGTGATCATCGTGTGACAGAACAAAACATTGCCCAGTCTTGCGTCATCTCATGACCACTGATAATGTTTTAATCTGTTTTTTGTTGTTGACACAAACATTGGAGTTGTGTCAGTCAATCTCACTGAGGGTTTGCCTCATTTTCACGGACCTGCTACTTTCGCAGCCGCCATGTTCTTTTCTAGGAGTTGATCTTTCCTAATGATGCGTCCATAGTAGGTGAGCTGATGTTTCACTGTGCTTGCTTCTCAGGAGCATCCAGGTCGTGTTTCTTTTAAGACTAGTTTATTCTTCTGACAGTCCACAGTATATTCACTGTTCTTCACCAACACCACAGTTCAGACGCATCATTTTTTACCCCGTCTTCTTTTTTCTTTGTCTGCTTTCACATGGACATAAGGCTGTTGAAAAGACTATAGCTTGGATCAGACACACCTTTATTAGGAAACAAGAACTTGGGCTGTCCAGGGGCTGTTACTTTGTTTACATGTAGGATACCTATTGCACAAATATCTTAAAGGCACTTTTTTTTTTTTTTTTTAATTGTGATTTGGGTGAAATTTTACAGAGCAAATTCACTGTCCATACAGCAGTTCACATATACTTTGTCTCATGATATTGACTACAATTTACCCCAATGCAACAGCTCCCCTCCCACTTCCTTACGATAGTTACCTCTTCCCTGTGTCCATCCTTCCGTGCACTCCTGCTCCCTGAATTGTCTCCCTGTGCATAAGCAGCCCTTCTTTCTCCCATGATTGTTCTCTCCAAGGAGTGTATCTACCTTGGGTAAATGTTCAACTCATATGCCTGTCTTTTGTTTGACTGGAAGCCACAGGTATGGGTTCAATTCCAGACCTGAAGGGCAGCTACGGGCCATAGTCTCAGTGATTCCACCAGGCTCTATCAGAGCAGCAAACCTATCATGATTTTGAGTTTTTCAAATTGTTCTCCCTCACTATCCAGGATCTCCTACATAGATGCCCCTCTTAGTGGTTGACAGTGGTAGCTGGGCACCATCTAGTTCTTCTAGTCTCATAGTCGTATAGGCTGCAGATCGCATGGTGTACCAATTGCTTGGACTAATTGTTTCCATGGATCTTTAGTTTTCTTCATTCTTCTTTGCTCTGGACGAGGGGAGACCCATTGTTGCATCTAGATAGCTGTTTGCAAGCTTTTAAGATCCCATTCACTACTCGTTAAAGGCACATTTTAAGACTTCATGGAGCCAGGGAGTTGAAATGCAGGTAGGAGGGAAAAGAGAGGTAAATGGAAATAGCTTTATGGTTCCTGCTCATCCATTTATCCATTCACCCCTTGGCCAGACATTGCCATATGGCCACATGTGACTGAAAACCACTCTATCAGATGTTTTGATTATTCAGTTTGATCACTTTAGGACTAGTTGAGTAAGGTTTTAAAATCTGGAAGTTGAGAAGTCTAAATAAAGCATCCTGAGTCTATCAAAGGGACAGTAGGTGACTGGTGGCAAGATGTCACCATGGACCTCAGAGCTGGCTGAGAAGAGTGTGGATGAGGTACTGTGCCGTCTTATCATAAAAATCTTCTTCTGACTTTGGAGAGAAATTCATCCAGAGGGATATTTCTAGGGAAATTAAATCTTTCTTTGATGCTGTCATCAGAGCTCTGGGCTATGACACATTTGACACCCTGAAGCTAAATCAGTGACAAAAAGCGCAGTACCCAGAATTAGGCTTTAGGTGCTATCTTAGTTCCTAGGGCTGTCATAACAAAATACCACATTGTGGGTGGCTTTAAAGAACAGTTTATTTTTTCACAGTTCTAGAGGTTAGAAGGTCACATCAGGGTATTAACCACGTGGATTCCTTCTGAAGCCTTTGAGAGAGGGGCTGTTCTGTGCCTCTCTCCTACTTTCTGGTGGCTGAATATAATTCTAAATGTAAATATAATTTGTGTGTACTCGATGTTGTTATTTTAAGAATTGTATTTTTTTTTTAAAAAAATTATTAGTGTGATTTGGGTGAAAGTTTACAAAGCAAATTCATTTTCCATACAGCAGTTCATAAACATTTTGTTTCATGACATTAATTGCAATTCCCACTTCCTCTCTGTAGTTACCTCTTCTTTGTGTCCTTCTTTCCTGTGCATTTCCTGCACCCTGAGCTGTCTTCCTGTGTAGATACTGCCCTTCTGTTCTCCCATATTGATCATTCTAAGGAGTGTATCTGCATGATGTAAATAAATGTTCACCCTATATGCCTGTTTGTTTTTGGCAGGAATACATGGGAGTGAGTTTAATTCTAGACCTGAAGGCAAACTAGGAACCATGGTCTTGGGAGTCTCACCAGGCTCTATGAGACCAGTAAACCTGGTCTTTTTTTTTTTATGATTTTGAGTTTTGTTCCATGTTGTTCTCCCACTGTATCCAGGATCTCCTGTACTGATCCCTTTCCAAGTGATTGACAGTGGTAGCCAGGCACCATCTAGTTCTTGTTCCATGAGGAACTGTATTTATTTATTTTTAATTGTGATTTGGTTGAAAATTTACAGAGCAAATTCACTTTCCATACAGCATTTCACATACATGTTGTCTCATGACATTGGCTACAGTTTACCACAACGCAACAACTCCCTACCCACTTCCTCCCGATAGTTACCTCTTCCCTGTGTCCATCCCTTCGGAATTGTATTTTTTTTAAATTGTGATTTGGTTGAAGGTTTACAGAGAAAATTCATTTTTTATTCAGTAGTTCATACACATTTTGTTTCATGACATTGATTGCAATCCCCATAATGTAGGAGCTCTCTTCCTGCTTCCTCCCTGTGGTTACCTTTTCCCTGTGCCCTCCTTTCTTGTGCATTTCTGCCCTTTGAGCCCTCTCCCTGTGTAAATGCTGCCCTTCTGATTTTCCATGGGTGATTGTTCTAGGACGTGTACCTTCCTGGTGTAATTGTTTACCTTATAGCCCTGTCTGTTCTTTGGCTAGAAACAGTGAAGAACTGTATTTTAATAGAAAATAATACCCTACATTGTGCTGTGATGCATTATAGTCCACACCATTATGAACCTCTCATCTGGGCCCATGCATAACTAATGGACCCTAGGCCTACTGGGAGCTAGCTCCCCAAAATGAGAGGCAGAGTCCATGTCTCAAATTCAGTGTTAGGAAGTTAGAGTAAATGTACTATATAACACCACTCCATGGAAGGAAGACTGGGCAATCTACTTCTGTAAAGATTTACTGCCTTGGAAACCCAAAGGGGGTTGCTATGAATTGGAATCCACTTGATGGCAGTGAATTTGGGTTTTTTTGTGTTTTTTTTGGTACTATGTAATAGGAGCTCTGGTAGCATAGTAGCTAAGGCACTTGACTGCTCACCAGAAGGCTGGCGGTTCAAACCCACCAGCCACTCCTCGGAAGGAAGGTTGGGCAATCCTACTTCCGTAGTGATACTGCCTCAGAAACCCAAGGAGGGGTCGCTATGAGTCAGGGCCGACTCGACGGCAAACAACAACAACAACAACATGTAACCAGGGATGCCAGTAAAGTATCAGACAGTGTTTCACTGATATTCATAAGGTTTTCACTGGCCAGTTGTTTGAGAATTGGATGTCCTCTTCTTTCCTCCAAATTTGTCTTAGTCTGGACGCTCCACTGAAACCTGTCCACCATGGGTAACCCTGCTGGCATTTGAAACACCTCCAGGCGTAGCCTGGAAGCTCACAGCAACATGCAGGCCACCACAATATGACAAATTGACAGACAAACTTGTCTCCCTTAGCTGTTCTACCCTGTTCTGCTCACTTCCTGGTCTGTCTAAGCTGCTCCAACACCCGCCTGCTGCACCCTGCTCACTTACCTGGCCTGCCCCCAGGCGCTCTAAAACACCTCTCTTCCACGGTGCCTGGCTCGCCCCTGGTGCTCCAAAATACTTCAGTGGATTACACTTCAAAATAAAGAAAACAAAAAATCTTCAACTGGACCGATAAGCAACATCATGGTAAATGGAGAAAAGATTGAAGTTGTCAAAGACTTCATATTACTTGGTTCTGCAGTCAATACAGCAGCAGTCAAGACATCAAAAGACATATTGCACTAGGTGTATCTGCTGCAAAAGATCTCTTTGAAGTGCTGAAGAGCAAAGAGTATCCTTGAAGACTAGGGTGTGCCTAACCCAAGCCATGGTATTTTCAGTTACCTCATATGCATGTGAGAGTTGGACAATGTGTAAGAAAGACCGAAGAAGAGTTGATGATTTTGAGATGTGTTGTTGGCGAAGAATACTGAGAGGACTGCTAAAAAGAGAGACTGCTAAAAGAACTAACAGATCTGTCTTGGAGGAAGTGCAGCTGGAATGCCCCTTGGAGGCGAGAATGGCTAGACTTCATCTCACCTACTTTGGTCATATTGTCAGAAGGGACCATTCTCTGGAGAAGGATGTCATGTTTGGGAAAGTAGAGGGTCAGTGAAAAAGAGGAAGGCCCTCAACAGGATGGATTGACACAGGGCTGCAACGATAAGCTCAGGTGGAGCAGGGATTGTGAGGCTGACAAAGGACTGGATAGCGTTTTGTTCTGTTGTACATAGGGTCACTGTGAGTTAGAGATGACTAGATGGCATCTGCCAACAGCAGCAGCAACCAGGGATGCCACTAACTTATCCTCACACATTACAGTAGATTAGCATAGAGACGGTGTTGTCAAGAGTGAGCAGTAGCTTACAGTTGACTTTAATTCACTACTTTTCCACTTTACCCTTGTGGGAGTAGTAGTAGTAGCAGTAGTAGTAGCAGCAGCAGTGTCTGAATATGTCTGACTTCAGGAAGGATAATGACCAGGATCAGCCCAGAGCTCATGCCCATGAGATGGAAGTCACACGTACCTCCACTCTGCAGCCTTTTTTTTTTTTTTACAAATTCTGAACAAGCTATTCCTCCAACCGAACTCTCTGCTTCTTTTCTGGGTTTCATAATCCATTGCAATGGCCACACAGAACTCACAGACCATATTTACAATTAAATGGTTTATTAAGGAATAAGGTATAATTCGTAATCAGGATCAACAGTCTATAACTCGGGATCAGGACCGAGAAGCATAGAGGCAAAGTCTCCCTTCCTCAGGGTAGGCGAGCTGTCTCAGCTTCTCTTGACCATGCAGATCTCCTCTCAGCACCTTAAGAACAGGCTCCTCTCAGCCCCCTCTGGCAAGCTGCTCTTGTTCCTGTCACCTGTCACTACTGGCTCTGCCAGTGAACATCTTCGGGGCCTCTTGCTGCAGCTCTGCTGCTGGGCCCCATCTGGGTCTTTTGTTTTTAGCCCTTGATTTGTGTTACAGCTTTTTTAGAAAGTTACTTGCCTCCTGTCTCTCTGCTTCTTCTTTCTTCTTTTTGGTTTTCTTCCTGCTTCTTTCTGTCCGAAAAACTTACTGTGGGGTTAGCTGCATCCTTGTCAATTTCAAGGCATTTATACTCCCAGTGGGCAGGCCATAAACTGACCAGTTCCCTCTCATTAGCCTACAGACTCTTCGTGTGCATAGTCTATTGACCAGTCTCTACAAGGCGCATATCAATGAAAGACCAGACAAAAAGTATCAAACCAAGTTGTTTACAGCTTATTCAGGAAATGTCATTTAACATAAAGAAGAGTAAACCATGGGGTAGAAAGTTAGGGCAAAAGTAGCTCCTCAGGATTTAGGAGAAAAGTCTCTCAAGCTATTTTTCTAAAGAATCAAGGCAAAAGGTCACCTAAAGGAACCCATTTTGCCACAGTCCTCTACGTAATGAGTGGTCTCTCCTGTCGTCAGGGACTCATAGTTCCCCTGGTCTTTTTCTCTAGCTCTGATCCACCTTCAAAGTAGTGAAACTCAGTATTTGATAAATTATAATTGTTTGCTGACTGCTTATACTACTGGATAAAGTAAATGGATTTCAGTCAATGTATTTATTTTACTTTGCCATCTCTAATTGGGGAAGGAAAGCAGTTCTGAGTTGAAAATTTAGCACAGGAAGAGAGTGGAGGGTGGTGTCCACCATGGAACTTAAACAAAAAGCCCCCAAACTCACTGCCATCAAGTTGATTCCGACTCATATCAACCACCTTTGGGTTTCTGAGGCAGTATATTCTTACGGAAATCGATTGCCCAATCTTCCTTCCATGGAGTGGCTGGTGGGTTTGAACTGCCAGCCTCCTGGTTAGCGCTAGTCAGATGCCTTAAGCACTTTGCCACCAGAGCTCCTTCCATGGAGCTCAGCAGAGCCTTTCTTCAGTTGTCCTTGAAATCCCAGCAAGCAAATGAAGAGTGCTGGCCTGGCTCATTTCTGCTTACTTCTTGCCATGTTTAAAGAGAAGAAGGTGGACTTTGTGGGTGCCATGATGAGGAGCCCAATTCTCCCTCTTCTATCTGCATGTACACTTTCAGAGTTTATTTTTGCTGAAGACAGTTTGGGTGCTTCTTCCTGGCCACTCTTTCTGTAAAATAGCCTTTTCCTTTCCCTTCCAGGCACAGAATCTTCTCCTTAACAACCCTCCCTCCCTCTGTAACTAGTATTTATTCTTCCTTTTCTCTGTCGTTTGCTCTCACCATCCCCAGGGGGGCCATTCCTGACTTGGAGCCCTGTTTTCTATCTTGCCTCCTCCCAGCATACTGATGCTGTTATTTTACCCCTGTGATAATAGCCTCAACCAGTGGGTTATCTTTGACCTTGAGCCAGCAAGATATGAGGATTTCATGGCAAAGAAGCAGTAGACATGGAGGACAGTTGCTACTGAGGAGTGTGGGTGCGGGGTGTTGGGCAGACAATCAAAACCGAAGTGAGAAAAGGGTACTTCAGGTTTCAGGGGTAGTAAGTGAGAGACACAGGAGATCTCTCCCTTCAGGAGAAAGATGGAAGGCCTGTTTCTTAATTTGCCACTGCATGTGTGTTTGAAATGAAAGTTAAACTGCAAATGATACTGGAGAAAACTGACAATAATGATGATTTCAGCTGTTGAAGCAGTGAAGCTAAGAAGAAAAGAAATGGCTTAATAGTGCTTACAGAATATCAGCTTCAGTTACTTATATGAACTGGTGATTATTTAGACTCGTTATTGTCGTTTCAGCTATCATGCATACAATTAAATGCATCAGATTTATTTGTTTGAGTCTTATTTGATTGCAGTGACAGATTCTTTTTTTGTTGGCTGAGTCATAATAGTCTGTGCTTACGTTGACTGATGAAATGTGTATTTGACCTACCCTTTCTCTGCAAGTTCATAGTTTTCTCTCTTACTTAGGTACATATGACCTTTCAAAGATTAGCTAGTTTGTATATTTTGTGACACTAAAAGGTAGGCATTAGGTTATTGATGTTGTTGTTATATGCTGTTGAGTCAGTTCCAACTCATAGCAACCCCATGTACAACTGAATGAAACACTGACAGGTCCTGTGCCATCCTCACAATCCTTGCTATGTTTGAGCCCATTGTTGCAGCCACTGGGTCAGTCCATCTCATTGAGGGTCTTCCTTTTTATCGCTGACCCTCTACTTCACCAAGTATGCTACCCTTCTTCAAGGACTGGTACCTCCTGATAACATGACCAAAATACGAGAGACAGAGCCTCACTTTCCTCGCTTCCAAGGCTCATTCCGGCTATACTTCTTCCAACAGCAACAACAACTCACTGCTGTCGAGTTAGTTCTGACTCATAGCGACCCTTCCTTCGATTTCTGAGGCGTTACCTCTATGGAAATAGATTGCCCAGTCTTCCTTCTGAGGAGTACTGGTTGGTTTGGACTGCCAGCCTTCTGGTTAGCAGTCATACACCTTAGGCACTATGCCACCAGAGCTCCCAAGACAGATTTATTCCTTCTTCATTGTGGCAGTCCTATACCACAATGTAAAGGCATCAATTTTTTTTTTTTTTTTTTATGATGATTTTTTAAAATTTTGATTTGGGTCAAAGCTTACAGAGCAAATTCATATTCCATACAGCAGTTCACATACACTTTGTCTCATGACATTGACTACAATTTACCTCAATGGAACAGCTCCGCTCCCACTTCCTCCCGATAATTACCTCT
>NW_006921981.1:2559978-2561307 GCF_000298275.1 Orycteropus afer afer | reverse complement strand
AAGCCTGGTCATTCTCACTTCTCAGGAGTATTCCTGCTGCACTTCTTTCTTAAAAAAATTTTCATTGTGATTTGGGTCAAAGCTTACAGAGCAAATTCATATTCCATACAGCAGTTCACATACACTTTGTCTCATAACATTGACTACAATTTACCTCAATGGAACAGCTCCGCTCCCACTTCCTCCCGATAATTACCTCTTCCCTGTGTCCATCCCTCCATGCACTCCTGCCCCCTGAGTTGTCTCCCTGTGTATAAACAGCCCTTCTTTCTCCCATGATTGTTCTCTCCAAGGAGTGTATCTTCCTCAGGTAAATGTTTAACTCATATATATGTCTTTTGTTTGGCTGGAAGCCACAGGTGTGGATTAAATTCCAGATCTGAAGAGTAGCTAGGGGCCATAGTCTCAGTGGTTCCACCAGGCTCTATCAGATCATCAAACCTGGTCCCCACTGCCTTTTTTTTTTTTCCCAAATGATTTTGAGTATTGTTCCACATTGTTCTCCCACTCTATGCAGGATATCCTACATAGATCCTCCTCGGAGTGGTTGACAGTGCTAGCCAGGCACCATCTAGTTCTTTTGGTCTTATAGTCATATAGGCTGAAGAGCACATAGTGCAAAAGTCGCTTGGATTAATTGTTTGCATGAATCTTTGATTTTCTTATTCTTCTTTGCTCTGGACGAGGAGAGACCCATCGTTGCATTTAGATGGTTGCTCGCAAGCTTTTAAGATCCCATTCGCTACTTGCCAGAGTAAGAGGTGGAACAATGTTTTGTGTAGTTCATTATGCCAGTTGAGCTTGATGTCCCCTGCGACTGTGGTCCTGAGCCCACAGGTTCAACTATCCTGTCCCTCTGGGTACCTGGCTGTGGGCAAGAAGTGACTACAACCTGCCCATTGTCGGCTCTACTATATACCTGGGAATTCTTACAGAACATACAAATACACTTGTAAAACCATTGTCTGCCAACCTGTACATGGTCTTGGGTACACTCCCCCCTGCATAGACATACCTAATAGTTCAGCCTGTTCACCCATCTATCCACCCATATGTTGTTGTTGTTGTTGTTGTTCTTAGGTGCCATCTAGTCATCTCCAACTCATAGCGACCCTATGCACAGTAGAACAAAACTGCCCAGTCCTGAGCTAGCTCCACGATTCTTGCTACACTTGAGCCCATTGCCATATCATTCTACCTCGTTGAGGTCCTTCCCCTCTTTTGTTGACCCTCCACCTTACCAAGCATGACAACCTTCCCTTCTGACAACATGACCAAAGTATGTGAGATGAAGTCTGGCCATTCTCGCCTCCAAAGAGCATTCTAGCT
>NW_006921981.1:2557890-2559443 GCF_000298275.1 Orycteropus afer afer | reverse complement strand
CTTATGAGTACAATTAAGTGTTCTGGAATTCCCATTCTTCTCAATGTTATCCACAATTTGTTATGATCCACACAATCAAATGCTTTTGCATAATCAATAAAACACAAGTAAACATCTTTCTGGTATTCTTTACTTTGAGTCAAGATCCATCTGACATCAGCAGTGATATCCCTTTTTACACATCCTCTTCTGAATCCAGCCTACACCTCTGAAAGTTCTCTGTCAGTATACTACTGCAACCATTTTTGAGTTATCTTCAGTAAGATCTTACTTGCATGCGATATTAATGATACTGTTCAATAATTTCCATGTCCTGTGGGATTACCTTTCTTTGGAATGGGTACAGATACAGACCTCTTCCAGTCAGCTGTCTTCCAAATCTCTTAGCATAACCAGGTGGGTCCCTCTAGTGGGGCATCTGTATGCTGAAACATCTCAGTGGGTATTCCTTCTCTTCCTGGCACCTTGTTCTTCGCCAATTCCCTCAGTGCAGCTTTGACCTCTTCCCTCAATACCATTGGTTCTTGAACATATGCCATCTCCTAAAATGGGTGAACATCGACCAGTTCTTTTCGGTACAGTGACTCTGTGTTCCTTCTATCTTCTTTTGATGTTTCCTGCATCATTCAATATTTTGCCCATATAGAATCTTTCAGTATTACAACTCAAGGCTTAAATTTTTTCCTCAGTTTTTTCAGCTTGAGAAATGCCGAGCATGTTCTTCCCTTTTGGTTTTCTAACTCCAGGTCTTTGCATATTTCATTATAGTAATTGGCTTTGCTCGTGCTGCTCTTTGAAATCTTTCGTTCAGCTTCTTTATCTTGTCATTTCTTCCATTTGCTTTAGCTACTCTTTGCTCAAGGGCAAGTTTCAGAGTCTCTTGGTGACATCCATTTTGGCCTGTCTTTCTTGTATTTTTTAATGACCTCTTGCTTTCTTCATGGATGATGCTCTTGATGTCATCCCACAATTCTACTAGTTTTCAGTCATTGGTGTTAAATGCATCAAATCTGTTCTTTAGATGGTCTCTAAATTCAGAAAGGATATATTCAAGGTCATATTTTGGCTCTCATGGACTTGTTTTAATTGTTTTCAACTTCAAGTTGAACTTGCATATGAGCAGTTGATGGTCTGTTCCACACTCAGCTCCTGGCTTGGTTTTGACTGAAGATACTGAGCTTTTCCATTGCCTCTTGCCACAGATGTAGTCAATCTGATTCCTGTGTACTCCGTCTGGCAAAGTCCACGTGTGTAGCCGCCATTTGTGTTGTTGTAAAAAGGTGTTTGCAATGAATAAGTTGCTGGTCTTGCAAAATTCTATCATGAGATCTCCAGTGTTATTTCTGTCACCAAGGCCAAATTTTCCAACTACGATGATTTTTCTGTTTCCAACTTTTGCATTCCAATCACCATGATAAGCAATTTACATTGATTACACGTTCGGTCAATTTCAGGCTGCAGGAGTTGATAAAAATCTTAATTTCCTCATCTTTTGCTTTGGTGGTTCGTGCATAAATTTGAATAATAGTCATAGTAACTGGTCTTCCTTGTAG
>NW_006921981.1:2544595-2557460 GCF_000298275.1 Orycteropus afer afer | reverse complement strand
TATCATTAACATTCTTTCTACTCTAATGAGGCAGCTCTTTCCCAGTCCTATTTTGATTGTCTTCCAACCCAAGGGGCTAATCATCCTGCACCGTGTCAGACAGTGTTTCCAAGCTATTCATAAAGTTGCCCAGTAATGTATCAGACAGTGTTTCTGTGGTATTCATAAATTTTTTTCTGGCCAGTTTTTGAGAAGTAGATGGTGTCCTCCTTCTTCCTAGTCTGTCTTAGTCTGTAAGCTATGCTGAAACCTGTGCACCATGTGCAACTCTGCTGGCGTCTGAAATACCAGTGGCACAGACTCAAGCCCGACAGCAACATATAAGCCTCACAGGATGACAAAGTGACAGACAAGTTTGTCTCCCTTAGCTGTTGGGAATCTCTCCACTCTCCTCTTACCTAATTCCTACCTGAAACCTTGACAGCTCCTGGTCCCTCCCTTTCCTGACTCTAGGGGGCTCAGGGCCTAGCCTTGCCTCTTATCCCTTTAAGCCTGGATATCCTGCCCCTCGTGATGTCCCCAAGGCTGCTCCTGGTCCCTCCCTTTCCTGACTCTAGGGGGCTTGGGTCCTAGCCTTGCCTCCTGCCCCTTTAAACCTGGTTATCCTCCCAGGAAAGGGGGGGACCAGGAGTGGCCTCGAGGACCTCAGGAGTGGCAGGATATCCACCATATACCCATGTTTAAAGGCATCAATTCTTCAGTCTTCCTTATTCATTGTCCAGCTTTCACATGCGTATCAGGCGATTGAAAATGACTTGGCTAGGGTCAGATGCACCTCAGTCTTCAAAGTGATGTGTTTGCTCTTTAATACTTTAAAGAGGTCTTTTGCAGCAGATTTTCCCAGTGCAATATGTTGTCTGATTTCTTTCCATGGGCATTGATTATGGATCCAAGTAAAATGAAATCTTTGACAACTTCAGTCTTTTCTCTATTTATCATGCTATTGCTTGTCAGTACAATTGTGAGGATTTTTGTCTTTTTTGTGTGTGCAGTCCCCACAATATAATAGCATACTTCCTACTTCATCCCTGTGATTACCATTTCTTTGTTTTCTTTATGTTGCAGTGTAGTCCACACAGAAGGCCTTTATTATTTATTTGATCTTCATCAGTAAGTGCTTCCATTCCTCTTTACTTTCAGCAGGCAAGGTTGTAGTATCATCTGCATTTTTCAGGTTGTGAATGATTCTACCTCCAATCCTGGTGCCATATTTGTCTTCATATAGCTTCCAGCATCACAGTAACACATAAGCATTACAGTACTATAAACTGTCAGAGGAGTGGTGGCAATAATAGTGGTTTACATTTATGAGTGTGTACCTGTGCCAGGCCCTGTACTTGATCCTTCATATGCACTATTTCATCTAATTGATATAACTGCTTTGGGAAGCAGCATTACTATGTCCTTTCACAGATGAGTAAGCTAAGGTGCAGAGGTTCAGAAATTTACCCAAGGGGTAAAAGCTAAGTTTCAGCTATCTTACAGAACTCCGCTTAATTCTCTCTTACATCAGTTGTATCCCTATGTTGACTATGATGTGCTGTTGTATCCCTGTGTTGACTATGATGAAATTAAAAAGCTTAAATATTTGAATTGTTATTAAATTGAAATGATACACAAGGTTGTAATGACATGCAAACGTTTTCCAAAGAGTATAAGAATATTTAGTGTATTAGTCAAGAACAAAAATTAGATAAGCAATTTGATTTTCTTCGGCTGATTTACCTAAGGGTAGTAGGGTGACTTATAATTTATCATCTCAACTGAAAATGAAAGAGGACAGTGTTAATAATTATGCTGTAACAACAGAAATAAACCAGAATGCCCTGGCAGGTTAGATATACCATTATTCTCCTGATGGTTATTAGTCTTATTTGCATTGTTGAGGCAAAAAATACTAAAACGGTTTCTCATGTTTTTGACCTTATAGGGGGATTTCTCAATGTCAATGTAAGCGAAGTCAGTTTTGATGAAATTCATCAACTTTTTGCCAAGGATTTAGATATTGAACCAGGAGGTCACTGGAGGCCTAAAGACTGTAAACCCAGATGGAAGGTGAGTTCAGTTTTTCTATGAGTAGTGTGACTATTAATTTGATAAAACATTTGCTAAACTCAGAATATAGGGTGAAATACCTTTGACTCTTGATAAATGTAAGACATCAAAACACACATAAGTATTCTCAGTTAGAATGTGATTGAATATGTTCCTTACAAAGATTGGGCAGTCTTCTTGGTAGTGATACCATCTCGGAAACCCAAGGAGGGGTTGCTGTGAGTCGGATCTGACTCGACAGCAGTGAGTTTTTGGGTTTTTTTATGAAGGCTTTAAATGTACCTATAAAATATATGCTCAAGCATTCAGCCTCTTGAAGTTTCGGATAATAAATGCATTATTTGAGATTGGTTTGATAAATGGGTTGTTTTTCTGTTCTGTTTTGGAAGAGAGAGTATGATTTCTCTGCCTCCTCCAACTGCCCCTAATAGTTGGCTGGCTACCTGCAGGTGTTACTCCACCAAGTACTGGAACCAGTGAGAACCCACTGGGAGGATATTAATGTCTTGATTTCTAATTGGGTCTAGCACTGAGATTTTCAAGCTCTGTTCCTTAGAGCCCAAGAATTCTAAAGAGGCCACTCAGAGGTCCCTGTAGGGCATAACAAGGAGGCTTTAGGCTCTTCACCCCTGTTTCAGAAGGCAAAGCAGAAGCTTTTTATCTTTTTGATATATTCTACTTAATGTTTTGTTTGAAAAACAAGGGATTAGAAGTCTCTGGCTTTTAAAAAATGGTAAACCTTGGGTTATAACATGATACTAGGAACATGATTACTCTCAATACTATGAACTTGGTTAATGAGGACATACATATTTGAGTAGAAAATAGCATTTATATAATTCAAATGAAAGTTGCAGATTAAAAATGAAATGTTATATTCTAAAATTTTATAATGTAGCCATAATCTAGTAAGTTTTCAATTTTTCTTTTAAAATGTTAGTATTCTTCTAAAATGTGCCCCACCCCCAAAGTTACTTCTAGGAAAGAATTGTATGCTATTAAATTTATGAAAAAGACTCTGACTTAATTGCACCTTGAATTCATTGTTTGGAACTGTGTATTATTTTTATCTGCAGCGCATATTGTCTTGTATATGGTAGGCATTAAAAATAATTTTGTTGAATTGAGTTTGAGGTTAATAAATGTCTTTTGGGGCCTGGATACAGATTATTAAATAAACATTCAGTTTTCTCATTGTCTCAAAAAGGTTGTGAAGCCACTTAAATGGATTCTAGCACAAATTATGGAAAGTCATTTTATTTTATAATAGTCTTATGCTATTTGCAGATCAGATTCATTTAATAAATGAATCATTTCATATTTCTTGATTGAAATTTCTCACATTTGTTTGTATAATGTATAGCAATTTTATTTAAAATGCCCTAGGCAAAGAAATTATTTTTATTGCTTGGGTGGTGATGTATATGTTGACTGCTAATGGAAGATGAAGCACACTTGATTGGTCACAACTGCTGTGACGATGGAGGGGCAACATGGGGTTGACCCTTGTGTATTCATGTAGGATGCAACAGTGCACCCCTCAGATGTGCTTTGGGTGGCACAGTAGTAGCAGGACAACTTAGGATAAGAAAAATTGACTATTCTTGTCTTTGTCCAGTGGTCTGTCCAGATGGTGGATTTTAAATTTTATAGTGTGTTTTCTCATTTTCCAGGAGAGAGGCATATCATTCATGAATAGTTCCTACTTGGTGATTTTTGTAGACTGTACACTTCACTGCATGTGAATCCGTAGGTGACAATATTGAAAGTGGAGTTTTTAGGAATCAGCCTAATTCATGGATCTAAAAATTAGCTTATTTTATTTAGGAACTATATGGTAACTCTGCTATTATTTCAGCTTTGAGCACAAATCCTTCACAGAATACGGTGTCTAGCTCTGAGCTATGCAACTGAAAAGTATGGTAGGAATTTTGGAGATCATTCAGAGGTGAGCTGTACTTGCCATATTTAATTAAATAATTTCTCCTCTATCCCTCCCTCCTTGCTGACATTCTAATAATATCCTATCCCAATATCGGGACAGCGTTGAGAGGGAATGAACAACTGGATTTATGCTAAACATCTGCCACCAACTTGATTCTTAATCTTTGAGGCTCATTCTGTTCTTTTTTTAACTAACAGAATACTAATCAAGTTGATTTATGGCCAACTTAATTGGAATTGAGATCTTCTAAAATGAGTAACTTCAGTAAATCCTAGGTACTCCTGAACATTGCAGGTTCAAGTAGAAAAGTTCAGCACAGGTTGGACACCTCAGAGGAAAGCTTATTTCTCTTGGGAGATTGAGAAAAGAAGATGGTGATGCTTTTCAGGTCATTGAATAAAATGTTTACTTGAGGTACCACCTACCTTTCCATTCAGGTTTCACACTGAGGGCTTGGACAACTTTGTTTCCAAATCTAAAGGGTTAAAGAACCAAGAATTTGCCTAGAACTGTTACCTCCAGGGAAGGAAGACTGGGCAATCTACTTCCGTAAAGATTTACCACCTTGGAAACTCAAAGGGGGTCACTATGAGTTGGAATCAACTCAATGGCAGTGGGTTTGGTTTTTGGTTTGGTTACCTCCTTGGAGGCCTGAAGGTCCATTTCAGCTGTTCCAGGATGGGTCTTAGCCACTTGTTTCAGTACTATTTGGAGTATCAGGTAAAAATGCAAATTCTTGAACTCAGTCTTCAGACTTTCTGATTTAGTGGTAGTGGGGACAAGGACCGATTTTTTTTTTTAAATAAAATGGTTTCAATATGAAAAATGTGTCTGTACTCCCTGGAAATGAAGCAGAGGAGGAGGAAACTGAAAACTCTGTTGGGGAATGAACGCCCAGTAACTTCTGCTTCACTCAGTCTCATCTTAGTTAATGGCAAAGAGCAAGATGCCCTATTAAAGTGACCTGCTATAAAACCTAGTCATGTAGGGGCATTGTAGCTGGTAGTGTGCCTGAAGTTGAAACGAGGACAAAAACATAGTGAAGGAAATTTATGTGAAAATAATTTTCTTGCTTGTCTCCTCATGGTGTGTGTAGGAAAAAATAAAAAAATAGGTGCGTACAGTGGTAAGATTAATGGTTTTAAAAGTAAGAGCAAATGGAATGGGATAATTTTGCTTGGATAAAAGGTGATGAAGGAGAGATTTGTGAAGACGAAGTGTTATTTCAGAAGATACTCTATTTGCACTGTAGATGCATCAGTAGGCGAGTGGCTCAAGCAGCAAACTAGGGCACATACAAGAAAGAGTGCCTGAAATGAAGGCTATTAAACCTCAGGATAAAGTATCACAGAACACTGAGATCTTCTTTTTCTAGCCACAGACACAGGAAGAGACACACCAAATAGATTTTTAGGATATTATCAAACTTTATTTTGATAAAAAGGTTGCTCTAGATATACTGCTTAAATTTTTTGATAACTTCCATGAAAATTTTGACACTTGTGTAATACCAGTTTTACTTACTTCAGTTTACCAAGACATTGGCAATTTCTTTTACTTATTCTTGGTTTCTTTGTAAGATTAAAAACAAACAAATTAAAAAAAAACCCTCTAGCCATTCTGAAAACTTCATTAGAGAAAATCTGTATGTTACGACTATTTTTATATGTTCAATTCATCACTCAGCCTATTATCTTTAATTTATATGGACTATCTGGTGGTGCAGTGCCTAAGGCACTTGACTGCTGACCAGAAGCCTGGCAGTTCAAACCCACCAGCCACTTCTCGGTAGGAAGGTTGGGCAATCTACTTCTGTAGTGATACTGCCATGGAAACCCAAGGAGGAGTCACTATGAATCAGATCTGACTCTATGGCAGTGAGTTTGGTTTTGAGTATCTTTGATTAATATGGACTCTGTAGCCATTTAGTAGCTTCTTCCCTTAAATATCATCAGTTATTCACCTCTACTGCTTTTATAGTCTATTTACATTATACCATAAGAGGGCAACTTGTTGCCAAATGAAAGACCAGAAAGGGCAAGCTTAACCTTACTTTGGTAGATGTTATCACACTGATGATACATTTCAGATAAGATGATAGTAGGAATATGTACTCACTATCTCACTTCTTTATATCCTTTTACTTTTCCATAGCAATCTCCTATCTTAAGAGTAAATCTAGGGATCCCAGAAATGCTTCGGCAGTTTATTGATTTGAGAATTCTTAGAATATACCAACAGCTGAAAGAGACACCCATTACCAAGTCCTCATTGAGTAGGGAGCTCCCAGTACCGTAGGTAGCCATTGTGCCATTGTGTGGAGGTACAAAAGGGAGTGTCAGATGCTGCTGCTGCCTGTTGGCCATAGCAGTCTTGTAGACCTCAGGTTCATAAACTAAGAAGGTACTTTCTGAGACAAATCAAGAGGGGAAGGGATCCATAGTGAGGCTGGCTGGTACATGAGAACATTTTCAGCTCCTACCACTGTAACCAAACATGAAGTAATTAGTGAAAACAAAAACAGCTGCCTCATAGCAGCCATTGGGTCTTTTTGCTATCCCATTTGCATTGAAGGAATAGTATTGGTAGAATTTCTGATTTAGCTGCTTTCCGTTTTACTAAACCATATTTTGTTTCCTTTTTAAATAAAAATAATTAGACATTTTCTCTGATTTATAATCCTGGACCAAGCCCTGGTGGGACACTGGTTAAAATACTCAGCTGCAAGCTGAAAGATTGGTGGCTCAAAGCCACCGGCTACTTTAGGGAAGAATGATGTGGCAGTCTGCTTCTGTAAAGATTTACAGCATTGGAAACTCTGTGGGGCAGTTCTACTCTGTCCTATGGGGTTGCTAGGAGTCAGAATTGACTCTACAGTAGTAGGTTTTGGTTTGGGGTTGTAATCCTGGTAATGTAAGACACACAGGTAAAGGTTTCTATTTTCTGTGGATTATATCTAATGGCATGTCCTGGTATTACAAGAAGTGTTAGCTCATAAAGCTATATACTCTCATTTGCATTTATTCATTAATTAGTAAAATCTATTGACATAGGTAAAATTTTGATAAATTCCACAGTTAATATTCTTCTATAATTTTCTGTTATACCCAGCTTAGATTGTATTTAAAAATCTAGAATATAGAGTGATGCATAGATAGGCTAACTAGATATATTTTCATTCTTAAATTTTTTGGAAATCTAATGATTTTGCAATTTATAACCTGTAGACAATACATTTCTCTTAATTTACATTTTTATTAGGAACTGCACAATGGTAAAGCCATCTTAGCTCACAAATTATTGAGAAAAGTCGTATTTAGAAAATATTTTAATGTTTTCAAGGGAAAAATCTGAATTGTAGGGAGAGCTGGCTTGTAGAATAAATTTTGGATTCAGGAAATAGAGGATTTCAGTTTATTCCCATATCATATTGAGACATTTTGTATGGGGTATTTTTCAATCTTGATTTTGAGAGTCCCAGTAAATTTTTTTCTTCCTATAAAAAGAAAGATTGATATACTAAGAAATCATTTTAATTTATATATGTGTGTTTTCCCTTTTATTTTTTGGTGTACATAAGAACAAATTTCTTTCATTTCTCTAAGGACAAATTTCTTTGTTTTCTGTGCTGCTTACATGATGAATTTTGTTAGCTTAACATCCTAACTTAATAGCTTTATTATCAATTTTGTTTTGAACTGAATATTTTACTACTATTAAAATATATTTATAAAATGGACTGAAAACTTGGTTGTACATTTAATTAAATGAAAACATAGTAACATGCTTATCAAACTTCATGTGTATTTTATGGTAATACTATTGTGTATGATTGGGTTGTGTCAATAGGCTGTGACTAGAATTCTTGCATGAACATTTCAGTAATATTTTTCAAAAATATCTTTAGGCCAGATAAGACACGTGTGGGGTAGTACACATTCGTGTGGAATCTCTTTTAAATTCAATTTATAAACCAAAATGTTTTTGTTATTTATCATTTACTTTAAAATCTAGAAGTTACTCTTGACACCTTCTCCTTCCTCACTCGTTATGTCCAGTTGATGACTAAATCCTGTTAATTTGCCTCTTAAATGTTTCGGAAATTCACTTACGTCTCTATTCTTTTCCTCCAAACTACCATTACCTCTGACCTCTTCTATTGCATTAATTTCCTGACTGGTTTTCCTGAGCCAGCCCTCTCCAACCTCCTCTCCATACTGCATTAAAGTGGTCTTTTCGGTCACCAAATCTGATTTCACCACCTTTCAGTTAAAATCTCTCTGTGGCTTGCCACGGGCTTGATGAGATAAAGGCCACACACTGCTTAGCACAGTCTTCAGCGCTCATTTCCTCTGCAGCCTCATCCCCCATGCTGCTCCCTGTCTGCACTGAGTGGTGGAAGTACCACCCTCGGCCTGCTGCCCAGCCTTTGTCAGGGTGCCTTCTCTTTCTGCCCCAGGACTTCGTTCGCCTATTTAATTCCAACTCCTGGTCCTCAGCTTGCCTTGTGTCCTTGTCCCTCAGACCACTTAGCATTCTGAATTTTATGATCTTGGCACAATATACACTTCTTTTGTAGCACTTAGCACACTTGTAATTTTACCTGTATTTGTGAGCTCTGTAAATTAAAGTCTGGTGGCCTCACAAGACCATAAGCTGCTATATTTGGTTTTGATCACTGTTCTATCTTTGGTGAGTAAGAGTATGACTTTAAAACCATCAGAAAGTTTCAAGCATTGATTTTTATCTTTACCTGTAAGGTTTGTTGTGATATTTACTTATATATCTGACTGTGTTGTTTTAAAGGTGGCAGTTCTCATCCCTTTCCGTAATCGCCATGAACATCTACCAATTTTTTTCCTGCACCTGATTCCAATGCTCCAGAAACAGCGGCTGGAATTTGCCTTTTACGTCATTGAACAGGTCAGACTATTTTTCAGCATATACGTATTTTAGAGTTTAATAAACACTTAGGCTTGCTTAAAACTTTTTAGCTTGAAATTAATCAAGAAACTCAAATCCTTGTTTTTTTTTATTTGAGTAAAATTACATTTTGGATTGAGGCTGTATCTTTCTTTCACTTTTTTTTTTTTTTTGGTAAAAAGAAACAACATACCTTAGTGAAGTGACTTATTCAGCAATTATGTATGGCTTTAGTGTGATAGCCTTATATACTGTAATTATATATTCTAAATGTTAGGTGGTGAAATTATGAATTTTTTTATAACTGTACCTCTAATACTTATCTTATAAAATTAAATACTTCTTTTAATATTGTTCTTTTTTATGTTTTCATTGAGTTTATGATCATTGTCTGTTTCTGAAAACCTCTACAGTATTTCATTTAACCAAGAAGCTGCTTATTTTATAACTTGGGAAATTTGGGAGCTTTTAGACCCCCTTCGTGATCACTGCCATCTAGACTGAGAACTGGTATACTTTCAGAGTGCAGTTCAAAGTTTTATTGTGGATTATACTGACCCACCCTAGAAGTGCCTCAGTTCCATACCCAGGGTTATACTTTGAAAGAGAATTTCAGTTTATGAATTTAAGTATAGAAAGTCAAGGATAAGGTTTTTTTTTAAAGACCAATAGCAAAGTAAAGCAAATTCTTGATTGAGAGAGAATTCTTTGTACTATGGGCTGGTTGCTGGTTAGCCCAGAAAATCTGAACCGGATCAATTTTGTTAGATAATCAGGGGCTCCTTAAGGAAAGCCAGGTTGTTGTTCGGTGCCATTCAGTTGGTTCCAGCACATGGTGACCCTGTGAACCAGAGAATGAAACACTGGCTGCTCCTGCGCCATTCTCACAATCATTGCTGTGTTTGAGCCCATCAGTGTAGCCACTGAACCTGTCTTATTGAGGGTCTTCCTCTTTTTCATCTAGGGACTAGTTCCTCCTGATAACGTGTCCAAAGTACACTAAATGAAGTCTCGTCATTCTCAGTTATAAGGAGCATTCTGGCTGTACTTCCAAAACAGATTGGTTTGTTCTTCTGGCAGTCCATGGTTGTTCTGGTTACCTAGTGCTGCTCTGACAGGAATGCACCACAAATGGGATGGCTTAAACAAACAGCAGTTTATTCTCTCACAATATGGAGGCTTAAGTCCAAGTTCAAAGTGCCAGGATTTAGGGGCTGGGTGAAAACCCCTCAACCTTGGTGTCCAGCTCTGCCTCCTGCTCTCAGCCCACTGGAGCTAGAGGCATTTCTTCACTCAGACAGCTGTTGGCTGCTGAGGCTGAGAAGCCCCAAGGTTGAAAAGTAAAAAGGCACAGTCCCGATGTTACCAAACCACATGGCAGGCCATTAACTTAAAGTCCACTGTAAGTCCCAAGGTCGGCAGAGCATAGCAGGCTGCTGAGCAACAACACGGCTACATGCAGGGCCCAAGCATGCCAAAGGCTAGAAACCATTCTCAAAGCTTTTCCTTATATACAGGAAACAGACCACATACCCAAAGGCAGCTACTCAGCTGCTCCCAGTAGATTCCGCCATGGAGTTGATTACCAGTCTCATCATGGGGAATACTACATCCACCTGCCCAGCCACTCAACCAGGCCTAGCCAAGTTGACACACAAAATAACCACCACAATGGTATATTTAGTATTCTTCACCAACACCATAATTCAAATACAAAAATTCTTCTTCAGTCTTCCTTATTCATTGTCCAACTTTCACATGCAGATGAGGCAGTTGAAAATATGGCTTGGCTCCCACCTTAGTCTCAAGGTGACATCTTTGCTTTTTTTTTTTTAAAGACACTTTAAAGAGATCTCTTGTAGCAGCGTTGCCTGATGCAATACATAGTTTAATTCCTTGACTGCTGCATCCATGGGCATTGATTGTGGATCCAAGTAAAAGGACATCTTTGACAACTTCAGTATTTTCTCCATTTACCATTGTGTTAGGGGAAAAGTGACTCCAGATTCAAACATGTTCTATAGAGTTACTTTTGTTAAGCCTTAAATAGGACGAAGAGAAAAAAGAAAGACAGCCATCCAGGATGAGGGAAACCATCAGCATTCACGTAGTATAGAGGCTGAATGGAGGCTGCTGACTCACAGCCACGGGGCTAATTGTATAGGATAGAAAATAAAGGAAATCATTACACGACCATGATTGGTGGCAGGTCATTTCATCCGAAAATCATGATTGGTGGCAGGACTACAGAAGCGGGAAAAAGACAGTGATTGGGATACGTACACAATTGCTGATTGGAAAAGGTTACAGAATTGGTTCTGGGGCTTGACCACCTGGCTACGTCGTGATCAGGGTATGACTTAACCGTGCGTCCCTTAGCCAGTTACCAGGACCTGAACTTTTTAACTTAAATTAGATAACATGCTGCTATTTTCAGTAAATTGTTAAGAACAAGCCTAGGTAAGTGCACTGGTTCTTTGTGTAAACTTGAGGGCAAAATTACCCCTCCCTGGGCTTGCCACACTTTCAGCCACACTACTTTCAACCTCACTCTTCCTGAGGGCAAACTGTCCCCTTTAGATTTGCCCCAGATTTGTGTAAGTATAGCCACATTGCTGGTTTGAGGATCAGAAAGAACTCAAATGGCATCTGAACTCAAAATGGAGTTTAAGGGTTCCACTATAGACTGCGCCCTTCCACAGACCAGATGCTTTAGTATTTAGGCTCCAACATCATAATGTTGCATATGAGTCTAGTTGTGAGAAGTTTTGTAGTAATCCTTAAGTAAAAGTAGTGTATAGTGAATATTTGCTGTCCTCTTTTCATTGTCTTTCATTTTCAAAGTCATCGATCTTGGTAGAGAATCGTAACTGTTTTGTTACAGCCAAATGTGTATATTTTGCTAGCTATTAGCCTGACACTAGTGATGAAACAGTAGCTTTTCTAGGATATAGACTCAGCCTTGACAGCTCTATGTCAGATAAACTAATACACAAGCCATACATTGCATAGAGGATTAAAACATGTGACACCCAAGAGCCCTTCCAAATCTGAGCTGCTATGATTCTTTTAGAAGTGGAGATAACCAGGAAGAGATTAGAATTAACAAGTATTGACAAAGCCAGAAAAGTTCAGTCCATTTGTTTATGAACAGATAATATCAGAGCTGAGTTAGTCATATTTCTTAAACAGACTATTCAAATAGGTTGGACTGAACTGACCCTGATTTGTTTCTTACATTCTGTGCCTCTGTTTAAAGGATATATTTGGTAAAAAGAGCTTAATTTTCTATTTTTTTTAATCCGTGGCTAAAATGATATTTCAGAAACCTAAAAGAGTATGATAACACTTGGAGACTAGTTTTCCAAACCAGTTTATTCCCCTCTCATTATTGTCACCTTATTTCACATTAAAATGTGACATATATTGTTGTTTTTGCTATGTGCTGTCGAGTTGGACCCAACTCATAGTGACTCCTCCTTGGGTTTCCAAGGCAGTATCAGTAAGGAAGTAGATTGCCCACCCTGCCTTCTGAGGAGTGGTTGGTGGGTTTGAACCGCCACCCTTCTAGTTAGCAGTCAAGTGCCTTAGGCACTACACCACCAGAGCTCCTATGTTTGACATATATATAATATGTATATGTAATTATTTATTAGTGTACTGACCTTTCCAAGTGCTCTTCATCATTGTCAGCATTTGGTATGGTTGCTCATTTAAGTTTTGGCTGTTCTCTGGGTGTGTGGTAGTCTGTGGGTGGCACATAGAGGTTAAGCACTCAGCTACTAACTGAAAGGCTGGTGGTTTGAATCTACCTAGAGGTACATGAGGAGCTCTGGTGGCATAGGGCCTAAGGCACGTGACTGCTAACCAGAAGGCTGGTGGTTCAAACCTACCAGCCACTCCTCGGAAGGAAGATGGGGCAATCTACTTCCATAGTGATAC
>NW_006921981.1:2530096-2544215 GCF_000298275.1 Orycteropus afer afer | reverse complement strand
TTCTCCCATGATTGTTCTCTCAAGGGCATGTGTCCACTTGAGGTAAATGTTCAACTCACATACCTGTACTTTGCTTGGCTGGAAACCACAGGTGTGGTCTCAATTCCAGACCTGAAGGGTAGCTAGGGGCCATAGTCTCAGTGGTTCCACCAGGCTCTATTGGACCAGCAAACCTGGTCCCAACCATCCCCCCCCTCTTTTTTTTTTCTCCCTGTGGAGCACAGTCTTACTCACAAATATGCCATTGCCATGAGTCAGAATTAATTGGAAGGGAAACAGGTTTGCTTGTTTGTCTTAAATAATACGAGCACTATTGATTTAACTAAGGAGTTCTGGTAGCGCAGTGCCTAAGGCATCTAACTGCTAACCAGAAGGCTGGTGGTTCAGACCCACCAGTCACTCCTTGGAAGGAAGTTTGGGCAATTGATGTCTGTAGTGATATCACCTCGGAAATCCAAGGAGGGGTCGCTATGAGTCAGATCCGACTCAATGGCAGTGCGATTGATTTAACTAAAGAGCTCTGATGGTCCAGTGCCTAAGGCATCTGACTGCTAATCAGAAGGGTGCAGTTCAAACCCACTAGCTACTGTGCTGAAGGAAGGTGGGGCAATCTACCTCCATAAGGATTTACTGCTTTGGAGTGGGGTTGCTATGAGTCAGAATTGATTCAATGGCAGTGAGTTTGGTTTATTGATTTAACTGGATTTATTTAACTGTTTATTGGTTTATTGATTTAACTGAATTCCCTGGGTGGTGCAAATTAACACGCTCATCTGCTCACTAAAAGATTAGAGGTTTATGTCCCCCAGAGACACCTCAGAAGAAAGTCCTGGGGATCTACTTCCAGAAATCCAACTGTTGAGAACCCTGGGGAGACGGCTCTCCTCGGACACACAGGGGTCCCCGTGTTCAGCTGTTGAAAACCCTGTGGAGACGGTTCTCCTCAGGCACACAGGTCCCTGTGAGTCAGAACTGACTCAACAGCAGTTAAGATACGCAGTTCTCAGTATTCACAAACCCCGTATTTGTTAATTTACCTACTTGTTAAAATTTATTTGTAACCCCAAAATGTCTACTAGCTGCTCTTTTGGAGACATGCACAAAGCAGCTTATGTTCCCAACTAATGTCCAGCAAGGCTGGTTCTGGTTCTGGATTCATTGTCTGTGGGTACATTATTGACCATAACTACCTCCAGTAGGGAGAATTGACTGTAACTATTTTGGGAAAATGAGCGTAGGAGAGTGGATGTAGTGAGTTCATTCCTCAGCTATCCTAATAAGGAAAAAAGTTAATAAAGCACACACCAAGACATTCACCAACATAAGTTCCAATTCGTTTTGTCTCTAAAATTACTCTTGGTCTTTTTCCTTTTCTTTTTTAATTATGGTTTAAATGAAAGTTTATGGAGCAAATTAGTTTTCCATTCAATAATTTACACACTTCTTGTGTCGTGACATTGTTTGCGATCCCCTCACTCTAGCAGCAATCTTCCAGCTTTCTCCCTGAATCCCCCCGTTTCCATTCATCCTTATTTCCTGTCTCTTCCTGTCTTCTGAGCTCTGTTTTTGGGCAAGTGCTGCTCTTTTCGTCCTGTGTAGTTGATTAGTTCTGAGGATAACATTCCTCACAGATACTGTTATTCACTTTATACATCTGTCTATTGTTTGGCCAAAAGGTGTTTTACTATAAGCATTAATAATAAAATGTTAGACCTCCCTAGCTTTGTGATGTAAGAGACAAGTTACTTCTTTTAAATTTCTATAGAAAAAAATACAGCTTGTCTTGGTCTTGAGAACATATGAAAAGTTTTGCTAAAAAAAAAAACCTGTATTATTTTAATGCTTTATTTTTTCTGATCATAAATAACCCATACCCTGATGTGTCTGAAGTGAAAAAGAAATATAAATTACATGATTATGTAAGTGTGATGATCTGCTCCTAGATAGATAGATAATAGCAATGTTTTCTTATATATTTCCGAGGTATGCAATGAGTAGTAAGTAAATTTGAACAGTACAGGTGAAAATCCTAACGTATGTATATTACTTTGTCTCCTTGATTCGAGTATGATCATTATTTGACCATGATTAATAAGTCATAAAAATATATAAATATATAAAAATATAGAATACATACATATAGACTATATATATATTATATAATACATAATATAGAAAACATATAAAAATATAGAAAGCAGATGACAAAGTTTCTGTGTTTCTCTCTGTGTGCTTTCTCTCAAGACTGGCACACAGCCTTTTAATCGTGCAATGCTCTTCAATGTGGGTTTCAAAGAGGCCATGAAAGATAGTGCCTGGGACTGTGTGATTTTTCATGATGTGGATCACCTACCTGAAAATGACCGAAACTATTACGGATGTGGAGAAATGCCACGTCATTTTGCAGCAAAGCTGGATAAATACATGTATATGTAAGTAGCGTGTAATACTCTTCATATTGTACAGTATAGTTGCAATATCATATCATTAAAACGGTAGCAGCATGATGTGCCTGGATCTGAGAAAGCTCAAGAGCCCAAAGAGTATCTTCTTTAACTCAGGCTCATCGTCACAGGGGATCAGGACTTAGAGTCACTTGTCATCCATCTAAGTACTTCCTTCCTTGGAGACTTGAGTATGGTGTAGTGGAAAGAGAGGCTGGTTTCTATGGTCAGGCAGATGTGAGTTTAAATTTGGATTCTCACCCTGACAACCATAGGACTGGTTGAGTTACTTATACATATAAAAGCTTTATATATAGTTGGTTTCCTTAATCATTGGAATAATAGAGCCCATGCTATAGGTACTATGGGATTGAATATATTCTGTGCCTAGCATGTGATTAGTACATAATGTGTGTTGATACCCTTGGCTTCCCCTGTCCTTAGTGATGTTTAGTGCAGGGAAGTCCCTCCCTTTTACAGTATATAGTATATCTGCTTCTTCCTAAACTGGTTTCTTGACATGTCTTTAGTAAGACTAAAGAACAATCTTCTCATTCTTTGTGACTGGGGATATCTTGAAATACAAAAAGTCATTGGAGCTGTGACAGTAACTTAAATTGACATTAAAGAGTGCAGGTCTAATCTGGGAAAGAAATCACAATTTTCATCATCTAATAGGAGCTCTGGTAGCATAGTGCCTAAGGCACATGATTGCTAACCAGAAGGCTGGTGGTTCAAATCCACCAGCCACTCCTTGGAAGGAAGGTTGGTCAATCTACTTCCATAGTGATACCGCCTTGGAAACCCAAGGAGGGGTCGCTATGAGTCGGGTCCGACTCAACGGCACACAACAACAACAGCAGCAACAATGGAGTAGAGGGAAGAGAAATGGGAAAATGTTGCCTCCAGCACAGATTTTCCTGGTGACCCACCTCCAGGTAGAAAGAGGCATAAAGTCGTAATGACATGGCCAAGTGAATCTACACAAAAACAGAAAAAGAATGCTGCTTTTCCTGGTCATTGTCAACAGAAAACCCTTTCTTTATTGTCACAGTAACTAAACTTCAAGTGTGGTGTTACCATGGGAGATCATTATGGTCAGGACTATGTTCTTAGCACTTCTAGAAACTTGATTTTGTCAGTCCAGGAGCATCAAATTAGGTTCAGGGTAACTGTCACTAAAAAATTATCACAAAGGTCAGTAAACAAGGGGTGTCCCTGGGTGGTGCAAATGATTTTTCACACTGGGCTGCTAACCTAAAGGTTGGAGGTTCAAGTCCATCTAATGGCATCTCAGAAGAAAGGCCTGGTGATCTGCTTCCAGGAAACAGACATTGAAAACCCTGTGGAGCACAGCCGTCCTGTGACACGCGTAGGCTCACCCAGGGCTGAGTCCGCTCCATGACAGCTGGTTTGATTCTCGGGTTTTAAGGGTGCATTGACAGCTAGTGATACATTTGATCAAATTTACTTTTGCTGTGAAAATGTGTCATTTTGAACACTGGGTTTTGAAGTTTATAAAGTAACAGTACTAAACATTAAATTTTGATTACCACAAATATTTTGTGTTTCATGTAACACATTTAGATGTACATATATCACTGGAATTTAAATGCTTTATTTCTTGGTTGATTTACATTTCCCAGAACGTAGTTTAATCAGTATAATTGTTTATATGGAAAGTAGGAGTACATTTTGCAAAATCTATTAAAAACTGAAACTTGATTTCATATGGCAAACTCTTGTGATTTCATTTTTAGAATGTTTTATCCCTGCTTTCTTTTTCAGTCTTCCATACAAAGAGTTTTTTGGTGGTGTAAGTGGATTGACAGTAGAACAATTTAGAAAGATCAATGGTTTTCCTAATGCCTTCTGGGGATGGGGAGGAGAAGATGATGACCTTTGGAATAGGTATGTTGAGGTACAAATAGTTTAATAATAGCATTTCTATAAAGTTAATTTCTGTTAGGTAAATTACGCCTTTTTATTACAAGAAAAGATTCTTTGGAATGGAAAAATTTTGAGGTTCCTAAATGCTATTTTTTGTTTCTCTCTTTTTTTCCTTAAGAGTATCTCCTGAAATTATTGGCAGCATGTACATCAGCATGTTTTTGCATTTTAAAATTAAATTAATATAATCCATTTTTATATAATCCACTGGTAGCACAGTGCCTAAGGCATTTGACTGCTAACCAGAAGGCGGGTGGTTCAAACCCGCCACCTGCTCCACGGAAGGAAGATGGGGCAATCTACTTCTGTACACATACTTACCGCCTTGGAAACCTAGTTGCGGTCTCTATGAGTTGGTATCAGCTTGGTGGCAGTGAGTTTGGTTGTTTTGGAATCCATTTTTTAGTAGGATCTTATTTCTATTTTGTTTATTATATTGTAGAGTTCATTATGCTGGATATAATGTAACAAGACCAGAGGGAGACTTAGGGAAATACAAGTCTATTCCTCATCACCATCGAGGTGAAGTCCAGTTTTTAGGACGGTAAGTTTAATGTCATCTTCAGATGCCAAAGTCTTAAAGCTTTTAATTCATTAATGGTTAAAAAAAAGTGCATTGCATCTCAAAAACATCTCATGAGTTTTCTGTAAATGTCATTTTTCTTTATAGAAATCAAGCACTTTTTGGCCTTGTTTTGATTAAATACATGTATATGTCTGTGTATGTGTACACATACACACACGTATTTATTATATTAAAGGCCTAGTCAACTACTGTACAAAAGGTGTTTCTTAAACTTAAAACATACGTTTTATTAATTAAGGATGTCTCAGTTGTAAGAGTGCAAAATAATTTTTTAAGTGGCATTTTAAGGCTAGTAATTATTGTTGTTGTTATTTGCCATCAAGTCGGACCTGACTCATAGCGACCTCTCCTTGGGTTTCTGAGGCAGTATCACTACGGAAGTAGATTACCCCATCTTCCTTCCGAGGAGTGGCTGGTGGGTTTGAACCATCGGCCTTCTGGTTAGCAATCGAGTGCCTTAGGCACTACGCTACCAGAGCTCATAATAATAATTTAAAATAATGTGTTAATATTTTTTATTATGTCTGAGAACCAAAAACTGTGAAGAATTTTAAATATTTTAATTATAAGATGACCTTGAGCATATTTGTCAACAACTTTTCTTTTTGAGCATGTTTCTGATACTCTTCCTTTTCTCCTCTAATACTTTAGGTATAAATTACTAAGGTATTCAAAAGAGCGTCAGTACATCGATGGGTTGAACAATTTAATATATTCGCCAAAAATACTGGTTGATAGGTTGTATACAAATGTATCTGTAAACCTCATGCCAGAGTTAGCTCCAATCGAAGACTATTAAAAGAAGTAGCTCTCATGGCCAGATAGACCACAGTCCTGGGTTATCAACTTGGAGTTTACTCTTCATGAAGGTAAAGGAATGGATGTGTCACAGTGCCCTATTCTCTGATGAGAAGACCCAGCAGTTCTCAATGTTTACAGTGTGGGACAGTATCCAGCTAGCCTTCTTCCACTCATCCTGTCTACTTGGAGACACACCCCCATAGCAGTGCAGAAGCCAGGTGCCAGTGCTTGAGATTGGAAGCTAAGAGAGCTCCTTAGAAAAGAGAAAATTTTATACTAAAAACTAATTTACGTCAAGAGAATGCTTTATTTCCGTTTAAACATATTTTGTACATATGTGATGTAAATTAACGTGTTCAAATTGTTGAAAACTAAGATGTGTTGCAGTTTTGCATGTAATTGGTTATGCCTTTATTTGACTTTTATAGGCATTTTTTATTTGCATGGGAAAAACTGTAAATTTTAAGTCACTAAACAAAGGTTAACCCTTGTGTGAAATGAAGGAACTGTCAATAATTGACAGCCAACTAATACAGTAAACTATTCCACTAGTTTTGAGCTATAGACCTTCAGCCTTTTGTATAGAAGTCACAGCTTCCTCAGAGTTTTGAAGGGTGAGAAGAAAGGACTTAAGTAGCTTTTCTTCCTACCAGGATTACCTATTTTTTCCTTGCTTTCAATCTCATCAGATTTTGCTAAATCACAACCATATTGTTTATGCATATTGCATGAGTATTACCAAGAAAATCTTAAAAGTTGTGATGTGACATGATAAAAAGAACCTCTTTATGTTAAATGTCTTTCATGTACCTCTGGTATAAGTGTCAGGGATTCTGTGCCTCAAAAATTGTTCCCAAGGTTGTGTGTGTTTGTACACTGTATTTTTTTCCCCCCAATTCATAGTGAACAGCACTTTTATTATTTCCAGTTTAGATGAGCCAAAAAAAATTCATTTTAAAAATTAATTTTTTAAAAAAAGAATAAGCTATGGAAAGCCCAGTAATACTTATACCAATGGAATATAGTATTAGATTAAAGGTTCTATTTTTATGAAGATAAATGCTTAGTAGATAGAAAATTTTAAGTTTTATTCTCAGAATCATAGAATTTCAGATGTGGAAGGGATTCTTCAGTTTAATTCAAACTTTATATATATATATTTTTTTTACTTTCAAGAAATTACAACTGGTTTTAATGAAAATTTCTTTAATAAAAGCATAATTTAATAGAATTATGTTAAAACATAATTATTTAAATGCACTGATACTTTAATATAAAATGACATGTCTCTGAAAACAAGTCTTACTGCCTAACATCAAATAAATTACTTTTTTTTTTTAATTTGGATGTTTTCCATGACAAAACCAAGGAAAGCCCTTACTTCGAAAATTATCATAGTTAACCAAAGATTAACTATTATAACATATTTTCACAAATTTAAAACAAAACAAATTATAGATTTGTAAAATGAATCTTCAACAACAATGAAGAATATTAATCTATATGTAAGAGATATTTGAGTAACATTTGCCTCATGGATTATTTACCTAACACAGAAGGATGGTTATTTACCTCAGGTTGTAAGTTTAATTTTGAAATTTCATTCTCGATGGCAATACTGGTAACACAAATGACCACAGACCAAATCATAAAATAATTGAAATTCTTACAACTTTGAGAAAACAGTAGTTCTTTTTTATTTTAGGGTACCAAACAGAAATTTTCCAAATTTGTTTCTTAGAAATTTTTTCATAAGTATGTATGTATCTTTCCTTTTTTTTTTTTTTTTTTTGGTGGTACTCAAAATAAATGATGAAAAATCAAGCCTCCTGAAAATTAAGCTATTTGTGTATATTTATGTATTTTTTCATTTTCTGTCTCTCATAGCCATCACACCTTTTCAATTTCAATGAAAGTAGATTGAGAATGTTAAGCTTAAATTGATCACTAACAAGGCGATAGAAGAGGAATGGGAGCATAATTAATTCAATAATACTTAAATATTTTAGTGGTAGGGAGAATTAGGGCTGTTTCTGTGTCTTACTGAGGAAGCATTATTATTGTTATTTTATCTTTTCACAGTGGAGCTGCTTGTGTTTTGGCATCTTTTCATTTTGATACATCTTTTACTGTGTCAGAACTTATTTGCGTCTGCCTGATTCTCTTGGATTGAATCTAACATTAGTTTTTGTGTGGGACATGAGTGTTTTTGCTTTTTTCAGTTTTGAATATGCTATTTCTTCCTGTGAAAACCACTTCGCTAATTTGCCTTTTGTTTTTATGGGTTGTTTGCTTAGTTTTGGTCTTCTTTTGTTTTGGGGTAGTTTTTTTCCTAAGTGCAGACCTAAAATTTATTTTTGCCTATAAATGTTTCCATAATAGTGATGGAGCTTTGCCCAAGTTACCTCCATTGTATGAAAATAATTCTATTCCATAAAAATTAACACACACAGTAAATGCAGATTATCTTCTTTATAGTTATGTTTGGTAGATTCAAATCAGCATGTATTAACTGCCTGCTCAGTCAGTAGGTAGACTGACATACCTAGTATTGGGTACTATGCTAGGTGTGTCTACAGAAAAAGTACTATTCTGTTTGTTAACTAATGAAGTGAAATAAGTCAAAATCTTCCTAAAATTATGATGACATCTCTGATAAGTTAACTATTGTATTTCTTAGTCTCAAAATCAAAAAACCTGTGTTCATAGAATGATTATGATGTCCCTATGACACTACTGGGAAAGTTGACAGAATGCCTTTAGTCTACAGAAAGAAGTAATGATTAATGGGCCTGTTTGTAGGAAAGAAAGTGGGGAAAAGTACACACATTTACTGTAATGTTACGTCTTATTCACAGTAGAGATTGTCCTTTAAATCTTAGCCATAGCTAGGGTTTATGAATATTTTTAAAAATATAAATTTCTGTTTGTATTTTGTGTAAAGCTATTCAATAAGAAAACTTTATTTACAATATTATGTAAATTCAAAATGATGTATTAAAAACTTGCTTATACTTCTTTCCCAGCCAAAATATTGATATCCATTTGAAAGCTAAATGGAAAAATATTCACTATCACATGCTCCTTCTTTTGGAGGCTTCCTACAAGTAAAAGCAGATTTTGTGTTATTTTATCACCTTCGTTTGTCTCTAATATATTTCTTTATGTACTTTTCAGATGAATATTAGTACTGTAGATGTATTGCCTTGGATTTTGTAAGTACGCCGATTGAGAGACCAAAAATGGTCATAGTGTTGTTTATCTGAAAGAGGAAGTGTACTTAAGATAATTTTATTTATTAAGATACGAAAGGCTTCTACATAAATGCACTGAAATAAATGCTAGCAATTTCTTGTACTCTCATATGATTTTTTTTTTTTTTTTGCTTCTCATGGAAATGTTTGTACTTTTTTATCATTGTCTTTTATGAAATATAATGTTCTAAAGACTTTGTGTGATGTAATTATTTTCTCTCAATTTTTTTGGGGTTATCTAATGTTTCTTTGCATTTTTGTTTTTCTAAATTTCTACTGTATTGTTGATGAGCACCTTTGATGGACACTAAGGTTGCAACCTGTATATGAGAGAGCAACGTCTGCTTTTCAGCAGTGTCAGTTAAATATACTTAGAGACCACCTCCTAGCTTCAACCTCAAAAGAGACACTGTAATATTTAAATATTTTCTCATTAATACAGGTAGTAATCTATTGTATCAAAGGAAATATTTAAGAAGTCAGTTTTAACATTAATTTCCTTCTCCTTGCACAACTTCAGTAAACTAAGCTGGTGTCGGTCAGTTTTACTTGTTATTTTTCAGGTATCAGGTAATGTTGAAGATGTTTAAGGCAAACAGTCAAATCTCAAAAATACTTAGATTGTGTATTTTAGTATTTGGCATTAGATTGTGAGATCTTAAAACTTATCAATATAAATTATTTATGTAATGTATTCTAAGTAGTAGTACACATAGTATGCATAGTATATACTACAGGAATATTGTCACTTTATATCACAGATAGAGCCAGTCAGGATCATAAAATAGAGTCAGCTTAGTCTGCACCAGTTTCCTACCCGTGGTCTGAATGTCTTTGGATGAAACATGCTAACTCAGTTTAATGATCTTAGTATTTTGTGGTCTGTCTTTAAACTCGTGGATACAAGGTTGTAGAGATACTCTGGGCTAAAAGTGTCTTATTTAGAGAAGATTGTTGTTAAGGAGAATGCACTACATTGCTCTTGACTTCAGAAAAGATAGTAATTTATCACTCAGCTGTACTTCAATTAAAAGAAAAATATATGGGTGGAAAAATAAAATGTGTATCTTTCTCAACTCATTCCTACAACACAGTTGGTGGTTCTGAATTTCACTGGTAACTTAGTCTCCCCAGTTCCATCAGTTTCAAGTTTGTCTTCTGGAGGATCCCAAACAGGGGCAGAGCTCATCTGCCCACAAAGGGTTTACTGTCTTTTGCATGTAGAACTAATATGGAAAAAACTGAAGAACCACATACCATATGATGCAAACAATTGGTTTTATATTTCACTATTACACTGTTGGGAGCTCTGGCGACATAATGCCTAAGGCATTTGACTGCTAATCAGAAGGCTGGAAGTTCAGACCCACCAGCCACTCCTCAGAAGGAAAACTGGGCAATCTACTGCTGTAGAGATACTGCCTCAGAAACCAAAGGAAGGGTCTCAGTGAATCGCAGTTGACTCCTTAGCAGTGAGCTTGGTTTTATTTCAGGCCCTTAACTATCTGACTTCTGCTTGCTTCTATGGTACCAACACCTCACCTCTCATTTGTATTATACCACTTTTCATTCTCCACAATTCAAATGCATACATTCTTCTTCAGTCTTATATATTCATTGTCCAGCTTTCACATGCAAATGAGGCTATTGAAAATACTGTGGCTTGCATTAGGTGCACCTTACTCTACAAAGTGACATCTTTGCTCTTAAACACTTTGAAGAGGTCTTTTGCAGCAGTTTTGCCCAGTGCAGTGCATTACCTGATTTCTTCACTGGTGTTTCCATGGATGTTGGTTGTGGATCCAAGTGAAATGAAATCCCTGACAACTTCAGTCTTTTCTCCATTTATCATGATGTTGCTTACTGATCCAGTTGTGAGAGTTTTTGTTTTCTTTATGTTGAGGTGTAATCCATACGTGAAGACTGTAGTCTTCGATCATCATCAGTAAGTGCTTCAAGTCATCTTCAGTTGCAGCAAGCAAGGTTTTGTCATCTGCCTATTGCAGGTTGTTAATGTCTTCCAACAATCCTGATGCTATGTTCTTCTGTGTATAGTCCAGTTTCTCAGATTATTTCCTCAGCATACAGATTGAATGTGGTGAAAGGATACAACCCTGATACATACCCTTCCTGAGTTAAACCATCCAGTATCCCCTCCTGTTGAATGACAGCCTTCTGGTTTATGTACAGGTTCCTCATGGACACAACTAAGTGCTCTTCCCATTCTTCTCAATGTTATCCATAATTTGTTATGATCTGCACAGTCAAATGCCTTTGCATAGTCAATAAAATACAGGTATCTTTCTGGTATTTGTTTTCACCCAAGATCCACCTGACGTCTGCAGTGACAGCCCTTGTTCTGTGATCTCTTGTGAAATCGGTATGTATTTCTGGCAGTTCCCTCCCAATGAACTGCTGCAACCATTTTTAAAATTATTTTCAGCAAAATTCTACTTACATGTGATATTAATGATATTGTTTAATAACTTCGATATTCTGTTGGATCACCATTCTTTGGAACGAACACAAATAAGGATCTCTTCTGGTCACTGGGCCAGATAAGCTGTCTTCCAACTTTCATGGCATAGACAAGTGTGCTTCCAACATTGCAGTTGTTTGTTGAAACATATCAATGGATTTTCCATCAGTCCTGGAGACTTGTTTTTTGACAATTCCTTCAGTGTAGCTTGGTCTTCCTCCTTTAATACCATTAGTTGCTGATCGTATGTTTGAATGTTAAATGTTTGAATGTTAATCAATTCATTTTTGTGCAGTGACTCTGTATTCCTTCCATTTTCTTTTGATGCTTCCTGCATCATTCAGTATTTTGTCAGCATAATCCTTCAGTATTGCAACTTGCTTGAACTTTTTCTTCAGTTCCTTCAGCTTGAGAAATGCCAGGTCTTCCCTTTTGGTTTTCTAAGTGCAGGTCTTTGCATATTTCCTTATAATACTTTATTTTGTCTTCTCAGTCTGCCCTTCGAAATCTTTTATTCTGCTTCTTTATTTCACCATTTCTTCCATTTGCTTTCACTACTCTGTGTTCAAGAGCAAGTTTCAGAGTCTCTTCTAACATCCATTTTGGTCTTTTCTTCCTTTCTTGTATTTTTAAAGACCTTTGCTTTCTTTATGGGTGGCGTTCTTCATGCCATTCCACATGACCAAAGACCAGATGAGTATTGGTCTTTGGTCCTTGGTGTTCAGTGCATCAAATATTTTTTTCAGGTAATCTCTAAATTCAGGTGAGATATAATCAAGATTGTATTTTGGCTCTCGTGGACTTGTTTTCATTTTTTCATCTTCATTTTGAACTTACTCATAGGAGTGATAGATGGTCTGCTTCAGTCAGCTCCTGTCCTTGTTCTGACATAATATTGAGCTGCTTCATCGCCTCTTTCCATAGATGTAGATTTGATTCCTGTATGTTCCATCTGGTGAGGTCCATGTGTATAATTGCAGTTTATGTTGTTGAGAAAAGGTGTTTGCAATGAATCAGTCATTGGTTTTGCAGATTTCTATCATGCAGTCTCTAGAGTCATTTCTGTCATTAAGGCCCCATTTTCCAACTACTGATGCTGTGTCTTTGTTTCCAGCTTTTGCATTCCAGTCACCAGTAGTTATCAGTACATCTTGATCGCACATTTAGTCAGTTTCAGGCTGGAGACATTGGTAATAATCTTTATTTAATTCTTCATTTTTGGCTTTATTGGTTGGTGCATAAATTTGAATAATAGTCATTTTAACTGGCCTTCCTTGTAGGCGTATGGATATTATCCTATCAGTGATAGCACTGTACTTCAGGATAGATCTTGAAATGTTCTTTGTGACAATGAATGTGACACTAATTCAATTTGTCATTCTTGGCATAGTAGACCATATGATTATCAGATTCAAAATGGTCATTACTGGTGCATTTCAGCTCACTAATGCCTAGGATGTTAATCTTTATGCTTTCCATTTCATTTACTTTGTTCGTTCTCTAGATATCTGTGAACTACTTCAGTGGCCTGTGCCGTGTCCCCTTGCTTTGCATGCCATATTTTTTTCTGTCATCCATCAAAGAACCTACTACTGCCTATCTCTGTAAGATGCAGTAAGCACCTCTGGAAGCCCTCATTGGCCAACCCAAGTAAAATTTGCCACTCTCTTTACCTTTGCCTTGTAGTACACAAACCCTATTAAAGTATGTCTTGCATGACTACATTTATTTGTTTACACATTTTATTTTCCTCCCATATATACTCTTAGCTCTTTGAGAGCAGAGATCTGTATCTTACTCATTTTTGTTCTCCTAGTGTGATGATTCATTTTGTATGTCCCTTTGGTTAGGCCATAGTGTGGCGTTATTTTTTAGACATTTGGGTGGATGTTGCTGTGAAGGTATTTTGTAGATGTAAGTACCATTCACTTTTTAAGTAAAGGAAATTAATAATGTGTGTGGACCTCATCCAATTAGATGGCCTTAAGAGCAAAAACTGAAGCTTCCTGTTGTTGTTGTTATGTGCCATCGAGTCGGACCTGACTCATCACTACAGAAGTAGATTGCCCAGTCTTCCTTCCGAGGAGTGGCTGGTGGGTTTGAACCTCCAGCCTTCTGGTTAGCAGTCAAGTGCCTTAGCCACTATGCTACCAGAGCTCCCAAAGCTTCCTGTAGAAAAAGGAATTCTTTCTCAAAAGCGTGGCACCGAAATCCTTCTTGAGTTTCCAGCCTGCCAGTCTTGGCTACAGAGTCAAACTTGCCAGTCCCCTCATGAGCCAATCCCTAAAATAAATAAATAAATACACACATACATACATACATACATACATACACACACAGAGTGTGCTCAATGAATGAATGAATGATTCTATCATGGGAAAATTATTGTGTAATAAGGAAAAACACCATTCTAAATTACTGGTCCATAAATGTGTGTGTGGTTCTACATACTCATTGGACTGTGTTAAGTAGAATCATTGCCTTGATCATGACTATTAAGGGCCATGATCAAATGTGTTTTGGGTCACTAACAAAAAAATGATTAGTGAGCCAGATTCATGTGTGTATGTGTATATATATATATATATATATATATATATATATA
>NW_006921981.1:2510215-2529851 GCF_000298275.1 Orycteropus afer afer | reverse complement strand
TTTTGGCGGCAATATACACAACCAAACATACATAATTTCACAATTTCTACATGGAATGAAAGATTTCATACTTCAATGAAATAGGAAAGTTCAGTATTACTAGTTACATACTTCATATTGTGCCACTGTGCTATCTCTACCCATATTTTATCACCAGCATGGTTCTCAGCTGTGCTTTAGATTAACTGTTGTCAGTTTATATGCATAGATAATTCTGTATAAGAGCTCAAGGCAAACATGTTATTAATTGGGCTAAATTGATGTTTAGCAATGGCTTCATGGGATAGTTTCAGTTCAAGGCTTAAAGATTATTTCCAGGCATTAGATTCAGGGGTTCCCCCGTTTCAGTGGATTCAGTAAGTTTGGTTTCCATAGGAGTTTGAAGTTCTATTCCATGCGTTTTCTCCCCCCCCATCCCTTTTTTTTTTTTTGATCAAAACATTCAATAATGGTAGCCAAGCATCATCCATTTCTTCTCCTTTGAAGAAGGTAATAGTTTATGGAGGCAGTCAACTCTGTGATCCATCTCCTTCTCCTCTCCTGGGTCTCCTTTCTTTGCTGTTACTGGCAGGTATCAGGGCTTCCAACTGGTTATGGTTCAGTCATGGCCCACAGAAAGTAAGTGTTGCAATACTACTAAATCTCTTGCATGGAAGATTTTGACCGGAGTAGGAAATAGGCATTGGTGTGTTCCTCAAAGACGGTGGCCAACACACGTTCAAAGCAAACTAGGCAGAAACTCTAGAAGTAAAGTTAGGCCAGATGACCGGATAGACCCACAGGCACTCATCTTTTTTTCTTGAATTCAACATCTAAAATTTTTTTTTAGAAGTTGTCGAGTTAAAAAAGATAATATAGATTAGTGTATAAAGAAGGAGCTCTGATGGTGCTGTGGTTAAAACATTGGTCTTCAACCAAAAGTTGGCAGTTGGAACCCACCAGACACTCCACCAGAGAAAGCTGAGGCAGTCTGCTTCTGTAAAGATTTACTACAGCCTTAGAAACCCTACGGGGCAGTTCGACCCTGTCCTGTAGGGTCGTCTGAGTGAGAATTGACTTGATGGCAGTGAATTTTTTTTTTTTTTGGAGTGTATAGAGAAAAACAGTGCGTTGGCTCAGATTCCATTGCAAAAATATATTTTTTTTATTGATTTTTTTTTAAGTCATACATGAAAAGTGAAAGTCATTCATCCCCCAAAGTAAATAATGTCATATGGTAAGTTGAGAAGATCTTGAAAACACCCATTTTGGCTTAGCAAAGAGAAGGTATTCATTTACTTGCCCATCTAAGGTAGTTTTTTCCACTGTATCTAGTTGCTTTCCAACAATTACTATTTATTTTACATGGTCCTCCCCCGCCCCGCCCCGCCCCCTTTCACCTTCTTTTACTTCTCCTCTCTTCTGCCACCACCGTTAGAATTAGGAAAAATCATGGTGAATATTCATTTTCCTGGAATCTTTATGAAATCCCAGGAGTACTTTTGTTCAAGCAGAATATGATCACTATGATAACCAGATTTTTCCTTCATTATACATTTTCCCTTTACTTTGGCATAAATGCCATTTTGCATAGGATGATTGCAAAACCTTTTAACCTGTCTGGCTAATTGTGGCAGCCTTATCTCTTTATTCTCCCCAATCCCAACTTTTTTTGGCAAACATTTATTAATTAAACATGTACAATGTCTCAGGCATTATGCTTAGTGCAGGGGACCCCGGGTAAATAAGAAAGAATTCCCTCCCCTTAAGTAGCCCATAGCCAAGTAAGAGAGATGCTTAACAAGCACTTTGCAAAGGAGCTAAATAAATTATTTTTCCCCTCGGAAGGAAGGTTGGGCAATCCTACTTCCGTAGTGATACTGCCTCGGAAACCCAAGGAGGGGTCGCTATGAGTCGGGGCCGACTTGACGGCAAACAACAACAACAACAACAAATATTTTTAAACCTTGTAAACCTTATAAAAACAAAACAAAAAATGGGCAAAAGTCTTGGACAAATCACATAAAAGAGGTAGTCAGAGTTCTTGGTGGTGCAGATGCAGTGCTCAACTACTAAACTGAAGACTGGTGGTTCAAGCCCACCCAAAACCAGTGGTGCTGTGGCAAAAACCCCTGGTGATCTGTTTCCATAAAGATTACAGCCAAGAAACCTCTATGGGGCTGTTTCACTCAGTAACACATGGGGTCTCTTTGAGTTGGAATCCACTCAAAGGCAACAGAGTACGTCAGAGTTCTACCTACTGGTTCCATCAGGAGGGAGGGAGATTGTGTCCCTCCTACTAGGTATGTGTGGATGGGGTGGAACAAGGAAAGGAGATGTGTGGGGCTTTTGGGGGTGCTATTCTAGAAAGTGGGAGCTCTGGTAGCATAGTGGCTAAGGCACTTGACTGCTAACCAGAAGGCTGGCGGTTCAAACCCACCAGCTACTCCTCGGAAAGAGGATGGGGCAATCTACTTCCGTAGTGATACAGCCTCAGAAACCCAAGGAGGGGTAGCTATGAGTCGAATCCAACTTGACGGCACATGACAACAACAACATTCTGGTTAGTAGGCAGCTATGGCTAAAAGGGTTCTGTTCTGCTGGATGTCCTTTCCTAGATGTTTGGTTTCATTTGGTCTGTGTCCATTAGCATTTCTGTATTGCAAACTTCAGCACACAGGCCCCAGGCTGGGATATTTAGGAGGCTAGAAAAAAGTCCACCAAACTCTCTGCTGTGTTGTTCCCCATATCTTGTTTATTTCACCTTCCAGAACCTTCTGTAAGTCAGTGTGTATTTTATCTAGGATTTTTATTGTGATTAGTGGAAACAGTAAAATGGAATGTGTTTACTCCATCTTGTCAGGTACATAAAAAGAAAAACAAGGAATTATTCTTTATTTTACTGTGTCAGTGTCAATATTATGCTTGTGACATTATACTATAGTTTTGCTAAATGTCACCATTGAGGGAACCTCGGAAAAGGGGACATGGGATCTCTCTTTTTTTTTTTTTTTTTTCTTTTCACAACGGCATGTGAATCAAGGATAAAAATTTTAATTAAAAAAAAGTAAATGGCCCTATATGAAAAGATGATCTATTCCATTTACAATGAGAGAAATACAAATTAAAATCACACTGAAGAACCAATTCTGATGTATCAGATTGACAAAAATTCAAAAGTTGCACATACTTTTGGAGAGGGTGTGGGGAACCAGCTGCTCTCACACCATTGCTGGTAGGATCCAAAGTGCAGCAGACCTGAGGAAGGAGATTTGGCACTATAAAATTACCGAAGCTTGACCTTTGTCCTGGAAATCCTCTTTTAAGCATCTATACTAATAGATACTTTAAGCATCTCTATAAATAGGAAACAGTATATGTTTAAGTTTATTCACCATGACATATTTTAAGGTAACAAAAGATTGGGAGCACTGAAATGTCTATCCAGAGGGAAGTGGTTGCATAAGGTGTGTTTCCCCCACAGTGGAACACACTACAGCTGTATAAAAGAGGGAGGGTGTCTTCTATGTGTTGATATGGAGTGATTTCCAGCCTTCTTGTGGGGAGGGAGGACGGAATTAGGTGAAGCCCCTTTATGTAAAATGCTACCTTCTGTGAATAAAAGGAGAAATAAAAATATGTACATGGTATCTGCTTCTTTCTGAAAAAAGCAAGACTGACAGGATAAGCCATAAATGAATAAAAATGGTGATCGATAGGGAATGGTGGTAGTGAAATGGAGAGCATAAAAGGGAATTAAGATTTCTTTAAGTATACTTTTATATAGTTTTGTACTTGAACCAAGTAAATGTTTTACCTAAATAAAAAATTAAAAAAGCAAACTCTAAAATTGATTTTAAATAGAAACAAATGTTAAAAACTATTTGGAAAGTAGAACAAATGTTTTGTGTATTCTTAATGAACTAGTGATTAACTTTAGTAAGTTTAAGAAAAACTTGATTGCTGATTGATCATTGTTCTTGCTTTCAGTGTTTTACAGGGGTTTTTGTTTCTTTTTCACTCCCTATTTTAACTTTGCTTTTTTTTTTTTTTTTAGTTTAAAATACAATACACTTTATATTATCAAGGTGAGGAAGGTGATATCTACCGTTTAGTGACCATATCAAGGAGTTCTGGTGGCACAAACAGGTAAACACCTGGTGTGAACCAGTAGGTTGGCAGTTTGAACTTAACCAGCAGCTCTTCAGAAGAAAGACCTAGTGATGTGATTACTGAAGATTCCAGCCTGGAGGACTCTCAGGGACAGTTCTGCTGTGCCACACGGGGATCTATGAGTCAGAACAAGGATTTGGAAGCCCTACCCCTGTTCCTTTCCTAGAGAACCTGTCTTAACCACTCTTTAAAGGAGGAGTTCTAAACACCTGTCACATTCCAGGCCACAGCTCCCTGACCAGGGAGTAGACCCTGGCCCAGAGAAAGCACAACAATAGACAAGCAAAAGCCAATCAGTTTTCTTCAGAATCTAAAGAGACACAGAGACTGACCAAGGACACTTGGAGTAAAGTCCAAATTTTCTTCCCATATTAACTGAGCAGAGAGACTGGTTAACAGAGAGAAAATGAAGGGTACTCATATTGGAATCAAATAGGCCCAGAGATACAGAGAGAGAGAGAGAGAGAAAATCGCATCAGGTCCTGATGGCTTTCCAAACTCGGTTCACTTCCTGTTAGGGCCCTGCTATCTTTCGTGCCTTTGGGTCCCTTAAGACATGAATTCTTAAATAAATCCCTTGCCATTTAATTTAGTTGGCCAGAGTTTGTTTCTTAAATTTAATAATCTCTAATTGGGATACTCCATGTCTCTTTGAGAAAGGTTTTGACTTCATTAAAATCAGGTTTGATTATGTCCATCAAAGTGACAAGCTGTTCGTATCAAGTGTGTTCAAACCTACATACAAATGGTCTAAAGAAATCCAACCCCACTGCAGTAAGATGTCTTTGAGGATAAGAAGCATTTCTTGTTCATCTTAATATGGCTATCTTAGTATGGGTTCTATGAAACCAAAAAAAAAAAAAAACCCACTGCCATCAAGTTGATTCTGATTCATACATAGCCTGTAGAACAGAGTAGGACTTCTGAGGGACTTTCCATGGCTGTCAGTCTTTATGGAAGCAGACTGCCTCATCTTGTTCCTTCAGAGCAGCTGGTGGGTTTGAACTGCCAGCCTTTAGGTTGTTGTTATGTGCTCTTAAGTTGGACCTGACTCAAAGTGACCCCTCCTTGGGTTTCCAAGGCAGTATCATGGAAGTAGATTGCCCAACCTTCCTTCTGAGGGGTGGCTAGTGGGTTTGAACCACCAGCCTTCTTCTGGTTAGCCGTCAAGTGCCTTAGGCACTATGCTACCAGAGCTCCCACTACACCACCAGCGCTCCCTAGGAGCTCAGTATGTGTTAAATAAACCTTTTATTCAGTTGTAACCTTAGAATATGTATTCATTTCTTAAAAATTGCTTTTCTCTAAGGCAACAGAATGTAGAGTCTCAGAGGGTACCAATGGTGTCACTAGGGAGATACAGAAGGTGCAGACCGCATGGGGTGGTGACACTGAGGGGTGATACCAAAATGACTATAAAATTTCTATGCAGTGTTTCAGCAGAAATTTATTCTTTTATGAAAACATCCCTGTAGTTATAACAACAAAAACATTTTTTGTAAGCCCTCCTTACATGTATCCATATACCTATAAGGCTGATACTCTATGCTAATTCACTTTTAGAACCTTCTCATGTGCTTCAGGGAGCTGTGGTAGTGTAGTGCCTGAGGCATTTGACTGCTAACCAGAAGGTTGACCGTTCAAACCCACCAGCCACTCCTCGGAAGGAAGATTGGGCAATCTACTTCTGTAGTGATACCACCTCAGAAACCCAAGGAGGGGTCGCTATGAGTTGCATCCAACTCTATGGCAGTGAGTGTGGTTTTTTGGTTGTAATGCACCCAAATCAGAGCTGTCTTTATTACCCAATTACAATGACTCTTCAAATAGCACATGTTGTTTTGTCTACATGCATTACAAGTGCTCTATTTTTGTTACTGCTGGTATTTTTATAGTCACTGATTTTGTCAAATTTTCTGGTGTTTTAGTTACAATATTGTGGAAATTAGTATTTGTGAACCTATCTCAATAACTTATTTTCATTTTTTTAAATTTTTACCATGTTCCATCCCCTCCCTTACCACCTCTGGTAACCAACAAAGAAAGTCTCTTTCCATATATAAACCTTTCCTTGACTTTTTACAATAATGAACTAATACAATATTTTTCCTTCTGTGATTGACTTATTTCACTCAGCAAATGTCCTCCAAGTTTATCCACGTTATGTGGTGTTTTGTACATTTTATGTTATTCTTTAGCTCAATAATATTTTTGAGAATGAAGTAGTGTAATTAAAGGAAAAGGAGAAAAATAAAAAAAAAGGCTTCTACTTATTAATAATACTATTAATAATAGTTACTAATAATGTTGTGACTAATAATGTTGTAATTCAATGTGGAAAGATTTTACAAAAAAATTTCATTGTTAGTACAGCTGACCTTTGAAGCACACGTTTGAACGGTGTAGGTCCACTTGCATGCAGGTTTCTTTCAAGTACGGGTCTTGGAGAAATACAAGAGCTCATAAATGCCACACCAGAGGAATTTACAGAAGATGATATGATGGAGATGAGTACTTCCAAACTAGTGTTGCATGATGCGTAAGAAGACATAGAAGAAGCAGTGCCAGAAAACAAATTGACATTAGACCATCTGCAGAAGGGTTCCAATTATGCAAGACTGCTTTTGACTTCTTTTACAAGGACCCCTCCATGATATAGGTACTGAAACTAAAAATATGGTGGAAGAAGTATTGGTATCATAGAGAAATATTTTTAGGGAAATGAAAAAGCAAAAAAGTCAGGCAGAAATTATGTATTTCCATAAAGTAACACTTGCTTCTCCGTCCTCCCCTTCCACTCTTCCCAACCCTTCTGCCTCCACCACCCTGAGACAGAACAACCAATCCTTCCTTTTCCCCCTCCTCCCTAGCAGTCAAAGTGAAGACAAGGAAAAAGACCTTTGCCACTTCCAGTTAGTGAATAATGTTGATGTTGTTGTTTGCCGTCAAGTTGGCCCTGACTCATAGCGACCCCTCCTTGGGTTTCCGAGGCAGTATCACTATGGAAGTAGGATTGCCCAACCTTCCTTCCAAGGAGTGGCTGGTGGGTTTGAACCACCAGCCTTCTGGTGAGCAGTCAAGTGCCTTAGGCAGCATGTCACCAGAGCTCCTTAATGAATAATAAGAGGCTCTATATTAAGGCTGGGGCCTGAGGTCGGTAGGAATGGGGCTTAAAGTCTGCTTTTCACTTTGGCAGTGGCTCTATTTTAAGGTCGGGGCCTGAGGTAGGCAGGTGCAGAGGGGTTAGGAACAACTAAGGGAGATGAACTTGTCTGTTAGTTTGTCATCCTGTGTTGTTTTTTGTGTTGCTGTGAGGCTGGAGTCTAGGGCACCGTTGTAAAATGTCAGCAAGGTTACCTATGGTGGACAGGTTTCAGCGAAGCTTCCAGGCTTAGACAGACTTGGAAGAAGGAAGAAGCCACCCACTTCTCAAAGAATTGGCCAGTGAAAACCTTATGAATAGCAGTGAAACATTGTCTGATATATTACTGGAAAACTTTATGAATAGCCCTGAAACATTGTCCAATGTAGTGCCAGAAGATGAGCCCATCATCAGGTTGGAAGGCACTCAAAATTTGGGGAAAAGTTGACTCCTCAGGGTAGAGATGACCTTAATGATATGGATGGAGTAAAGCTTTTAGGACTTCCACAGGCTGATGTAGCATGACTCAAAATGAGTAGAACCAAATGCAAACATCTGTTAATAATTGGAACATTAAATGTACAAAGTATGAATCTAGGAAAATTGAAAGTTGTCAAAAATGAAATGGGATGCATAAAGATCGATATCCTAACCATTAGTGAGCTGAAATGGACTGGTTTTGGCCATTTTAATCAGATAACCATATGATCTACTATGCCAGGAATGACAAATTGAAGAGGAATGGTGTGGTGTTCATTGTCACAAAGAGTGTTTCAAGATCTGTCCTGAAGCACAACACTGTTAGTGATAGGATAATATCCATACACCTACTAGGAAGACCAGTTAAGCCTACTATTATTCAAATTTACACACCACTCACAAAAGCCAAAGATGAGGAATTGAAGATTTCTACCAACTTCTGCAGTCTGAAATTGAAATTTACCAAACGTGCAATCAAGACGTGTTGATTATCACTGGTGACTGGAATGCAAAAGTTGGAAATGAAGAGTAGTTGGAAAATATGGCCTTGGTGATAGAAATAATGCTGGAGATCACATGATAGAATTATTCATTGCAAATACTTTTTTCAACACAAACAGTGACTATACATGTGTACTTCAACAGATGGAATACAGAGCAATCAGATGGACTGCATCTGTGGAGAAGTTCAATATCTTCAGCCAAAACAAGGCCATAGCTGATTGTGGAATGTGCTCATATGCATGTTCAAGTTGAAGTTGAAGACAGTTAAATCCACGAGAGCCAAAATAAGAGCTTGATAATATTCCTCACAATTTAGAGACCATTTAAAGAACAGATTTAAAGCATGGAACACCAATGACCGAAAACCAGAGGAATTGTGGGATGACATCAAGAACATCATCCACGAAGAAATCAAGAGGTCATTAAAAGATGAGAAAAGAAGAAATGACAAAAATGGATGTCAGAAGAGACTCTGAAACTTGCCCTTGAGTGAAGAGTAGCTAAAGCAAAGGGAAGAAATGATAAGGTAAAAGAGTTGAACAGAAGATCTCAAAGAGCAGCTCGAACAGAAAAAACCAATTACTATAATGAAATGTACAAAGACCTAGAGTTAGAAAACCAAAAGGGAAGAACACATTTGGCATTTCTCAAGCTGAAAGAAATGTGGACAAAATTTAAGCCTTGAGTTGCAATATTGAAAGATTGTATGGGCAAAACATTGAATGATGCAGGAACCATCAAAAGAAGATGGAAGGAATACACAGAATCACTGTACCAAAAAGAATTGGTTGATGTTCATCCATTTCAGGAGGTTGCATATAATCAAGAACCAGTTGTATTGAAGGAAGAAATTGAAGCTGCAATGAAGAAATTGGAGAAGAACAAGCCTCCAGGAATTGACAGAATAGCCACTGAGATGTTTCAACAAACGCATGCCCCGCTGGAAGCACTCACTTGGTTATGCCAAGAGATTTGGAAGACAGCTACCTGGCCAACTGACTGGAAGAGATTCATATTTGTACCTATTCCAAAGAAAGGTGATCCTACGGAATGTGGAACAATATCATTAACATCACATGCAAATTAAATCTTACTGAAAATAATTCAAAAAAGGTTGCAGCAGTATATTGATAAAGAGCATCCAGAAATGCAAGCTGGATTCAGAAGCAGATGTGGAAAGAGGGATATCATGCTGATGGCAGATGGATCTTAGCTGAAAGCAAAGAATACCAAAATTATGTTTACTTATGTTTTATTGACTATGCAAAAGCATTTGATTATGTGGATCATAACAAATTATGGATAACATTGAGAAAAATGGGAATTCCAGAACACTTGATTATACTCGTGAGGAACCTGTACATAGACCAGGAGGCTGTCATCAGACAGAATGAGGGGATACTGCTTGGTTCAAAAATCAAGAAGGGAATGTGTCAAGGTTGTATCCTTTCACCATACTTATTCAACTTGTATGGTAAGCAAATAATCTGAGAAGCTGGATTATATGAAGAATATGACATAAGGATTGGAGGAACACTCATTAAAAACCTGCGATAAGCAGAGGATACAACTTTGCTTGCTGAAAGTGAGGATGACTTGAAGCACTTACTGATGAAGATTGAAGAACAGTCTGCAGTATGGATTACACCTCAATATAAAGAAAACAAAAATCCTCACAACTGGTCCAATAAATAGCTTCATGATGGATAGAGAAAAGATTGAAGCTGTCAAGGACTTCATATTACTTGGTTCTACAATCACCACCAATGGAAGCAGCAGTCAGGACATCAGATGACATATTGCATTGGGCAAATCTGCTGCAAAAGACCTCTTTCAAGTGATGAAGAGCAAAGATATCTCCTTGAAGGCTAAGATATGCCTAACCCAAGACATCATATTTTCAATCATCTCTTAAGCAAGTGAGAGCTGGACAATGAATAAGGAAGACTGAAGAAGAGCTGATGCTTTTGAGTTGTGGTGTTGCAGAAGAATGCTAAGAGTACCATGGTCTGCTAAAAGGACTAACAAATCTGTCCTGGAGAAGTGCAGCCAGAATGCTCCTTGAAAGAGAGACTGGCCAGACTCCATCTCACCCACTTTGGTCATGTTATCAGAAGGAACCATTCCCTGGAAAAGGATATGATGCTTGGTAAAGTGGAAGGTCAATGAAAAAGGGGAAGGCCCTCAAAGAGATGGAGTGACACAGTGGCTTCAACAATGGGCTCGGGTATAGCAAGGATCGTGGGGCTGGCACAGGACTAGGCAGAGTTTCGTTCTGCTGTGCATAGGGTTGCTGTGAGAGATGAGTTGACGGCACCTAACAACCACCACAAGTGATCATCATGCTGTACAGTTAAACTTATCTATTGTGTTTGTGAAGGAGCTGTGGTGGTGCAATGGTTAAAGCATTCAGCTGCTAACCAAAAAGTTCAGCAGTTTGAACTCTCCAACTGCTCACAGGAGAAAGATGGAGCAGTCTGCTTCTGTAAAGATTTATAGCCCTGGAAGACATGTGGGGCAGTTCTACTCTGTTCCATAGGGTCACTATGAGTCAGAATACACTTGATGGCAGTGGTTGGGGTTGGGGTTGGGTTGTATATGTGTGTGAGTGTCTTCATGTGAAATCTAGTAACTGGACAGCAAACCAAAAGAAAAAAGAAAACAAACCCAAACTCATTGCCTTCAAGTCGATTTGGACTCATAGCGACCCTGTTGGGTTTCTGAGGCGGTAAATCTTTACAGAAGTAGATTGCCTGTACAGCAAAAACTGCGTTAATCAACTGTTTATATTATGAGTAGGGCTTCTGGTCAACAGTAGCGTATTAGTAGTTAAGTGTTTGGGGAGTCAAAATGATATGTGGATTTTCAACTTCATTGTTCAAGGACCAACTGTATTCACATAGTCTACAAAATAAGAAATTTCCAACCATATCACATATTATTCAATCTGCACCCAGTTACTGCACTGGGTGACACCAACCCTAATGACACCACCGGGGAGGGGGTACAGCTTCATATAAGTTGCATTTGAGGAGCTGTGGATCTTCTGGAAAAATTTCCCAGAGATCTGGCTCTCATCTTCCATCTAGAAAGCCCTGACAAGTTAACCATATTGCTTGATATTTTGTAGGATAATATGGTCTGTTACTAAACAATTTGACATAGCTACAATATTTCACATTTATTATATGCCTATACTCTGTTGGATTATCCAATAATCAAGGGAAGTACACCTTACTTGAGTTTATTTACTAATCTGTAGTGAACAATTTCACATTTTGGCTTAATAAGGAGCTCTGGTGGCACAGTGGTTAAGGCATTCGGCTGCTAACCAAAAGGTCAGTGGTTTGAATCCACCAGCTGCTCCATGGGAGAAAGATGAAGCAGTTTGCTTCTGTAAAGATTTACAGCCTTGGAAACCTTGTGGGGGCATTTCTACTCTGTCCTATAGGGACAATATGAGTTGGAATTAACTTGATTTTTGTTCTTTAAAGCCATCCACTTTGGGGTATGTTGTTACAATAGCTCTAGCAAACTAAGACACTATCCTTCCTCAGTTTTTCTCTCATCCACCTCTTCTTTTCTCAGATAGTGATGTTACCTGGCAACTAATTTGACCTTTACAAAAACCAAAACCAAACTCACTGCCATCGAGTTGGTTCTGACTCATAGCGACCCCTCTTGGGTTTCTGAGAAGCAGATTGCTCAGTCTTCTTCCCGAGGAGTGGCTGGTGGGTTCGAACTGCCAGCCTTCTGATTAGCAGTCAAAAGCCTTAGGCACTGTGCCATCAGAGCTCTTGCCTCATCATTTGCCCTATCACGTAATTTGACCTTTAGACAGGAATATTTTTTACATTATTTGGCAGCTCAGTTTTCTGTATTCCTGCCACATCATTGCCCTGACATGTAATTTGATATCAAATTCCCTTGGGACACATGAAATTCTTGAAAGACTAAAATCAAGATGAAAATGGTACTGTTTTTGTTAGGTGGCATAGAGTCAGACTCATAGTGACTTCACGCACAACACAACAAAACTGCCTGGTTCTGCCCCGTCCTCACAATCATTGCAGCCTTGGAAACCTTGTGGGAGCATTTCTACTCTGTCCTATAGGGACAATATGAGTTGGAATTAACTTAAGTTTGAGTTGCAACTACCGTGTCTTCCACTTTCTCGCTGACCCTCTGCTTTACCAAACATGATGTCCCCCTCCAGGGACCGGCCCCTCCTGATAACATGTCCAGAGTATGTGAGACAGTCTTGTCATCCTTGCTTCTAAGGAGCATCCTGGCTGTACTATTTCCAAGACAGATTTATTCGTTTTTTTTGGCAGTCTGTCATATGTTCAGTATTCTTTATCAACACCATCGTTCAAAAGCCTCAATTCTTCTTCAGTCTTCCTTATTCATTCTTCAGCTTTCTCGTGCATACGGCTAATTGAAAATACTGTGGGGTTAGGTGCTCCTTAGTCCTCAAAAGTACTTTAATTTTTAAAGAGGTTTTTTGCAGCAGATTTGCCTAGGCAATACATATGGTATTAACCATGTGGAAACTGACTCCAGCAATCCTTGCCCAAACAGTATAGTTACCCACACTCAGAATTCAGTTTTCATTTTTCTATTGTATTATTCTGTGACACTGTAGTCTCTCCACATCCCAACAGCTTATCTTCTGGTAAAGAATGTTAAACACAGGCTTTAACCTAATTACTCAAATACAGAAGAGTGTTGCTAACCTTTAAATATATTTTCAAAAGTAACTTTAAAGGAATAAGAGAAATGATCAATGCAGAAGGTATAAAAAAGAGATTCTATGACAGAGGTGAAAAAGTTAAATGCTAAGCACTGCCACCTATTAAAAATAAATTTTTTAAAATGGGAGAGTTAAGTGAATTTTGAGGGTCTATGCTCTGGTGGCATAGTGCCTAAGGCATTTGACTGCTAAACACCAGCCACTCCTTTGAAGGAAGGTTGGGCAATCTGCTTCCATAGTGATACTGCCTTGGAAACCCAAGGAGGGGTCGCTATGAGTCAGATCCGACTCGACAGCAGTGAGTTTTGGTTTTTGTTTTAGGGAAGTGAAATAAGGATGTGTGAGTATTTTTATAAATCCCAGAAATGTGCAGGCCTTATAAAAACCTTTGTATAAAAACCTGAGTCTAGACTTTAATCAACAATTAATTAAGGTTGAAAAAACAAGAAGCACTCATTATTCTTATTCTTCTAAGTCTGAAATCAGAAAGGTTCTAAGTTATGAGGAATTTAGTATTACTTTTATAGTACTTTTGTAAAGAAAGAAAAGCTATCTATAGGCATATTAGAATACATTGGAGGGAATCATAATTTTTAAATAATTTTAGTATCTATTTATCTAAAAACTTATTTTAAATGTAATTTCCTGGGAGTAAATGTAATTTTTTACTCTAGGCACAGAAGCTAAAGTATATAATTATCAATCTCATTGAGGGAACAAATCGAATAAGAATCATGAAATCATAGAACATTAGATCAGTAAGGAAACTTTAAATTCATCAAGTTCATTTCCTTTATTTTTATTAGATATGAATTAAAACAAGATATACGTATATAAATGGATTTTACCACCCCTCCACTGGACAATTGTAATAGCCATTAGGTTCCCTTCATTCAGTCTATCCCTGACACAAGATAGGGCTTTAGGAAACACTGATCACATCACACTATTACCCTTCCAAACCTTCATTGTCTTCCCCACTACCCACAGATTCTTTATCTAGAACTTAGGGTCGACCTTCAATCTCTTGAGCTCAACAGGAAACATCACAGGTGCTAACTGAACAAACTTTCTTGCCTTTCTTTGACTATGTAATGCACTTTCAAATCTTTGTCCCTCTGCAATTCAGTCTTCTCTGCCAGGAATGGATTTTCCTGGTGAACACTTACTTAACTTCTCAGGACTAATCAAATGTCACCTCCTCTGTGAGGCTTCCAGAAGCTCAAGAATCAGAACAATTTTTTGTGTTCCAGTACAATAGAATATTTAATATTTTTATACATTGATGACAATATTTATTTAATTACTGTCTGATTTACATGTCTTTCTCCATTGCTAAGAATATGAGTTCTGTAAGAAGAAGAACAACAAAAATCCAAACTCACTGTCATTGAGTTGATTCTGACTCATAGCAACAAGGCTATAAATCTTTCCAAGGCTGTAAATCTTTCTGGAAGTGGATTGCCTCATCTTCCTTCTGAGGAGTGGCTGATGGGTTTGAACAATTAACCTTCTGGTTAGCAGTCAAATGCATTAGGCATTGTGCCACCAGAGCTCCTTTCCTTAAGAACAGGTGGGTCTTAATTCATCTTGAATCTCCAGCATTTTGCACAGAATAGGTGTTCAATAAATGTTTTTGATTGAATCAATATATGCAAGCTGTAATTGGCTAAATTATGCACCCTCCAAAGATGTCTAGATCCTAATTGCCAGAACCTGTGAATATGTTACCTTACCTAGTAAAAGAGACTTTGTAGGTGTGATTAAATTAAGGTTCTTGAGATGAGAAGAGTATTCTGGATTATTTGGAAGAGTCAAATGTACTCATAAAGGTCTTTATAAGAGGGAGGTAAGAGGTCATACTCATTAGTAGATGTGACTGTAGAAACAAAATTTGGAATCATGCATGGAAAGGGTCACTAGCCAAGGAATGCAGACAGGTGTAGATGCTGAAAAAGTCAAGGAAATGGATTCTCCCCTGAAGCCTCCATAGGAAGCAGCCCTGCCCACACCTTGATTTTAAACTTCTGATCTCCTTAATTGTTGTTGTTGTTGTTATGTGCTGTCAAGACATCTCTGACTCATAATGATCCAATGTACAACAGAAGGAAACACTGCCTGGTCCTGTGCCAGCCTCATGATCCCTACTATACCTGAGCCCATCACTATAGCTACAGTGTCAATCCATCTTTTGAGGGCCTTCCCCTCTTTCGTTGACCCTGCACTTTAGCAAGCATGACATCCTTCTCCAGAAAATGGTCCCTTCTGACAACAGGACCAAAGTAGGTGAGACAAAGTCTGGCCATTCTCACTTCCAAGGAGCATTCTGGCTCCACTTCTTCCCAACAGATTTGTTAGTTCTTTTAGCAGTCCATGGCACTTTCAGCATTCTTCACCAACACCACAGCTCAAAAGCATCAACTCTTCTTTGGTTTTTCTTATTCATTGCACAGGTCTCACAAGCATATGAGGTGATTGAAAATGCTGTGGCTTGGGTTAAGCTCATCTTAGTCTTCAAGGAGATATTTTCGCTCTTCAGCATTGAAAGAGGTCTTTTGCAACAGATTTGCCTGTAGCAATATGCCTTTTGATGTCTTGACTGCTGCTTCAGTTGGCGTTGATTTCAGAATCAAGTAATATGAAATCTTTGAAAACTTTAGTTTTTCCTCCATCTATTGTGATGCTGCTTACTGGTCCATTTGTGAGGATTTTTGTTTACTTTATATTGAGGTTTAATCCATACTGCAGACTGTAGTCTTTAATCTTCATCAGTAAGTGCTTCAAGTCATCCTCACTTTCAGCAAGCAAAATTGTGTCATCTGCATATCTCATATTGTTAATTAGCTTTCCTCCAATCCTGATGTCATGTTCTTCTTCATATAGTCCAGCTTCTAGGAGTATTTGCTCAGCATACAAGTTGAATAATTATGGTGAAAGGATACAAACCTGATGCACTCCCTTCCTGATTTTAAACCATCATGTTGTTGTCTGAACAACAGCCTCCTGGTCTATGTACAGTTTCCTCATGGGTACAATTAAGTGTTCTGGAGTTCCCATTCTTCTCAATGTTATCCACAATTTGCTGTGATCCCCACAATTGAATGCCTTTGCCTAGTCAATAAAACACAAGTAAATATCTTTCTGGTATTCTTTGCTTTGAACCAAGATCCATCCAACATCAGCAATGATATCCCTTGTTCCACATCCCCTTCTGAATCCAGCTTGCATTTCTGGAAGTTCTCTGTCAGTATACTGCTGCAACTCTTTTTGAATTATCTTCAGTAAGATTTTATTTGCGTGTCATATCAATGTTATTGTTCGATAATTTCCACATTCTGTGTGGTCATCTTTCTTTGGAATGGGCACAACTGTGGATCTCTTCCAGTCAGTTGGCCAGGTAGCTGTCTTCCAAATCTCTAGGCGTAGCAGCGACCAGGCATCCAGCTAAGGGGAGGGAGGGACCCAGGCCCCACCCCCACTAGCCAGGAAAGTGGGGGAAAGAAAAGCCAGAGGGGAGCAACAGAGCAGAGCAGCAGCCAGACATCCAGGTAAGGAGAGGGATCCAGACCCCACCCCCACAAGCCAGGAAAGTGGGGGAAAGAAAAGCCAGAGGGGAGCAACAGAGCAGAGCAGCAGCCAGACATCCAGGTAAGGAGAGGGATCCAGACCCCACCCCCACAAGCCAGGAAAGTGGGGGAAAAAGAAGCCAGGGAGATGACAGAGCAGAGCAGCACCAGGGATCCAGGTAAGGGGAGGGCAGAGAGGTTTCAAACAGCTAAGCAAGACAAACTTGTATGTTAGTTTGTCATGTGATCATGGCTGGATGTTGCTGTGAAGCTTGAGGGTGTGCCACCAGTGTTTCAAGTACCAGCAGGATGCACATGGTGCACAGGTTTCAATGCAGTTTACAGACTGAGACAGACTGGGAAGAAGGAAGAAGCCATCCACTTCTCAAAGAATTGGCCAGGGAAAACCTTTGAATAGCAGAGAAACACTGTCTGATACATTACTGTGCAACTTTATGAATAGCCCAGAAACATTGTCCAATACAGTGCAGGAGGACAAGCCCTTAGGTCAGAAGGCTTTCAAAATATGACTACGAAAGGGCTGCATCATCAGAGTAGGACCAACCTTATGGTATGGATAGAGTAAAGCTTTCAAGACCTCCATTTTCTGATGTGGCATGACTCAGAGTGAGGAGAAACAGCTGCAAACATCCATTAATAATAGGAACATGGAATGTATGAAGTATGAATCTGGGAAAATTGGAAGTTGTCAAAAATGAAATGGAACACATAAAGATTGATATTCTAGGCATTAGTGAGCTGAAATGGACTTGTTTTGGCCATTTTGAATCAGACAACCATATGATCTACTATGCCAGGAATGACAATTTGAAGAGGAATGGCATGGCATTCATCATCACAAAGGATGTTTCAAGATCTATCCTGAAGTACAATGCTGCCGGTGATAGGATAATATCCACAGTGGCTAAGGCACTTGAGTGCTAACCAGAAGGCTGGCGGTTCAAACCCACCAGCCACTCCTCGGAAGGAAGATGGGGCAATCTACTTCTGTAGTGATACTGCCTTGGAAACCCAAGGAGGGGTCGCTATGAGTCAGGTACAGCTCGATGGCACATAACAACAAAACAAGGAAGACCAGTTAATACGACAATTATTCAAATTTATGCACCAACTATCAAAGCCAAAGATGAGGAAATTGAAGATTTTTATCAACCTCTGTAGTCTGAAATTGACCAAACGTGCAATCAAAATGTGTTATTTATCACTGGTGACTGGAATACATAAGTTGGAAACAAAGAACAACCATCGATAGTTGGAAAATTTGGCCTTGGTGATGGAAATAATGCTGGAGATCACATGATAGATTTTTGCAAGACCAATGACTTATTCATTGCAAATACCTTTTTTCAGCAACACAAATGGTGACTACATGCATGGACTTTACCAGATGGAGTACACAGGAATCAGATTGACTACATCTGTGGCAAGAGGCAATGGAAAAACTCAGTATCTTCAGCCAAAACCAGGCCACAAGCTGATTGTGGACCAGACCCTCAACTGCTCATATGCAAGTTCAACTTGAAGTCGAAGACAATAAAGACAAGTCCTTGAGATTCAAAATATGATCTTGAATATATCCCCCTGCATTAGAGCCCCTCTAAAGAATAGATTGGATGCATTGAACACCAATGACTGAAAACCAGAAGAATTGTGGGATGACATCAAGAACATCATCCATGAAGAGAGCAAGAGGTCATTAAAAAGACAAGAAAAGAAGAAAAGACCAAAATGGATGTCAGAAGAGACTTTGAAACTTTCCCTTGATCGGAGAGTAGCTAATGCAAATGGAAGAAATGACAAGATAAAAGAGCTGAACAAAAGATTTCAAAGAACAGCTTGAGCAGACAAAGCCTATTGAATGAAATGTGCAAAGACTTGGAGTTAGAAAAACAAAAGGGAAGAACACACTCAGCATTTCTCAAGATGAAAGAAATGAGGAAAAAATTTAAGCCTCGAGTTGCAATCAATATTGAAAGATTCTATGGGCAAAATATTGAATGATGCAGGAAACGTCAAAAAAAAAAAAAAAAAGATGGAAGGAATACACAGAGTCACTGTACAAAAAGAAATGGTAGATCTTCATCCATTTCAGGAGGTGCCATATAATCAGGAACAAATGGTATTGAAGGAAGAAGTAGAAGCTGCACTGAAGGAATTGGAGAAGAACAAGGCTCCAGGAATTGACAGAATACCTACTGAGATGTTTCAAAAAATGGATGCCCCACTGGAGGTATTCACTTGGTTATGCTAAGAAATTTGAAAGACAGCTACCTGGCCAACTGACTGGAAGAGATCCATATTTGTACCCATTCCAAAGAAAGGTGATCCCACAGAATGCTGAAATTATCAAACAATATCATTAATATCACATGCAAGTAAAATCTTACTGAAGATAATTAAAAAACGGTTGCAGCTGGGGGACTTCTGGTAAGATGGAGGAATAGGCAGACAAGCAACACAGACCCTCTTCAACAAAGAAAAGAAAAACCAATTGACAGAGATAGAGAAGATAATCCTGGAGCCCTGAGCTTTGAAAGGAAGTATACAGAAGTGGATTAGGCACCAACTAGTGGAAAAACCTGAACGAAAACAGTGAATACAGAGACAGACAGAGCTGCGGACTGTCAGCCACTCTGATGGGACCAACACACTGAATATTTCCAAGTGGTGTTGGGACCTAAGAATTGACCTAAAGATCAACCTTGGTCACTAAGGTCTGCAGGGACAACTGCACTGGTGGCCTATGACTAGGAAGGGAAACAGCAATGAGGGAGACAACCTGAGCTATTGACTTTCTGCTGTCTGGAGGGCACAGCCATTTTGATTTTTTATACACAGCCATTTTGGATATTTAAAGTGACTGAGGGTCTAGCCATTTTGAATGTTTACAAGTGGTGGCCATTTTGGATATTTAACATGACTGAGGGTGCAACCATTTTGAATCTTTACAAGTGGCAACCATTTTGGATTTTAAAGTGATAGCATTCTCATTCAGATTCTAGGGACCTAAGAATAGAC
>NW_006921981.1:2507482-2509386 GCF_000298275.1 Orycteropus afer afer | reverse complement strand
AAAAACAAAAAGTTACCTACAAGGGGCAACCAATAAGACTAAGCTCAGATTTCTCAACAGAAACCATGCAGGCAAGAAGACAGTGGGATGGTATATATATATAAAACCCTGAAAGAGCAAAATTTCCAACCAAGAATTATGGACCCAGAAAATGGTCACTCAAATATGGTGGTGAAATTAGTACATTTCCATATAAGCAGAAATTAAGGGAATTTGTTAAAACCAGACGAACCTTACAAGAGATGCTAAAGGGAGCTCTTTGGACAGAGAAGCAACAACAGCCAACAATAACTGACCATTAACACACATGATATAACCCAGAAACAACCCAGGTATGGAAGTATCCAAAGTAATAAGCCTACAAGATTGTAAACAGGGAACCAGAGCTATCATTTGACAAATGAGGACAACTACAAACCAAAAAGAGGGAAGAAACTGCGTCATTACAGAACTTCTAAATGGTAGCCGAGTGAGTGTCTCCAGCACAGCATCTGTTTGTTGAAACAACTCAATGGGTATCTTGTAAGTTCCTGGAGCCTTATTTTTCACCAATTCCTTCAATGCAGTTTCAACTTCTTCCTTCAATACCATTGGTTCTTGATCATATACTACCTCCTGAAATGGATGATCACCTACCAATTCTTTTTGAAATAGTGACTCTGTACTCCATCCATCTTCTTTTGATGTTTCCTGCATCATTCAATATATTGACCATGGAATCTTTCAATATTGCAATTCAAGGCTTTTTTTCTTCAATTCTATCAGCTTGAGAAATTCTGAGCATGTTCTTCCCTTTTGGTTTTCTAACTCCAGTTCTTTGCACATTTCATTGTAATAATTGAATTTTCTTTTCTTGAGCTGCTCTTTGAAATCTTCTGTTCAGCTCTTTTATCCTGTCGATTGTTCCACCTGCTTTAGCTACTCTGGGTTCAAGAGCAAGTTTCAGAGTCTCTTCTGACATCCATTTTGGTCTTTTCCTCCTTTCCTGTCTTTTTAGTGACCTTTTGCTTTCTTCATGAATGATGTTCTTGATGATATCCCACAATTCCTCTGGCTTTCAGTCATCTGTGTTCAATGCATCAAATCTATTCTTTAAATGGTTTCTAAATTCAGGAGGGATATGATCAAGGTTGTGTTTTGGCTCTTGTGGACTTGTTTTAATTGTCTTTGACTTCAACTTGAACTTGCATATAAACAGTTGATGATATGCTCCACATTCAGCTCCTGGCCTTGTTTTGGCTGAAGATAGTGAGCTTCTCCACTGCCTCTTTCCACAGATGTAGTCGATCTGATTCCTATGTACTTCAACTGGTAAAGTCCATATGTATAGCCACCATTTGTATTGTTTAAAAAAGATATTTGCAGTGAATATGTTGGTCTTGCAAAATTCTATCATGTGATCTCCAGTGTCTTTTCTATCACGAAGGACATATTTTCCAACTACCGATGATTCTTCTTTGCTTCCAACTTTTGCATTCCAATCACCAGTGACAATTAACACACCTTGAATGCATGTTTGGTCAATTTCAGACTGCAGAAGTTGGTAAAAATCTTCAATTTCCTCGTCTTTGGCTTTGGTGATTGGTGCATAAATTTGAATAATAGTAATATTAACTGGTTTTCCTTGTAGGCATATGGATATTATCCTATCACTGACAACATTGTAGTTCAGGGTAGATTTGATACACCTTTGCGATGATGAATACTAAGCCATTCTTCAATTTGACATTCCTGGAATAGTAGATCATATGATCGTGTGATTCAAAATGGCCAAAACAAGTCCATTTCAGCTCACTAATGCCTAAAATGAATGATTGATATCCTCAGCATTAGTGAGCTGAAATGGACTGGTTTTGGCCATTTTGAATCAGACAACCATATGATCTACTATGCCGGGAATGACA
>NW_006921981.1:2503316-2507102 GCF_000298275.1 Orycteropus afer afer | reverse complement strand
CAAGACCAACGACTTGTTCATTGCAAACACCTTTTTTCAACAACACAAACGGAGGCTGTACATGTGGACTTCACCAGATGGAACACACAGGAATCCGATTGACTCCATTATTTACCAATAATATAAGAAATGTACCCGTTTGTTGATAAACACTGGAAAATGCTCCTGGGAGTAACCTAATTCATATATTGAATGCCAAGTTCTGCATCCTTGGATTAAGTTCAAGTACTTAGTGAGAATGTTTTAAAATAAAAATAGTCTATTTAAAACATCTTTCTCCCTAAGTCCAGGGCCAAAAAATAGAAGAGTTCATTTCATTCAAAATTACAACTGAAGCCTACTGAGAAGGTTTTGCTTCAGTGTCATGAAAGGTTGAGACCCTATGCTGTTTGAGACCTTCCCACAGAGAAGTGGCCTGGGATGGGAGCCCTGCCTCGGCAGTCAGACCTCTTCCCAGAATTCCTTTGTGAAGGTTCAAATACACAAGAAAATTCTACTAATGCTCCTTAATTAATATTGTCTTCTGCATCCATTCTATTCCTTCTTGTTTCATTGAGTAACAGTAGAAATGATCTTATTCTTAGGTACAGGAGGAGGAGAGTAGAAGTGAGGAGCCCATTAGTCTAAATCAATCAGTGAAATCTCATTATCTTCGCTGTGATGTTTGTCTTAGGGAGAGGTTCCTGGTGCAAATATCCAGTAACCTAAAAGTTAAAGGTTCAAACCCACCCAGTGGTGCCACAGAAGGTAGGCCTGGTGATCTGGTTCCATAAAAAAAATACAGCCAACAAAACCCTATGGAAGCTCTGGTAGCATAGTGCCTAAGGCACTTGACTGCTAACCAGAAGGCTGGCAGTTCAAACCCACCAGCCACTCCTCGGAAGGAAGGTTGGGCAACCCTACTTCCGTAGTGATACTGCTTCGGAAACCCAAGGAGGGGTCGCTATGAGTCAGGGCCGACTCGACGGCACATAACAACAACAATTATGTGCTAGGTACTGTTTCCCTAGATACTTAGAATAAATCAATGAACAAGATAAACAAAAATTCCTACACTTATGAATCTTAAATTAGCAAAGGATGCAGACAATAAACAAACATAATGATGTTCAAAAGTATTAAAAAACACTTTTGGAAAAAAAATAAAAAGTTGCTCGGGGTATGGGAAACTAGGAGTGGGCTGGCAGTGTGTTAAAGAGGTAACTGTTGTTGTTGTTAGGTGCTGTTGAGCCAGCTCCAACTCATGACAACCCTATGTACAACAGAACAAAACACTGCCCAGTCCTGTGCTAGCTGTACAATCCTTGCTATCTGTGAGCCCATTGTTGCAGCCACTGTGTCAATACATCTTGCTGAGGGCCTTCCTCTCTTTTCTTGACCCCCCACTTTACCAAGCATGATATCCTTCTTCAGGGAATGGTCCCTTCTGACAATGTGACCAAAGTAGGTCAGACTAAGTCCTGTCATTCTTGCTTCTAAGGAGCATTCCAGTTGCACTTCTTCCAGGATAGATTTGCAAAAGTTGGAAACAAAGAAAAATCACCAGTAGTTAGAAAATATGGCCTTGGTTATAGAAATGATGCTGGAGATGGCATGATAGAATTTTGCAAGATCAATGACTTATTCATTGCAAATACATTTTTTCAACAACATAAACAGCAGCTATATACATGGACTTTACCAGTTGGAGTACGTAGGAATCAGATTGACTACATCTGTGGAAAGAGGTGATGTAGAAGTGCAATATCTTCAGCCAAAACAAGGCCAAGAGCTGACTGTGGAACAGACCATCAATTGCTCATATGCAAGTTCAAGTTGAAGCAGAAGACAATCTTAAAAGAAGTCCAAACCAAACTCACTGCTGTCCAGTCAGAGCTGACTCATAGAAACCCATCCTTGGGTTTCCAAGATGGTATTACTATGGAAGTAGATTGTCCAAACTTCCTTCTGAGGAGTGGCTGGTGGGCTTGAACCACCAGCCTTCTTGTTAGCAGTCAAATGTCTTAGGCACTACATCACCAAAATATGACCTTGATTATATCCCTCCTGAATTTAAATACCATCTAAGGAATAGATTTGATGCATTGAACACCAATGACAGAAAACCAGGGAAATTGTGGAATGACATCAAGAACATCATCCATGAAGAAAGCAAAAGGTCATTAAAAAGACAGGAAAGGAAGCAAAGACCAAAATGGATGTTAGAAGAGACTCTGAAACTTGCCCTTGAGCAATGAGTGGCTAAAACAAATAGAAGAAATGACAAGATAAAAGAGCTAAACAGTAGATTTCAAAGGGAAGTTTGAGAAGACAAAGTTAATTATTATAATGAAAAGTGCAAAGACATGGAGTTGGGAAGCCAAAAGGGAAGAACATGCCCCACATTTCTCAGGCTGAAAGAACTGAAGAAAAAATTCAAGCCTCAAGTTGTAATATTGAAAGATTCTATGGTCAAAATATTGAACGATGCAGGAAACATCAAAAGTAGATGGAAGGGGAGCAGACTTCCGGTAAGATGGAGGAATAGACAGACAAGTGATACAGACCCTTTTCAACAAAGAAAAGAGAAACCAATTGACAGAGATACAGAAGACAATCCAGGAGCCCTGAGCTTTGAAAGGAAGTATACAGAAGTGGATTAGGCACCAACTAGTGGAAAAACCTGAACAAAAACAGTGAGTACAGAGATGGTCAGAGCAGTGGACTCTCAGTTAGTCTGACAGGAACGACAGCCTGAATATCTCCAAGTGGTGTTGGGACCTGATAATCTATCTAAAGATCAGCCCGGGTTGTCAAGGGCTGCTGGGACAACTGCACTGGTGGCCTATGACTAGGAAGGGAAACAACAAGGAGGGAGACAACCTGAGCTGTGGACTTTCGGCTGTCCAGAGGGTGCAGCCATTTTGATTGTTTACACATGGTGGCCATTTTGGATATTTAAAGTACTGAGGGCACAGCCATTTTGAATGTTTACAAGTGACAGCCATTTTGGATTTTAAAGTGACAGCATTCTCATTAGGATTCCAGGGACCTAAGCATAAGCTCCATTTGCCAAGGACAACAGGGACATATGGGAGGCACACAACAGAAAAGGAGACAGGTGGTGAGAGTACAAGTGCAAACTAGCAAATAGAGGAGCACAGCACAGTACCCTGCTTGTGTAGATAATATACAAACAAACAAAATAAAAATCATGGGCAAGTCACTCCAACATACAATCATCAATTAAATATAAACACAAAAATGTCACAATGCCTCGGAGACAACAGAACATCACAGTCCACACAAAGAAACAAGAGAAACCAAGAGAAACAAAGGACCAGGATATAGACCCAAAACACATCTGTGAGGAAGACACAGCATTGGAACTCCCTGATAAAGAATTAAAAAGAATTATATTTAGGTATGTTCAATGAATTGAGAGACAGATCAAGGATAACACTGAAAAAATTGAGGAAAACACAGAGAAAACCCCAGAACAATTTCAAAAGACAATACAAGAAAATGACAAAATAAATGAAAAATTAGAAGTGATACAAAATCTGCACACAGAAATCCAGAAGATTAATACTAAATTTTCAGAAATACTCATTGAATGGGCAAAGGAGTAGAGTTGAATCAATGGAAGACAGAATTAGTGAGATTGAAGGCAAATACCTCAATACTTCTTTGGAAAGGGAACAATCAGAGAAAAGATCAAAACAAAATGAAGAAAGCCTAAGGTTCATGTGGGATACCATCAAAAGGAATAATCTACATGTAATTGGAATTCCAGAACAGGAAGAG
>NW_006921981.1:2491804-2503211 GCF_000298275.1 Orycteropus afer afer | reverse complement strand
TAAGAATAAGCTCAGATTTCTTGGCAGAAACCATGCAGAGGAGAAGACAATGGGATGGTATATATAAAACCCTGAAAGATAAAAATTTCCAACCAAGAATTATACACCCAGCAAAATTGTCCCTCAAATATGATGGTGAAATTAGGACATTTCCATATAAGCAGAAATTAAGGGAATTTGTTAAAACCAATCCAACCTTGCAAGAGATGCTAAAAGAAGTCCTTTGGACAGAGAACCAACAACAGCAAACAACAACTGACCATTAACACATATGATGACATAACCCAGAAACCAACCCAGTTATAGAAATATCCAAAGTAAATAAACCTACAAGATTGTAAACAGGGAACCAGAGATATCAATTGACAAATGATGATAACTACAAACCAAAAAGAGGGAAAAAACTGTCATTACAGAACTCTAAATGGTAGGGAAGTCAAGAAAACTACTAGATTGTTCTAAACTTGGGAAGAAATTATAAATCACAGGGTAACCTCAAAAAAAAAAAAAAATGATAAACTTCACATCAAAATAAAAAAGAGGACCAGCACAAAATATTTAGCAAATACTAAAACAATAGCAACAAAGGAAGTGATAACATGATTCATCAACAAAATGAGCTCAGCATGGAAAATTATATGGAACAAAAAAATCAACAACATGAAAAAGTACATAACAAAATGACAGCAACAAATTCATACTTGTCAATAATTACATATCTGACAAAGGACTTATCTCTAAAATTTATAGAAAACTCCAACACCTCAACAACAAAATGATTAACAATCCAATTAAAAAATAGGCAGAAGGCATGAATGGACACTTCACCAAAGAGGATATTCAGGAGGCCAACAAATACATGAAGAAATGCTCATGATCATTAGCCATCGGAGAGATGCAAATCAAAACAACAATGAGATACCATCTCATCCAGCACTAATGGCCAAGTTCAACAAGACAGAAAATGGCAGATACTGGTGAGGATGTGGAGAGATTGGGACTCTCATACATTGCTGGTGGGACTGTAAAATGATACAACCACTGTGGAAAACAGTATGGTGATTCATTAAAAAGCCAGAATTAGAAATACCATTTGACCCAGCAATCCCATTATTAGGCATATATCCTAAAGAAGTGAAAGCCAGGACAAGAACAGATATATGCACACCCATGTTCATCACAGCACTATTCACAATAGCCAAAAGATGGAAACAACCTATGTGCACATCAATAGAAGAATAAATAACCAAACTGTGGTACATACATGCAATGGAATACTATGCAACCCTAAAGACTAACATAGAATCTGCAAAACACCACATAACATGGATGAGCTTGGAGCACATTATGCTGAATGAAAGAAGTCAATCACAGATGGACAAATATAATATTAGTTCATTATTTTAAAAAGTCAAAGAAAGGTTTATATATGGAAGGGAACTTTCTTTTTTGGTTGCCAGGGATGGGATGGGAGGGGAGGGAACACTGAAAAAAAAAAAAAAAAAAGAACACATTGATCCATGTCACTTTAGTTTTGTGCATTTCACTGTACATAAATTATATTTCAATAAAATGCATTTAAAAAAAAGAAGATGGAAGGAATACACAGAGTCACTGTACCAAAAAGAATTGGTCGATGTTCATTCATTTCAGGAGATGGGATATGATCAAGAACCAATGGTATTGATGGAAGAAGTTAAGGCTGCACTGAAGGAATTGGTGAAGAACAAGGCTCCAGGAATTGACAGACTACCCACTGAGACGTTTCAACAAATGGATGCCGTACTGCAGGCACTCACTCAGTTATGCCAAGAAATTTAGAAGACAGCTACCTGGCCAACTGACTGGAAGAGATCCATATTTGTACCCATTCCAAAGAAAGGTGATCTCATAGAATGTGAAAATTATTGAACAATATTGTTAAGAGTTAAATAGATACCAAAAATCCATTGCCATCAAGTGGATTCCAACTCATAGCAACCTGATAGGACAGAGTGGCACTGCCCCATAGGGTTTCCTGGGCTGCAAATCTTTAGGGAAACAGACTGCTGTATCTTTCTCTCATGGAGGAGCTGGTGGGTTCAAGTACAGACCTTTTAGTTAGTGGCCAGGTACTTAGCCACTGCACCACCAGTGCTCCTTAGATAATTAGACAGCTGCCCTCAAGGTCATGCATGGTGACCTATGTACAACAAAAAATTATTGCCCTGTCCTGTATTATCCTCATGATTGCTGATATGTTTGAGTCCATTGTCTGGTTACCTGGTGCTGTTCTGACAGGAATATACCACAAATGGGATGGCCTTAACAAACAGGAGTTTATGCTTACAATTTGGAGGCTTTAAGTCCAAGTTCAAAGTGCCAGGCTCTAGGGGCTGGGTGGAAGCCTCTCAACCTTGGGGTCCAGCTCTGCCTCCTGCTCCTGGCCCACTGGAGCTAGAGGCATTTCTTCACTCAGACAGCTAGCTGTTGGCTGCTGAGGCTGAGAAGCCCCAAGGTTGACTAGTAAAAAGGCACAGTCCCGATGTTACCAAACCACCCGGCATGCCATTAACTTAAGTCCATTGTAAGTCCCAAGGTTGACAGAGCATAGCAGGCTGTTCAACAAAGACATGGCTACATGCAGGATCCAAGCGTGTCATAGGCTAGAGACCATTCCCAAGGCTTCTCCTTATATTCAGGAAGAAGACCACATCCCAAAGGCAGCTACTCAGCTGCTTGTGGTAGATCCCACCATGGGGTTGATTGCCAGTCTCATCATGGGGAATAACTACCACCAGCTGCCCAGCCACTCAACCAGGCCCAGACAAGCTGACACACAAACATAACTACCACATCCATCATTGTGGCTAATGTGCCAATCCATTCCCCTTGCCCTTCCTGGATCTGTACTTGACCAACCATGATGTCTTCCTCCAGTGACTGATTCCTCCTGATGGCAATCAAAAGCAAGTAAGCTGGACACTGTTGTGATTTACAGTTTTCACTGGCTAGTTTTTGGGTAGATTGCCAGGTCTTTATTTCGAATCTGTATTTGTCTGCCAGTTCCACTGAAACCTGTTCACCATGGGTAACTCTGCTGGTATATGAAACACCAGAGAAATAGCTTCCAGCATCACAGCAATACACAAGCCACCACCACACAACAATCTAAGAGACAAGTGGTAGTTAAAGAGATAGGGAATTTTAATGCAATTGTTAATTATGTAATGTACTTATTCACCAATTCATTCCTTATTTCATTTATTCATTCGAGAATAAATTAACTCAACATATTGAGTACCTAATATGTGCCAGGCACAGTTCTAGGTACTGGAATACTCCAAAGCATCTAACACAAAAGGCCTCTGGATTCATGGATCTTCATTCTAGTAAGGAAAACAAACTATGAACAAATAAACAGATAGATACATAGCAATTTTCAGGAGAAAAATCTTAGTTGTATGTGATTTGTTGTGTTGTTGTTATGTGCCATCAAGTCAGACTCGACTCATAGCGACCCCTCCTTGGGTTTTTGAGGCAGTATCACTATGGAAGTAGATTGCCCAACCTTCCTTCTGAGGAGTGGCTGGTGGGTTTGAACTTTCTGCTCAGTAGTCAAGTGCCTTAGGCACTATGCTGCCAGATCACTGTATGTGATTAGAGAGGCTATTTAAGTCTCTGAGGAGGAACAAAATTCTAAATGGAATTGGGGAGCAAAATATGTAATGTTTGCAAGAGAAGCAGTGCCCAGATAATCAATTCATTCACTCAAGAAATACATTGTGTAAGGTACATAAAAAGAAGCCCTGGGTGGCATAATCAGTTAAGCACTAGACTACTAACTGAAAAGTTGGCAGTTCAAACCCACACAGAGGCACTGGGATAGTTAAGGTTGTTTGTCCACTTGGCTGGACCATAATCCTAAGTGGTTTACGCAGTTATGATGTAGTAGTCATTCTCATGATGAGCTCTGATGTAAGGTATTCACCTCCACAATGAGATATGTTATGAGCAGCCAATCAGTTGACAGGGAGTTTCCTCAAGGACATGGTTTGCTTCCAATATACACATGGATGTTCTGGAAAAATTCTTGGGCTTTCTGTTGGATCTGGATCCTACATCTAGCTTATCATCATCCGGTATTTGGAGTAGAACCAGTGGCCTGCCCTATTGCCTGCCAGTCTTGAGATTGTTGCCTTCATAGCCTGTGAGCCAACAATCTGCCATTTTACCTGCCAATTATGGATTCATCATCCATCAAAGTAAGCAGTGTGGTATATGCTTCATGCCAATCTTGGGCTTGTCAGACCCTGCAGCTGCATGAGTCAGGAAAATCCTCCAGCTTGATGTCTGACCCATGAACTTGGGACTTGCCAGCTTCTACAACTGTGCCCAAGTTCATGCTAGGAATGATAAAATGAAGAGAAATGGCACTGCGTTCATCATCAATGAGAACATTTCAAGATCTATCCTGAAGCTGTTAGTGATAGGATAATATCCATATTATCCAGTTAATACGGCTATTATTCAAATTTATGCACCAACCACTAAAGCCAAAGATGAAGAAATTGGAGACTTTTACCAACTTTTGTAGTCTGAACTTGACTAACATGCAATAAAGATGTATTGATTATTGCTGGTGATTCAAATGTGAAGGTTGAAAGAAAAGAAGAAGCATCAGAAGTAGGAAAATATGGCTTTGGTGATAGAAATGGTGCTGGAGATCACATGATAGAATTTTGCAAGACCAATCACTTATTCATTGCAAATGCCCTTTTCAACAACACAAATTACAGCTCTACACATGGACCTCACCAGATAGAATACACAAGAATCAAATTGACTACATCTGTGGAAAGAGGCAAAGGAGAAGCTCAGTATCGTTAGTCAAAACAAGGCCAAGAGCAGACTCTAACAAAACATCAATTACTCATATGCAAGTTCAAGTTGAAGCTGAAGAAAATTAAAACAAGTCCACAAGAGCCAAGATACGACCTTGATTATATCCCACCTGAATTTAGAGACCATATGAAGAATAGATTTGATGCATTGAACACCAGTGATCGAAGACCAGACAAGTTGTGGGATGACATCAAGAACATTATGCACAAAGAAAGCAGAAGGTCCTTAAAAAGACATGAAAGAAAGAAAATACTAAAATGGATGTCAGAGACTCTGAAATTTGCTCTTGAATGGAGAGTAGCTAAAGCAAATGGAAGAAATGATGAAATAAAAGATCTGAACAGAAGATTTCAAAGGGTAGCTTGAGAAGAATGAAATGTGCCAAAACCTAGAGTTAGAAAACCAAAGGGAAAGAACACATTCAGCATTTCTCAAGCTGAAAGAACTGAAGAAAAAAATTCAAGCTTTAGGTTGCAATACTGAAGGATTCTACTGGCAAGATATTGAATGATGCAAGAAGCTGGAAGGAATGTACAGAGTAGCAAAAAAGATGGAAGGAATATACAGAGTGCCAAAAAAGAATTGGCTGACTTAGCTATTTTAGGAAGTAGCATATAATTAAGAATCAATGATTTTGAAGGGAGAAGAGCAAACTGCACTGAGGAAATTGGCTAGAAATAAAGCTCCAGGAATTGTAGGAATACCCATTGAGATGTTTCAACAGATGGAACACTGGAGGTGCTTACTCATTTATGCCAGGAAATTTGGGAGACAGCTACCTGACTAACCAAATGAAAGGGATCCATATTTGTGCCTATTATAAAGACAAGTGGTCTAACAGAATGTGGAAATTGTTGAACAATATCATTAATATCACATGCAAGAAAAATTTTACTGAAGATAATTTTAAAAAGTTGCAGTGGTATATTGATAGGGAACTTCCAGAACTTCAGGCTGGATTCAGAAGAATGAGGGATATCATTATTGATGTCAGATGGATCTTGGCTGAAAGCAGAGAATACCAGAATGATGTGTACCTGTGTTTTATTGACTATGCAAAGGCATTTGACTGTATGGGTCATAACAAATTATGGAGATAACATTGTGAAGAATGGGAATTCCAGAACACTTAATTGTGCTCATGAGGAACCTATACTAGACCAAGAGACAGTCTTGTGAACAGAATAAGGGATACTGCATGGTGTGCATAAGGGTTGTATCCTTTCACCATACTTATTCAATCTGTATGCTGAACAATTAATCCAGGAAGCTGGACTATGTCAAGAATGCAGATTGGTAGAAAACTCATTAACAATCTGCAATATGCAGATGACACAACCTTGATTGTTGAAAGTGAAGATGACTTGAAGCACTTAAGGATGAAGATTAAAGACTACAGTCTTCAGTATGGATTATGCTTCAACATAAAGAAAACAAAAATCCTCACAGCCGGACCAATAAGCAATATCACAATAAATGGAGAAAAGATTGAAGTTGTCAGGGATTTCACTTTCCTTAGATTCACAATCAACACCCCTGGAAGCAGCAGTCAAGAAATCACTTGTTGTATCGTACTGGGCAAATCTGCTGCAAAATACCTCTTTAGGATCAGGCAGTGTTTTGATCTGTTTGTACATAGGGTCGCTATGAATCGGAGCTGACTCCATGACACCTGACAACAACAACAACCATGAAGAGTTGATGCCTTTGAATTGTGGTGTTGGTGAAGAATGCTGAAAATAACATGGACAGCCAGAGGAAAGAACAAATCTATCCTGGAAGTGCAGCCGGAATGCTCCTTGGAAGTGAGAATGGCCAGACTTTGTCTCACCTGTTTTGGTCATCAGAAGGGACCATTCCCTGGAGAAGGTTGGAAAAGGAGATCATGGTCAATGGAAAAGGGAAAGATCCTCAATGAGATGGGTTGACATAGTGGCCTCAACGATGGGTTCAACCATAGCAAGGACTGTGAGGATGGCACAGGACCAGACAGTGTTTTGTTCTGTTGTACATAGTGTCAAACTATGAGTTGGAGCTGACTTGACGGCACCTAACAATAACAACAACAACTGTGTGAGTCATTTCCCTGAGATGACTCTCCCTCTCTTTCTCTTTACGTAAGCTTCACTGGTTTTGCTTCTCTAGAGAACACAGCATAAGAGAGGCACTTTGGAAGAAAGGCCTTGGGATGGGTTTCTGAAAATCACTGCCCTGAAAACCACATGGAGCACCATTCCACTCTGCACACCTGGGGTTGCCATGAGTCAGAAGAGAATCAGTGGAAACTTGTTTGTTTTCGTTTTGGGTGCATGAAACATATAGGGAGGAGGGAATCTCCAGAATTCATTAAAATAGAAAAAGCCATGTGTTCATAAATTCCACTCTCTTTTCAGGGTCACATTTGCCTTTAACATAGACCCTCTTCACAGAAAAAATGCATTATATACAAAAATATTTTGCATATAATTCAGACTGGAGTCCATGGAATCCAGGTTAGAAACCTTTTCTGTAAAGGATAAACCAGCTGAGCACTTTGGAGGGTGTGAAAAGCCTGCAGAGAGGTTCATGAATTTTGGGAGGGATGCCAAGTCTCCCTGGAGCTTTCTTTTGGTTCCTGGGGAAGTGTATGGAGTTGTGTTTGTTTTGCTCAGCAAATGTCCTCATTGAGGCAGCTGCCCAGGGCTCTTGTGCCAGCCTCAGTGCTCCCTCCCTAAGGCCACTAGGACATTTCCACATTATGCCTTTACCTAGTTTCAGTCCGTCAGGCTCCTGGAGAGTGATATTAGTGGCAGCAACACCAAGAGGGTGACTGCTGACCACTGAGGGAAGTGCCCCTCCTTGCCGCAGGCACGCCTTTCGGCAGGGCTGTGTGTAACCAGTTTCTCCTGGCTAGCTAGCAGTGCTTCCGGAACAGACCTTTAGTGTTTGCATTGATTGCCAGAGATGAATTACCATCTGCCCTGGCTTTAAATTAATTGGGGCAGTTCTAACCCAGAGAGAATGGGGAATGAGAAAAATGAGATTAATTCTAAGCTTATTTTCATTTTGAAAAGTAGTAGGCAGAAGTAATGGGGCTAAGGGAGTGGTGTGAGCTATGAACTGTGAAGTAATGGGAAGGAATTGGCTCTAAAACTGAGGGTTTGTGAGAGAAATAAAAATTCCTAGGATGTGCTGCATCTGTGTTGTAGCTCTTATGAACAAAATGCAGTTTAAGACATAAATATCCTCAATGTCTTTGTTTGACAGGTGCTATCCAAATGTCTCAGGAGGAATTTTAATGTTAGTGATTGTTGTTTTCTGGCTGTGTATGTTCATACAATACCAAGTTCCAAGTTATGAGATTAGAAACTGATCTGATCACTTTAAAGCTCAGTGTGGCTAAAATTGAATCAGATCTGCCCACCAAACTGCTCTTCTACTAATGGTCCTCAGCTTGGTTTAAACTGGCTCATCCATCCTTAATCTGTTACATAAGATAGATGCCTGGCACCTTACACACACACACACACACACACACACACACACACAACTACTGCCATCGAGTCAATTCCAACTTATAACAGACCCCCTTTGAGTTTCCGAGGCGGTAAGTCTTTATAGAAGTAGATAGCCCCAGTCATCCTTCCGTGGAGTGGCTGGCAGGTTTGAACCACCAACCTTCTGATTAGCAATCAAACACTTTAGGCACTGCACCACCAGAGCTCTTTAGACACCTTCAGACTCCTCTAATTCTCTTCCTGTAACTAAGTTCTCACCAATATCTGCTTGTTTTCCATTCTAAACATTTCTCATAGCTATTGAGGGGGAAGAAAGAAAAAGAAAATGTGCTCAGCTGCTCATGACATCTGGGAATAGACTCGATGTTATTAGAGTCTGCCCTCCCTGTAGATGAGTCATTGAGATATCCAACTATAAAATTGCTCCCACTTTCTGATAGATTCAATATAGAGTGAATCCCTGCTGCTTTAGACTCTCGCCAAAATTATCCAGCCAGAGCCCAAATCCTATAACAGGTAGAGGTGATACTCTCTTCCTGAGATACCCATGGTTCCCCCTGTGTGCACTCTCTTTTGCTGTACAGAGTGTTAAACCCAACTGGTTCAACTACAAGTGTTTCCCTGGTGGTTTTTGACTGGAGAATATTGACACCATTGTCTGCTCTCCATTTTGGGTGGAATCCTTTTCCTTATCATCACCAGCCTGTAATGCTGCATTAATAGTTTTTTTGTGTGTGTTTTTCCTGGTTTCTAGTGTCTTCTTCAGCTCTTCTATCAGGCTGCCATGAGAATGCTTCCATCACCAGTGGAATGTATCTAGATCTCCAGGGGAGCAGGAAACTTTTTTATGTATAAAAAATAGACATAGAGGAAGGCGTATGTTGTTGTTGTTGTTATGTGCCACTGAGTTGGTCCCGACTCATAGCGACCCCTCCTTGGGTTTCCGAGGCAGTATCACTACGGAAGTAGGATTGCCCAACCTTCCTTTCAAGGAGTGGCTGGTGGGTTTGAACCGCCAGCCTTCTGGTTAGCAGTCAAGTGCTTTAGCCACTATGCTACCAGAGCTGCTAGAGTAAGGTGTATAGATAAAAAACAAAACAAAACAAACAAACAAACAAAAAAACTAGTTCTCATGCCTTGAGAGGGACACCACATCTTTTCTGTGGTTTTATACCAAAATTACAGAACCTTATTCTGATGATAAAAAATACCCAATGGATAAAAATTGAGGGACATTCTACACAACAGCTGGTCAATTCTCTTCTAAGATGTCAACGTCACAAAGGCAAGGGAAGACTGAGGAGCTGTCACAGATTGGATGAGATTAAGGAGAAATAACAGTTAAATGCATTGGCGATCCCAGATGGAATCCTGAAATAGAGAACGGACATTACTGAAGATTGATAACAGAATAAAGTCTGTAGATTATGTTAATTTCCTGGTCCTGGGTAAGGGGTATACTGAAGCTCTGAGTACTATTTTTGTAACTTTATTGTAGTTCTAAAATTAGTTAAAAATAAAAAGTAAATAAATAGGATATAGATTTTAAAAAAATAAAGATTCCGGTAAGAAGGTGGACTAGGCAGAAAGACTGCACAGACCCTCTTCAACAAGGAGATGGGAAACCAATTAACACAGACACAGAAGATAATCCTGGACCCCTGATCCTTGAAGGGAAGAATATAGAAGTGGACTAAACTCCAACTAGGAGAAGAATTTGTATGAAAATACCAAAAAAGGAGACAGACAGAGCTACGGTCTGGCAGTGATCCTGAGGGATCCTGATAGCACAGACAGCTTGGAGAGTGCTGAATGGTGGTAGGACCTAAGAATTAACTTAAAAATCAGCCTACTAGCCAGGGACTGCACAGAGGACTGCTCTGGTGGCTGGGGAATAAACGAAGAAGGTGAAGAGAAAGGCGGGCTGAGCTGTGGACTTTTGCCTGTCTAGTGGGTGCCGCCATTTTGAATGTTTACAAGTGGCTTGACCATTTTGGATATTTAAAGAGACAGCACTCTCCCAGATTCCAGGGGCTTAAGAACATGTTCTGCTTTTCATCAACCCCAAGGACACTCCAGACCTGCACGACTGAAAAGGTGGGATATTTCTCTTGTTACTCTTATACTCCACAGCCGCTTGGTGAACAGAGATGCGGCCATCCCCCACTCCCACCTACTTCAGGGCCCACAGGAACTCCATCCCAGTCTGTGTGCTCAGACAGAGCTTGGGTGCCCTGCCCTGTCCTCCACCGATTTTTTTTCTTCTTTCTTTTTTGATTTCTTTTTTCTGGTGTTTAGTTTGCTTGTATTTGTTTGCTTTTAAACTACTATTATTATTAGTACTTTTGTCCTTTTTACTATTATTCTTTAGTCTTCCCCTCCCAGGTCCTAGTTTTCAGCTTTTTTTCTTTTCCCTGTTCCTGGTTGAAAAATTTTTTTTTAATTTAATTTATTTTTCTCATGGTTAACCTCATTCCTTGTTTTTCTTTTTGCATTTTTCCCATTTATTTTCTTCATTATTCTCCTTGTCTACCTTTTTTCTCTTGGTGCCCTATACCCAGATATTGCAGGTTTTCTTGTTTTTTTTTGCTTCTTTTTCCCTTTTTTCTTTTTTTTTTTTTTTGGTTACTGTTCCTGTGTGATTGCATGGTGTGTATTTTGTCCATGTGCTTTTAGTTTTTTGATTGTTATTCAATTGTAATTTTTGTCTAACTGAGTGGGAGACAGCAAAAGTCCCCATAAAACACAACTACACCCACACCTCCTGCAATTTCACATACTAAGCGAGAGCCATTACCTCCTTCTCCACCAATGGGCCAATGATTAAAAAACCACCAAGAAGAGCCTGAATAACCCTTGGATGCTCTTCAAAAACAGTTAACAGGGATTTAAATACAACAATGCCACAATGTCTCGGAGACAACAGATCATCACAGTCCACACAAAGAAGCAGGATAAAGTGATAGAAACAAGGGAGCAGGATACAGACCCAGAACACATCCCTGAGGAAGAAGCAGCATTGGAAC
>NW_006921981.1:2482783-2486737 GCF_000298275.1 Orycteropus afer afer | reverse complement strand
GTATCCAAAAACATATATAGGGTTGAAAGACAATGGTCCTATAAGTTTATGTGAATGATCAGAATTCCCAGGTGTATAGTAGAGCTGACAAGGTTGTGGTCACTGCTTGGTCACAGGCAGCTACCCAGAGGGACTGAGTAGTTGAACCTGTGGGCTTGGGACCATAGTCACAGAGGATATCAAGCTCAATTGGCATAACATACTATATAAAACATTGTTCCACCTCCTATTTTGCGAGTAGCAACTGGGATCTTAAAAGCTAGCAAGATGCCATCTAGATGCAATGATGGGTCTCTCTTCGTCCAGAGCAAAGAAGAATGAAGAAAAACGAAAATTCATGGAAACAATGAGTCCCACAACTGGCACACCATCTGATCTGCAGCCTGTATGACTATGAGACCAGAAGAACTAGTCGGTGCTCGGCTACCACTGTCATTCACTTGGAAGGGGATCTATGTAGGAGATCCTTGATAGAGAGGGGGAACAATATGGACAAAACTCAGAATCATTTGGAGAAAAAAAAAAAAGGGGGGGGGGGACCAGGTTTACTGGTCCGATAGAGCCTGGTGGTGGAACCACTGAGACTATGGCCCCTAGCTCCCCTCTGGGTCTGGAATTGAACCCACACCGATGGTTTCCAGCCAAACAAAAGACAGGCATATGAGTTGAACATTTACCTGAGGTAGATACACTCCTTGGGAGAAAGAAGGGCTGCTTATGCACAGGGAGACAGCTCAGGAGGCAGGAGTGTATGGAGGGATGGACACAAGGAAGAGGTAACTATGGGGAGGAAGTGGGAGGGGAGCTGTTGCATTGTGGTAAATTGTGATCAATGTCATGAGAGAAAGTGTATGTGAACTGCTGTATGGAAAGTGAAATTGCTCTGTAAATTTTTACCCAAATCACAATAAAAAAAAAAAAAGTAAAAAAATAAAATAAATCTGAGAAACACTGATCTGGAATTAATTAATTAAGTAACTATTTTAAACCTTCCACTCGGGGTGGGGGAATACTATTATATACTTTGTCACTTACTATTTACTTGGAACAACACATGGGAGATTTTCGAGGTGTCCACAGTCCATCATGCTGGCCTTGGGCTCTCATTGGTATTCACGGCAATGCTGACCACACCATACATGCTCTTTTCCCACCATGCCTATCTGTATGGCTCCATTCATTCATTAGCACCTCTCTGATACTTTTTTTCTTGTCCACAAGCAGTATCCCTCCTGAGTCACTCTCTTTGTCCTCTCCAAGCACAGCATTGGGCACTAAGAGGGAGAGGAGAGGTTAGCTAGAGAGACGCAAATGTGTTTGGACGTACATGAAAAGAGGTTTCCACTCCTTTCTAAATGTTTTTTTTTTTTTTTTTTTTTAATCTGAAATGATGAGAAAAAATATCCTATATCTGACATTTTTTCCATCTCTTTTTCTCATGTTCATAAAAGTACTGAATGTCTATTATTTCCTGAGAAATGATTCTTCTGACTTTAGGAGGAAAGTAGCTTCAAACACCAGGAAGATTACTAAAAAAAAATCTGATTAATGAAAAAAATTACATGTGATTCGATTAAAAATTATTACCTGTAAAGTGTGGGTTTGTAATTTAGACACATCTCACTGGTTTTAATCTTGATCCATAGTTTCCCCAGGATATAGTATTTGGCAAAGAAGAATCATTAAACAAAGATAATCCTGAAATAGGTACAAAGGTTTTAGTGAAGAAATGCCCCATTCAAATATTATGTTTATTTGAATAGGTCTTATACAGACATCAAACTAGTATTTTTTCTTTATTTTTGAGAAAGGTAAGGGTATATTCTGAGTTTTGACACTTTCTCTTTTTTTTCTTAAATGCATTTTATTGAAATATAATTTATGTATAGTGAAATACACAAAACTAAAATGACATGGGTCAATGCATTTTTTTTTCAGTGTTCCCTCCCCTCCCTTCTTACCCCTGGCAACCAACAAAGAAAGTTTCCCTCCATATATAAACCTTCCCTTGACCCTCCACAACAATGAACTAATACTATATTGTCCTTCTGTGATGGGCTTATTTCACTCAGCATAATGTTCTCCAAGGGGGAGCTCTGGTAGCATAGTGCCTAAGGCACTTAACTGCTACCCAGAAGGCTGGTGGTAACCTACCAGCCACTCCTTGGAAGGAAGGTTGGGCAATCTACTTCTGTAGTGATACTACTGCCTTGGAAACCCAAGGAGGGGTCGCTATGAGTCGGGTCTGACTCGATGGCATATAACAACAAGAAGTGTCCTCCAAGTTCGTCCATATTATGCGGTGTTTTGCAGACTCTACATTAGTGCTTCATGGCATTCCATTATGTGTATGTACCATAGTTCGGTCACCCACTCTTCCGCTGGTGGGCATGTGGTTGTTTCCATCTTTTTGCTATTGTAAATAATGCTGTGATGAACATTATTGTGCATATATCTGTTCCTATCCTGCCTCTCATCTCTCTAGGATATATACCTAGTAATGGGATTGTTGGGTCAAATGGTATCTCCAATTCCTTTCTAAGGAATTGCCATACTGCTTTCTACAGTGGTTGTATCCCTTCACAGTCCCACCAGCAGTGTATGAGAGTCCCAATCTCTCCACATCTCCACCAGCATTTGTAACTTCTGTCTCGTTGAACCTTGCCATTGGTGATGGGGTGAGATGGTATCTCGTTGTTTTGATTTACATCTCTCTGATGGCCAATGACTGTGAGCATCTCTTCATATATTAGCTGGCCACCTGAATATCCTCCTTGGTGAAGTGTCTATTCATGTCTTCTGTCCATTTTTCAATTGGATCGTTAATTCCTTTGGTGTTGAGGTGTTGGAGTTTTCTATAAATCTTAGAGATGTCTCCCTCCAGGCTGTTTCCCTTCCTAGTCATAGGCCACCAGTGAAGTCATCCCTGCAGCCCTTGGTGACCAGGACTCATCTTTAGGTCAATTCTCAGGTCCCCACACCACTTGGAAATATTCAGGCTGTTGGTCCCATCAGAGTAGCTGACAGTATGCAGCTTCACCCGTCTCTGTACTCACTGTTTTTGTTCAGGGTTTTCCACTGCTTGGCACCTAATCCACTTCTGTATAGTTCCTTTCAAAGCTCAGGGGCCCAGGATTATCTTCTGTATCTCTGTCAATTGTTTTTTCTTTTCTTTGTTGAAGAGGGTCTGTGTCGTTTGTCTGCCTATTTCTCCATCTTACCAGAAGTCTGATATTTTCTCTTTAAATAAAGCTGTTGTTTTAATGCCCCCTCATCCACACATACACATTTATGTGACATTAGAAAGGAGTTGTAACTTAGAGGATATAAACGGGGTGTGCTGGAGCTGGCCCATAATGACTTATGTTAAAATTTCAAAAATGTTGTCAGCTGGTTGTCAAACACAGTCATTAATTAATAATTAAATTATATTAAAACCAAGGTAATAAATGCTCAAGTCTCATTACTTCCTAATTATCTTATTATTATCTATGCTTTTGAGGTATTTACATCAATTCTATCTCTGTGGTGAAAATACTACACTATAATTTTGCTTCTTTTCCCAGCTCTGTATTCAGTGACATCATGTTGGTTGCTTAAAATTGTCATGATGGGATTATTTACACCACAGAAACTGGCAAACATTATAAATCAGGGCTTTTTCACTCTGAGACCCAGTTGTTAAACTTACCATATGTATGTTGTTGTTGTTGTTGTTAAGTGCCGTCAAGTCGTTTCCGACCCATAGTGACCCCATGCACAGCAGAACGAAACACTGCCCGATCCCACACCAGGCCCACAATCCCTGCTATACTTGACCCCATCATCGCAGCCACTGTATCAATCCATCTCCTTGAAGGCCTTCTCCTCTTTCATCGACCCTCCACCCTACCAAGCATAACATCCTTCTCCAGGGAATGGTCCCTTCTTACAACATGACCAAAATAGGTGAGA
>NW_006921981.1:2479003-2481791 GCF_000298275.1 Orycteropus afer afer | reverse complement strand
GACATGAGTTTTGAGGCTGAGCCTCTGGTGTTTGAAACCCAGCGAGATGCACCTGGTGCATAGGTAACAGCCCAGTTTATAGACTGAGACAGACTAGGAAGAAGGAAGAGGCCGTCCACCATAAGTATATGAGTGTGTACGTATGCTGTGTACGCATGGCTCCTTTAGAAAGACTGATTTTATGTTTTCATATTGGGATATGAAATTAATTATTCAAATACTAGGAAGTCTATACAAGTGATTGGGGTTAGATTCACATAACTCATCTTCCCTTTAAGGCATGGGATACTTTTCAGTCCACATCATGGATTATCTCTGGATAAAACAAATCAAACCCATTTCCATCACATACCTATTTTGAAATCTAGTATAGATTCCTTTTTCTGCCTTCCCACATGTACCATCCTTAGGAACTCTGGTGGCATAGTGGATAGGGCATTTGGCTGCTAACCAGAAGGTCAGCGGTTCAAACCCACCAGCTGTTCCATGGAAGGAAGATGGGGTGATCTACTTCTGTAAAGATTTACAGCTTCAGAAGCCCAATGGGGGTCACTAAGAGGCAAATTCGACTGACTGGGAGTGAGTTAATTCAAGATTATATCCTCTCAAACCTACATTTCTTCAAATGTACTGGGCTGATTCTCCTACCTCCTTCTCCCAATCAATCTCCTAAAGCTCATTCCTGCAATTTGTTTTCTTAAACTCAACTTTCATTGTGTCACTCCCTTGCTCCAGAACCTACAAGACCTACCTATTGTCATCTACAAGGACTTTCAAAAGGTGATGGTAGCATAGTCCTCTACTCCAGTTTACCCATCATATGGTAAAATCTTTGGCTATACTTTAATTCCTGAGGTCACTGGGAAATTGAAAGGCAGAGTTCTAGCTTTAAGAGAGTAGGAGATGTCTGTGTTTTCGTTAAGTGAGACAAGCCATGGATGTATTTAACATTTACTGTTAATCTTTATGGAAAACATAATAAAACTGACTGGAGACCACCAATGTTGATACAAGTACATATCTCTGCTTTTGAGGCTCACTGGCTAAATATATTTATTGCCATTCATCCCTATTCCAGGGTGTTAAGACTGCAGTTTTTCACTGTCCAAATTAGTTGAGAATCCACTGACTATTTTGGCAAATCTAAGTTTAGGGTTTTCCAAATCTTCTTGCATGACTCTGGCAAATTACTTAACTTTTCGTTATCTCAGTTTTCTTATTGCAAAAACAAACTTCTAAAATCTAGGATTCAGTGGCTCTATCACCTGAACCTACCCACTCATCCAAGTTTCTCTCCCATGATTTTTCAACTCTGCTTCTGACAACTCAGATCCTATCTCTTTCTATGTTATTATCACACTGACTTCTGCAAGGTATCTCAGCTGAAGAGATTTTCTATTATTTAGATAACTACTCCTCTAAGGAGGAGACAGTGCAGGGATCCAGATAAGGCCAGGGACCCAGGCCATACCCCCCCCACCCCCGAAATGGCAGGAAAGCAGAGAAAAAGCCAGGGGGAACTAGGATGGAGCAAGAAAGCAGTGGCAGTGATCCAGGTAAGGACAGGGACCCAGGCAACATCCCCCATGAAGTGACAGGAAAGCAGAGAAAAAACAAGGGGGGACTAGGACAGACCAAGGAAGCAGTGGCAGGGATCTGGATAAGGGCAAGGACCCAGGCCACAATCCCTCCAAGGTGGTGGGAAAGCAGAGAAAAAGCCAGAGGGGATCAGGACAGAGTGAGGAAACAGCAGCAGGGATCCAGGTAAGGCGAGGGACCCAGGCCCTGCTCCCACGTGGCAGGAAAGAGGCAGGGTCAGGGAGGGTGGAGAGGTTTTGGCCAGCTAAGGGAGACAAACTTCTGTCGTACTGTGTACTACAGTTTGTCCTACTGTGGTGGCATGTTGCTGTGAGGCTTGAGGTTTGTGTCTCAAACCCAATGGGGTTGTAGATGGTTCTCAGGTTTCGATGCAGTTTACAGACTGAGACAGATTAGGAAGAAGGAGGAGTCCATCTACTTCTCAAAGAATTGGCCAGGGAAAATCTTATGAATAGCACAGAAACAATGTCTGATACATTACTGTACAACTTTATGAATAGCCTGGAAACACTGTCCGATACAGTGCAGGAGGATAAGCCACTTAGGTCAGAAAACTCTCAAAACAGGACTGGGAAAAAGCTGCATCTTCAGAGTAGAGCCTTACTGATGTTGATAAGGTAAAGCTTTTGACACCTCCTTTGTTGACATGGCATGACTCAAATTGAGGAGAAACAGCTGCAAACATCCATTAATAATCAGAACATGCAATGTACAAAGTATGAATCTAAGAAAATTGGAAGTTGTCAAAAATGAAATGGAACACATAAAGATTGATATCCTAGGCATTGAGCGGAAATGGACTGGTTTTGGCCATTTTGAATCAGATAACCCTGTGGTCTACTATGCCAGAAATGACAAATTGAAGAGGAATGGCATGGTATTCATCATTACAAAGGATGTTTCAAGATCTATCCTGAAGTACAATGCTGCTGGTAATAGGATAATATGCATATACCTACAAGGAAGACCAGTTAATATGACTATTCTTCAAATTTATGCACCAACTACCAAAGCCTAACATGAGGAAATTGAAGATTTTTATCAACTTCTGCAGTCTAAAATTCACAGAACAGGTAATTGTTGTTGTTGTTGTTATGTGTTGTCGAGTCGGCCCCGACTCATAGCGACCCCTCCTTGGGTTTCCGAGGCAGTATCACTACGGAAGTAGGATTGCCCAACCTTCCTTCCG
>NW_006921981.1:2478045-2478903 GCF_000298275.1 Orycteropus afer afer | reverse complement strand
TCCTGAGGAGTGGCTGGTGGGTTTGAACCGCCAGCCTTCTGGTTAGCAGTCAAGTGCCTTAGGCACTATGCTACCAGAGCTCCCTGAGTGGAGAGTACCTAAAGCAAATGGAAGAAATTCCAAAGAGCTGAACAAAAGATTTCAAAGAGCAGCTCAAGCATACAGAGCCAATTACTATAATGAAAATGTTCAAAGACCTGGAGTTAGAAAACCAAAAGGGAAGATCATGTTCAGCATTTCTCAAGCTGAAAGAAATGAGGACAAAATTTAACATTCGAGTTGCAATATTGAGAGATTCTATGGGCAAAATATTGAATGATGCAGGAAACTTCAAAAGAAGATGGAGGGAATACACAGAGTTACTATACCAAAAAGAGCTGGTTGATCTTCATCCATTTCAGGAGGTGGCATATGATTAAGAACCAATGACATTGAAGGAAGAAGTACAAGCTGCACTGAAGGAATTGGCGAAGAACAAGGCACCAGGAATTGATGGAATATCCATTGAGATGTTTCAACATACAGATGCCCCACTCTAGGCACTCACTTGGTTATACCAAGACATTTGGAAGACAGCTACCTGGCCAATTGACTGGAAGATATCTATGTTTGTACCCATTCCAAAGAAAGTTGATCCCACAGAATGTGGAAATTATCAAACAGTATCATTAATATCACACGCAAGTAAGATCTTATTGAAGATAATTAAAAAATGGTTGCAGCAATATATTGACAGAGAACTTTCAGAGGTGCAAGCTGGATTCAGAAGACGATGTGGAACAAGGGATATCATAGCTGCTGTCAGATGGATCTTGGCTCAAAGCAAAGAATACCAGAAAGATGTTTACTTGTGTTTTA
>NW_006921981.1:2476543-2477586 GCF_000298275.1 Orycteropus afer afer | reverse complement strand
AACCTTCCTTCCGAGGAGTGGCTGGTGGGTTTGAACCGCCAGCCGTCTGGTTAGCAGGCAAGTGTCTTAGCCACTATGCTACCAGAGCTCCCGAACATGTAATTAGGATGTGTTAATTATCACTGGTGACTGGAATGCAATGGTTGGAAACAAAGAAGAATCACTAGTAGTTGGAAAATTTGGCCTTGGTGACAGAAATGATGCTGGAAATCTCATGATAGAATTTTGCAAGACCAATGACTTATTCATTGCAAACACCTTTTTTCAGCAACACAAACAGCAGCTATACACGTGGACTTTGCCAGATGGAATACACAGGGATTTCTGATAAGATGGCAGAGTAGGGAGAAAGACTGTACAGACCCTGTTCAACAAAGAAAGGGGGAACCAATTAACACAGATACAGAAGATAATCCTGGACCCTTGAGCCTTGAAGGGAAGGATACAGAAGTGGACTAAATTCCAACTAGTGGAAGAATTTGCATGAAAACATCAAAAAAGGAAGCATACGGAGCTGCAGTCTGGCAGCGATTCTGATGGCACAGATGCTTGGATATTGCCAAGTGGTGGTAAGACTCAAGAATTGACCCAAAAATCAGCCCTGCTAGCCAGGGACTGCATGGAGGACTGCTCTGGTGGCTGGAGAATAAAAGGAAAAGCAGTGAAGAGGACGGCAGGCTGAGCTGTGGACTTTTGTCTGCCCAGAGGGTGCAGCCATTTTGAATGTTTACAAGCAGCTTGACCATTTTGGATATGTAAAGAGATAGCATTCTCCCAGATTCCAGAGACTTAAGAACAAGCTCCACTTGCCAGTAACCCCAAGGACATTCCAGACCCAGATGACTGGAAAGGTGTGACACTCCCCTTGTTACTCTTATATCACACACCCTCTTGGTGAATGGAGGTGCAGCCATCCATCACTCCTACCCACCTTCTGGATCTGCAGGAACTCCACCCCAGTCTGTGTGCTAGACAGAGCCTGGGTGCCTTGTCCCCATGTTTTTTTTTTTTTTTTTTTATCTGTTTTTTATTTTGCTTGTTTT
>NW_006921981.1:2473832-2476443 GCF_000298275.1 Orycteropus afer afer | reverse complement strand
GATATCATAGCTGCTGTCAGATGGATCTTGGCTCAAAGCAAAGAATACCAGAAAGATGTTTACTTGTGTTTTATTGACTATGCAAAAACATTTGATTGTGTAGATCATAACAAATTGTGGATGACATTGAGAAGAATGGGAATTCCAGAACACTTAATTGTGCTCATGAGGAACCTGTACATTGACCAGGAGGCTCTTTGAACAGAACAAGGAGACACTGCATGGTTTAAAATCAAGAAGGGAGTCCGGCAGGGTTGTATCCTTTTCCCATACTTATTCAATCTGTATGCCGAGCAAATAATCTAAGAATCTGGACTACATGAAGAAGAACATGGCATTAGGATTGGAGGAAGAGTGATTAACCACTGCGATACACTGACGACCCACTTTTGCTTGCTGAAAACGAGGATGGCTTGAGGCACTTACTGATAAAGATTGAAGAATACAGTTTGAAGTATAGATTACATCTCAATATAAAGAAAACAAAAATCTTCACATCTGAGCCTACAAGCAGCATCACAATAAATGGAGAAAAGAGTGAAGTTGTCAAAGACTTCACATTGCTTGGTTCTATAATTGACACCAATGGAAGCTGCAGTCAGCACATCAGACAACGTATAGCACTGGGCAAGTTGGATGCAAGGGACCTCTTTCAAGTGCTGAGGAGCAAGGATGTCTTCTTGAGGATTAAGGTGTGCCTGGCACAAGCCATGATATTTTCAATCACCTCCTATGCATGTGAGAGCTGGACAATGAATAAGGAAGACCAAAGAAGAATTTATGCTTTTGAGTTGTGGTGCTGGCAAAGAATGCTGAAAGTACCATGGATTGCTAAAAGAACTAACTGCAGCAGCCAAAATACTCCTTGGAAGAGAGAATGGCCAGACTTTGTCTTACCTACTTTAGTCATGCTGTCAGAAGAGACCATTCCCTAGAGAAGGATGTAATGCTGCAGGGTCGGTGAAAGAGGGGAAGGCCCTCGATGAGATGGATTGACACAGTGGTTGTGATGATGGGCTTGAGTATAGCAGGGATCATGGAGCTGGTGCAGGACCACAAGTGTTTTGTTCTGCTGTGCATAGGGTCCCTATGAGTTTGACATGACTCAATGGCACCTAACAACAACTCCTGTACATGCCATATGCTCTTTTCAAATATAACTCTTATGTTTAATGTGCACAGAACTCTTATAAATCAATATTAACTAAATGGACCCAGTTATGGACTGAATTATGTCCCTCAGAAATGTGTGTTGTAAATCCTAACCTCTATGCCTATAGCTATAATTCCATTTGGGAGTAGGTTGTCTTTGTTACATTAATGGGACAGGTTTAGTGTAGGGTGAGCCAATATCTTTTGAGATAAAAAGAGAATAAACAAGAAGGCAGACAGAGTGGAAGATGGATGCCAGGAGACATGGAGGTCTCCAAGGAACCAGGAAGCAGAAGCTGAAGAGACAAGGATGTTCCTCCTGAGCTGACACAGAGAGAAAGACTTCTCCTAGAGCTGGTGGCCATAATTCAGACTTCTAGTCTTCTAAACTGTCAGAAAATAAATTTTTGTTCATTGAAACCATCCACTTGTGGTATTTCTCTTATAGCAGTGCTGGATATCTAAGTTAGACCCCCTATAGTATATGGGCAAATGATATAGACATGCAGTTCACAAAAAAGGGTCATAAAGGCCGAAACTAAGACAATGTGTTCAGCATCATTAAGTTAAAAAAAATGGAGATAAATATTAAGTGTCATTTTTGAATGAATGGGAAAGATTTTAATAAATACAACCCCAGGACAATAGAATCCCATAGGAGGCCATGGCAGGACATAAACAAAGATATAAAAAACATAGCAACAAAGACTGAGGGAGACAACAACCATCTCAGTGGAAGCAGCTTGGACAGAGAATAAACAAGGATTGGATCAATCCACATATTCCCTTTCATGCCAAAATGCTACATAATCTCTACAACATAGATAAAATTTAGGGAGAAAGAAAGAAGGCTGAGCATTAAACCAGAAGTTAAACTTGGTTTGAATCGACAAGATTAAGTTCTCTGATACCAAGAGGAGGTAGGCTAAGGCTAAATTCAATGTTTATATATAATACACACACTCATACATATAAACTTCATTATAAAAAATCAATAACTATTTAACAAGGAAAAGTAACCAAGTTGAAATGTAGCATTCTATGAATAAGTAGGTCAGTAATTAATATACTTCATGTAGATGCCCTGTATTTCACATAGATTGAACTACATGAAATTACCAATATTTGAGCATTTAATCTACAAAACTGGCTTTTTAAAAAATATTAATCTAATATATGTGGAAGGAGGGTTTAATAACCTCAATGAACAGAATTAGAGACATTATTTTGCCACATGTACTAGGAAAATTGGAAGTTGTGAGAAATGAAATGGAATGCATAAAGATTGATATCCTCAGCATTAGTGAGCTGAAATGGACTGGTTTTGGACATTTTGAATCAGACAACCATGTGATCTACTATGCCGGGAATGACAGTTTGAAGAGGAATGGTGTGGCATTCATCGTGACAAAGGATGTTTCAAGATCTGTCCTGAAGTACAATGCTGTCAGTGATAGGA
>NW_006921981.1:2464587-2471642 GCF_000298275.1 Orycteropus afer afer | reverse complement strand
GAAGGATGTCATGCTTGGTAGGGTGGAGGGTCGATGAAAGAGGGGGAGGCCTTCAACGAGATGGATTGACACAGTGGCTGTGATGATGGGCTCAAGTATAGCAGGGATTGTGGGGCTGGTGTGGGATCGGGCAGCATTTTGTTCTGCGGTGCATGGGGTCGCTGTGAGTCAGAAATGACTCGACGGCACCTAACAACAACAACAACAACTTGTGGGAAAACTCAGAACATGTTCAAAAGCCCAAACCTATGTTCCACTCTTTTTAAATTTCTTTCCCTATGTGATCAGCTAGAGGGTGGTTAAGATTTTAGATACAATTTAGGAAAAAAATGGAAAGAGATCTTAAGCCTGGAGAATCCTGATGGGCAACTGTGTGCAACAAATTTTTGCCCTTGCCCCAGGTACAAGGGGAGACTGATGACACAATTCCTTTCCATGGTTTCATATTGTCTGAAGATAAATTCTCACCTCTAATGGAAAGCATATAAAGCTTGCTTGCATTCTGGCCTGATTTCCCGCTGCTTCCAACCCTACTGTGGCAGAGATGTTTATTGACCAACAGAGATTAGTGCTTCTCTTCAGAATGTAGTTGCTCTGGAAAATGACTCCCAGGCAGGGATTACATTTCTCAGTGCATCTAGATGGACCATGTAACTAGATCTGGTCAGTGAAATGTGAGGGGAGCGATGTGTGACAATTCTGCCCAGAAGGCCTAATAGCATACTCTCTTTCTTCCCTCAGTCAAATGGTTAGATGTCACCAGGGTGACCTCGAAGCCCAAAGACTGAATCAAACTGGTCCCTCAGTCACCATTTGCAGGAAAATCACCCTGCAAAGTTGCCAGATCAAGAATTTGACATTGAACTTGGCACAAGTGAGAAGTAAATTTAAATTTTATTTTTGTTAGTCACGGAGTCTTTTTTGTTTGTTTGCTTTAATTTTGTTACAGTACCACAACCTAGCCAGCCTTTATACTCCTACCCAGTAATATTCTGACTTGCTGCCCGGTCCCTCAACTTATCAAGTTCTTTTCATTTGGCCTTACCTTGCAATCTATGCTGCCTCTGCCTTTTCTCCTTGACAAAATACCAAGGCTCAGATTATTGTTGTTGTTCCTAGCTGCCATTGAGTTGGTCCCCAGCTTTGGGCAACCCCATCCACAGTGGGATACATGAAGTCTTTAATTGGCTGATTTTTTGGAAGTAGATCACTAGGCCTATCTCCCTGGCCTGTCCTAGTCTGGAAAATCTGCTGAAACATGTTCAGCATCACAGCAACATGCAAGCCTCCGGTGACAGAATGGTGGTTAAGCTGGAGATGCACGGGCTGGGAATCAAACCCAGGTCTTCTGCATGGAAGGTGGGAATTCTATTCTACCTCTGAACCACCACTGTCCTCCAGACTCAGATTAAGTGATACCTATACTGGGAATTATTCTCTGGGCTGTTTTCTAGTCCTTCTTCTATACCTCCACTTCCCCTATTTCATGGTCGCTATAAAAACATGTTGACATAATCATCTACTCAAGAACCTGTGAGCCCTTTAAATGTAGGCACCAGGTCTTAGTCTTTATATTGAGAGCACCTAAATAGTGCTGGGCATATGATAAACTCTCAATACATGGAATATGGATTAACCTGTTGCCGTTGAATTGATTCTGACTCATAGTGACCCTCTACAACAGAGTAGAGCTGTCATCTATAGGGTTTCCAAGCCTGTAATCTTTATGGAAGCAGACTACCACATCTTTCTCTGAAAGAGGGTCTGGTTTATTTGAACACTGACTTTCCAGTTAGCAGCCAAGTGCTTAACCACTGTGCTAGCAGAATTTTGGATTAGGCTAGGTGTACTAGGGTATGAGGGTTCTCTGGTTATGTCCCTTACTCCGTGGATTGCAGGGTGTAATTGGTCTGAATTGGATTAGACGCTTTGCTTTACTGCAGGGGTACACCAGGAAAGTTGTACTACTTGAAATCAGTAAAACATTTAAAAACCATGCGTGGTGTAAAGGAGTAAGCACCCAGAATTTGTCTTTTGCTATTCACTGGAGGATAGTGGAAAAGAAAAGTTTTTGCACTTTCAGAATGTGTATTTTTAATCATTGCAGATCATGTTGAATATGTGCTTTGCTTGAAAGACATTGGAAATCAGGCTTTCCCAAAAGTTGTGGCCAGAGACATTCTACAGTTCCTTTGCTTCTCTGTAAAATTTGAACTTATTTTGAGAGAACGATGAGGGAATTAAAGCTTAAGGTCAAATGAAAGGGGAAATGCTTTACCAGGAAGTGCTTTAGAAACTGCCTGTTTTTAACATAGCTTATGAAGTGAGAACACTGCTTTAATAAAAATGGAACACTACTGGTTACAAGAAATGTTGCCTTCTTCCTTCAAAGTCATTGAAGAAGACTCTCATTCCTTGGGTTGCTGACAAGGGCTGTGGTGGTATAAGAATAGGGACTGAGCAGAGCTGCAATGGTATAATGACGGAGTCCAGAGTCATTTGCCATGAACGCCATCTAGGAGAGAACACAGACACGATCTGTTCGTAACAGAGCCAAGAAACACACGAGCAGTGGACATTGGGAACAGTGGCGACCCAGTGACAAATTAATTTTTAAATTTTATTATTTTGTGTTTTGGAACAGTTTGCCAAATATGCTGGCAGATTAAGCCAGCCATTGGAACCTGGTACATTGGAAGGACAGTTCTTTACTACTGCCCGTATAGTCAGGCCTCTTGTTTTACAAATTCACACTGAAAATCAGAGTGGCCCTAGCCTGACTGAGGGCAGTCACAGGGAATCAAAAGGCTCTTGTTTGTTTTCTCAATTTTCAGACAACTGAGGTTTCAGAGGAAGGTGGGGGAGAATGTGGAAATTGGTGTTTAATGAATGAGAATTGCTGAGAATAGTTACCTAGTGCTGCCAATACTGTCACGGATTTAGACAGCTAGAGTTTTACAGATAAGTAAACCAATCCTCCCAACAATAGTGTCTTGCCCAAGTTTTTATAGTGACTGAGCCAGACTTGAAAGTAAGGTTCCTGTTGTCAAGGGCAGAGATTCTGTTCTTCCTGACCCACTATTTCTTTATATTTTCAAATAGGAAGAAGAACATTTTTATGCATATAAGAAGCAATAAAACACAGAGGAAAAACATTTTACCCAATGATTAAGTAAGTGCTCAGCTGCTAACTGAAAGGTAGCATCTCTACAGAAGAAAGACGTGGTGATATGCTCTCATAAGGATTACAGCTTAGAAAACCCTTTGGAGCAGTTCTATTCTTCACATGGGGTTGCAATGATTCAGAATCAACTTGATAGCACCTTACAACAACAATATTTTACAATAGTGGTAGAATGTGGAAAATCAAGTTGTAATAAAATATACACACTTTGTTGAAGATAAATTAGTCTTGTTGGTCAAATTATTGATCTAATTGTTGTTCCAGTTAGTCACATACATCTGTCAAATTGAATACAGATTCTAAGACTTGGGTGCTGGGATGGTCTAGGTGTCCAGAATGAGGTAAATAGGGATAAATTTGGTTCAGGAGAAAGATGGAGAGCAGTGAAGTGGTGTTAATTTTACTTATTTGGTCTTTGGACACACCTTGGACAAGTACATTTTGTTCCTTGTACAGAAAAGGAAATCTGGACTCCTTGGGGACAGGAATGAAAAAAGCTGATCAACCGTGCAAAATAATAATAATAATAATAATAATAATAATAATAAACAGCAAAACAAAACAAAAAACAACAACATTGGGGCAAGGAACGAATCCCTCTGAAGGAGAAAGGGCACTCCTTAAAGGGCACTTCTCTAGAAGATCCTATGGAAAACGTGTTATTTCGTATGGTGTTACTGCCTCCAGTCGCATTTGGTTATCTAGTGCAGCCAGAATAGAAATACCACAAGTGGATGGATTTAAAGAACAGAAACTCATGATCTCACAGTTCAGGAAGCTTAAGGTTCAAATTCAGGGCCTGACTCAAGGGAAAGGTCATGCCATGCCTATTTCAGCTTTTAGCTGCCAACAATTCTTGGCTTTCCTGGGCTTGTAAATGCATCTGTCTCCTTCATCTGCTTTCCTCTTCACCATGTCTCTGGGTCTAGTACAAACCCTTTACAACTCATAAGTGATTAGGTTTAGCATCTACCCTACTCTAGCATGCACTCATTAACGTAACAAAAGACCCTTTATTCCAATCAGGGTGATACACAGGTACAGAAGTTAAGATTTTAACATTTATTTGCAGGGTACACAATTCAATCCACAACATATTTATTCTTCCTAAAAATTGTAAGTGGCATAATCTGGGTTCCAAAATCCATAGAGTGAATAGGACTAATAATTCCAAAGGTAATTTTCTAATTCTCTACAATAAGTTTAATAGGGCCACCTTGGTTTGGCCAAGGAGGAGGTGACTAGATAGATACTGAAGGATAGAAACTTCCTGAGAGACACTAACCAGAAGGAGCTGGCAGGAAGAAAAGGAAGTCATGGCTAAATCCACCATACACCAGTCACCAAAGTGAGGCATTGGAGTCAGGTGTGACTATTCGCTCTTTCATTCCCTGTATCTATTCAGGCTCCAAGTTAGGCTGATGATCCTACCTAATGCATCCTACCTTAATCCTTCCATTCCATTCCAAGGGCAGTGATGTGTTTTCACCTCTAAATGTTTAGCATCTAACTCAGCGCTCAATACTTAGATGATTTTTATTATTTTTAAAAAATTTTCAATGAAATCTAAAAGAACGAATAATAGACAAGAAAGCTAGTATCTAATGAATAATAATCATGGGCAGGCTGTCCAGCTGTGAATCTTTTCTGATTACCCCGGGTCGCTGAGACCAGGGTGGACAGATTCCTGGGAGCTGACCCAATACTCGAGGGACTGGGACTCTAGGGAAAATGCCTTGTGGTGGAGGACGTCTAGATCCTGCACCTGCCCCAACTCAGGCTCAGTGTCTTGCTGCCAGGCTGAGAGTCAGCCAGCAAGATACTTCTGGATAGATGTGGCTCTATCTGTGACTTGGGAGCCTTACAAGTCAAACAGGCCTGTATGGTTTTCCTGGCAACACTGTCTTCTAAAAAAAAAAAAAAATCATATCAGTTAAAAATTTCATCCATGACTAAGCCAGAGAGAATAGTTCCCTTTCATGTCAAGTTATTTTTGATGGAAGTAGTTGATCTTTTACTCTGACCAACATGTCTAGATTCTATTTCCATGACAGTCATCTGGTTTAAATGACTTAAGGAATTATTGACAAGAAGTAAACTGCAAGATTGGGCCCATGTATAACTGTTTGAGATCTCTGGTAGTGTAGTGCCTAAGGCACTTGACTGCTAAGCAGAAGGCTGGTGGTTCAAACCCACCAGTCACTCCTTGGAAGGAAGATGGGGCAATCTACTTCCGTAGTGATACTGCCTGGGAAACCCAAGGAGGGGTCGCTATGAGTCGGGTCTGAGTCGAGGGCACATAACAACAACAACATTACCTCATAAAGGAGCTCTGGTGGTGTAGTGCCTAAGACATTTGACTGCTAACCAGAAGTTTGGCGGTTCAAACCCACCAGCCATTCCATGGAAGGAAGACTGGGCGATGTACTTCCCTAAAGATTTACTGCCTTGGAAACCCAAAGGGGGTTGCTGTGAGTCGGAATTGACTCGATGGCAGTGAGTTTTTTTTTTTGTTACATCACAGAAGTCCTCGGATCTGACTCCTAGCGATCCCTCCTTGGGTTTCCGAGGCAGTATCACTACAGAAGTAGATTGCTCAACCTTCCTTCCAAGGAGTGGCTGATGGATTTGAACCGCCAGCCTTCTGGTTAGCAGTCAAATGCCTTAGGGACCATGCTACCAGAGCTCCTATAGGAGTCCTTGGATGGTGCAAATAGCACACTCAGCTGCTCACCAAAAGACCAGAGGTTTGAGTCCACCAGAGGAGCCTAGGAAGACAAGCCTGGCAATCTACTTCTGAAAAACCAGTAATAGAAAACCTGATGGAGTAGCTGTGCTCAGGCACACATGGGGTGGCCATGAATTGGACTCAGTAGCAACTGGTTGGTTATCTCATAAGCATGGGAGTAGAGTGTGAACCAAGTGTTAAAAATGCAACCTTTTTTTGTCTTGGTTTTTTACAGGGAGAAAGCTTTGTGAGCCAAACCTGGTGAAGCTAAACCTAGCCTAGACCCCATTACTAAATATTCCTGCCCTTCCCTTACTAGTCACATTGACAATTTGTTTAATTTTCTGGTGCCTCACTTTCTTTATCTGTAGAATGATGATAAGAATAGGGCCAGCTTCAATGGATTGTTCATGAGGATTAAGTGGGTTAAATATAGAAAACACTTATAATAGTGCCTGACACATGATATATTCTTGATAAATGTTATCTATTATTGCTATTATTTTGAATTCACTGTCTCAACTTGCATTACCAAGAACATAAAGTAGCGCAGGTCCACTATCGTTTATCCAAACCTCTGGGAGGTGATGGAATGTACTTTGGAACGAAGAATTTTTCATCTTTGAGAAAAGTAAAATGGTACATCTATGTTTTCTTTCATGGAACCCTAAGTGAGGGTTGCCTTATAATTAAAGGTGGTCTGCCTTATAATTAAGCTTACCAGTATTTCTTAGGCAAACAAACAAATATTCATATTAAATGGAATAAATGAAAACAATAGAGTCATATCACTTCAGGCTAGGTTATCAAATGAGTTTTCCTAAACTGGTAGCATAGTACCTAAGGCACTTGACTGCTAACCAGAAGGCTGGTGATTCAAGCCCACTAGCCACTCCTCAGAAGGAAGGTTGGGCAATCTACTTCCATAGTGATACTGCCTTGGAAACCAAGGAGGGGTCGTTATGAGTCGGGTCCAACTCAATGGCACATAACAACACAACAACAAACTTAGAATAAAAAAGGTTTGCTTTTTGAGTTTTGAGGATTTCTAATTGTAAAAATGGGAAACAGGACCTGGGCTAGTTCAGTGCTTTCCTGTAACATTTTCATGGTATACTAAGAGCAAGCTCTACATTACATTTC
>NW_006921981.1:2448688-2463776 GCF_000298275.1 Orycteropus afer afer | reverse complement strand
ATATATAGAGAGAGAGAGAGAGAGAGAGAGAGAGAGAGAGATGATATCATTTGCACAGACAGTGGGAAACCCAAAGTACAATGCAGAACTCATATCAGACTCTTACATATTCTCTTTGGTAACTCTTTGCCAACAACAAAAATTAATTTCTATATAAGTGCCAGCTCAAAAGCTGAACACTAGAAACTAGTCTCCGTTCAACTGCAAAACCTAAGACGACAAAGGTGGAAGTTATCTTTACTGATTCTGACCCGGACCCATCTTCCTTTCTTGTTTTCCTGGAAGAAAATATTTAACTTTAACTTCTTTTAAGTGAATTAACAAATAAAAAATGCAATTAAAGCCACAGCAAAGAAAATGGTCTTGCCTATGATGGGTGAAGAATCATAACGTGGCTTTTGGGATTCACTTAAAACCCACAGAAACTCTTCACTCAGGAAACATACATACTTAGTAGTAGTTCCATGTCTGTCCAGTGCTAAGGGTTTCTTCTTTCTTTCAGTTAGTTTGCTTAGGGTTGCTAATCTGCATTTTCTATGAATGCTTGCTAGTGAAAGTGGAAAAACTCCATGAAAATTATAAAGCAATTGATGAAGTGAGCAGTCCTTTTTGTATCTGTTGTTGGATGAGTGCAATATTAGCCCGTGGCTATACTTTGCCTTGCACGCCTTTGCCTTCCTCTTCTATGCCATGTCCTATTGACCTCCAGACGCCTAGTTGTGCACATAGTAGGTTCTCCACCAATGTGCAATAGACAAAAGCTCTAGTTTCTCAATAATCCAAGTAAACTACTGACAAGGGCCAGCAGTGCTGTTTCTCAACTCCTTACCTTTCTTTGGTTAACACAAACTGTACATCTTTCCTAAAATTCTAAGGGATTTTTAGCTTGGGTTACATGCAAGGACACAAAGACATCTGTAAAACTCCTGAAATGACTTACACATTTGTGTATGTATGTGTTTGTATGCACTTTTTCTGGGCCATGGAGTCCATAGCTTTCATTACCTTCCTGAAGTGGTCTGTGACCTTAAAAGGCTGCACACCACCTCTAGAGTGGTACAGCTCCTGGTTCCTTCTTTTCCCCACCATCATATTTGCCCTCAACTCAAACCAAAACCATACTCATGAAGATTGAGTCAGTTTTGACTCATAGTGACCCCCACTGGGTTTCTGAGGATGTAAATCTTCATGGAAGCAGGTTTACCTTTTGCAGACCGGCTGGTGGGTTTGAACAACCAACCTTCTGGTTAGCAGTCAAATGCTTTAGGTGCTGCACCACCAAAGCTCCTTTGCCCTCAGCTACTAACCTAAAAGTTAATGGCTGAACCCTCCAGCAGTCCTGCAGAAGAAAGGCCTGCTGATGTGCTTCCATGAAGGTTACAGCCAAGAAAACCCTGTGCAGCAGGTCTACTCTGTAACACATGGGACCTCCACGAGTTGGAGTCAACTCAATGTAGTGGGTTTGGCTTTTTGTGTTTTTCCTTCCCTAAACAGTGGTCAGGTTCCTGTCCCCTCCTAGCCAAGCAAAGCCGGAACACATTAGACAAAAGTGTACACTTTACCTTTGTCTGCATTTTTAATCTACTTGTAGATTCCTTAGTGAACTGTCTGAGTCTCTCTCTCTTCAGAGCAAACTGAAAGATATAGTGAAGTCTCATGGCAGGCTTTTGTTTGGCTTCTTACCCATCAGCAAATGGCTCCCAGGTATCATCAGCAGCCTTTTTGAACACTCTTACAGCCACGTTGATGGCGGGACGGCCCCGGACAGCATCCATGACTTTGACCATCAGAGGACATTTGGTTTCACTAGTGCCCTGCGCAGAGAGAAGATGGATGAGAAGTCAACAAAACTGGAAAGAGTGAAAGGATTTATTCTTTAGGTTTTTTGAAATCTGGAATGAGGCAGGAAGTACATGCTGATCCCATTTCCAGCAACGTAAGTGTTGGCAACTAATGAACTTCTCTACTCAGTGTTACACAGACATAATTGTTTCCAAAGCATAATGATTTCTGCCTCAGAACACGCTGCTATTGCTCTGGGATGTGCATAATGAATTACAAGAGAGAAAATAGGTCCTAGAGAACAGTTGCTTTGTTAAGCATCTCCATTTGAGTGGAGTTACTAAAAAGATGTAATATGCCATTGGACCAAACAGTTTTTCCTGAGAACGTTTTAGTCAGTTATTGCTGCAGTAATTTCTTCTTAGTTTTGTTGCAATTAAGTGCTGTGCAGTTTGTTTTGACTCATAGCAACCCCATGTCTCAGAGTAGAGCTACCTCATAGGATTTTTTTTTTTTTTGGCTGTAATATTTACAGAAGGAGTCCTGTTGGCTCAGTTGTTAAAGGTCAGCAGTTAGTATCCCCCCAACCACTCTGTGGGAGAAAGATGTGGCAGTCTGCTTCTGTAAAGATTTACTGCCTTGGAAACCGTATGGGACATTCTATTCTGTTCTACAGGGGCTCTATGAGTCTGAGTCGACTCAATGGCAATTTTTGTTTTGTTTTGTTTTGTTTTTAAAGGAATCATTATAGAAGTAGATTGCCAGTTCTTTCTCCTGCAAAGCAACTGGGTGAGTTTGAACCTCCAATCTTTTGATTAGCAACTAAGCACTTAACTGTTTGCACAAAAAGGGCTTCTTTTCCTCATGCTAATTGTAAAATAATGTCAGATTACTTCATGACCCAGTTAATAGTATTAGTTAATTCTTTTGAATGACTTAAGAATTAGACCTCTGACTATAATGTTGTTCTCCAAGCATTTCAAAGATCAATTGGTCAATACATTTTGATTAGTTAGAGGGTCAGAATATAATCTCATGTGGTTTGGCACAAAAATAAATGTTATAAAAGGATACTTCTCCAAAAATTCAATATGAGTTTCTAGGTTAATATCCTATTTCTGCGTCTATCATCTACTCAAGGATTTGGGACACTGGGCATCACAAAGGGTGGTACAAACGGTTAAAGTGTTTGGCTGCTAACAAAAGAGCTGGCAGTTTGAGTCCACCCAGAGGCATCTCAAGGACTTGGTGATCTCCTTCTGAAAAATCAGCCGCTGAAAACCCTGTAGAGCTCATTTCTGCTGACGCACACGCAATGGGTCCGAGTTGACTCGACAGCAGTTGGTTAAAGCATTGCAAAGTCAATGCACTGAAGCAGTGGCGGAGAGCTCCAGGAGTCCAGGTCCAGTTCAGTCAGCTCTGCAGACATTCATTTTTTTTTTTTTTTCTGGCTTGAATCAATGATATTTATAAATAGATACTGAGTAGCCTTGCCCCTAGTAACAAAAGCTGGTTGGCAAAACTTAAAGAAGTCACTTCTGCTTCATCCAGCAGACACATGGAACTTATGGAAGGAACTGTACAGAACTGAATACTCACCACAAGGCCAGCTTCTGACACAAATACCAGTCCAGCCAGGCAAAGGAGGAGCAGGCGATGAGAAGCCATTCTGCCAAGAACTAGCGGACTTCTGTGACTGCTGCTCTCAGCTCGGGCCTTTTATATTGACTTCTTCCAAGCCAGGCTACTTATCCCTGCCAATCTGACTCCAAACCTGCTGATTCTGATTATTGACTTAGTCAACAAAGGGAGAATAAGTAACCCACACAAATACGAACCTTGCCTAGAGAGATTATTTAAGCATCGGAACATTAGCTTTATGAAATAGTCTTAACAGGTCATTTGACCAGCTAGATCACCAAAACAAAGGAATCAAAACAAAATAACATATTCTTCTCCCTGCTTGGTTGGATATAGTGACATTCTTGGGATCTTTTTCTTCCTTATCTATTTCTATGCATGTTCTCCGCTTCATATAATTTTGACTTTAATCTTAGATGATGGATGCAAGTTGTAGTAATTTATTTCATGTTTAGTGATATTTGGCTGTACTAGCTTAACTTTAATGCATTAGAAAACACAACTGCATTTGACATATGTACATGAGTCAACAGAGGAACACCTTTGGTAGTGCCTAAATTTTAAAAAGTGTATGTTTTAGTTAAAGTAAGCCATCTGGAAGCTTTGATTAGTTAGCTATTTCTTCACATTTTTGAGTATGTGTGTGTATGTTCTTCTCAGACAAGTTTCATCCTAATGTGAGGAATAATGTCATAATTAAAACTGGCAGGAATGATCCTGAAGTAAAGACAATCAGATTTTCTTTACTGTTTCTCCTGCATTTGGGCTTGCAGAAACAAATCTATCCAGCTGGCTTTTGTTAGAAGCAAAATTTCTGGAAGGAAGTAAAGGTGACTATGAGAACTAGAAGCCATGATTGACAACAGATTCTTTTACTCTTTTACATACAAGTCTAGAATTTGTAATAATTTCATGATTCACTGATCAAGCATCAACTTTCGTGTGTGTGTATGAGAATGTGTGTATGGCTTTATTCAAAACCCACTGCCTTCGAGTGAATTCTGACTCATAGCAATCCTACAGGACAAAGTAGAATCACCCTATGGGGTTTCTAAGGCCATAAATCTTTACAGACTTAAATAATGACTACATCTTTCCCCTGTGGAGCAGCTGGTAGGTTTGAACCTCTGACAGTGGTTAAATACTTTAACCACTGTGCCACCAGATTTCCTTAATTAAGACAGTTTTTCTTTTTTTTTGTCCTTATAGAAACAATTATGTAGAAGACATAGAGAACGAAGGCAAAATGTTAGATAAATACATGTTAGTTAGAGGATATACTCCATGATATATGGAATGGTGGGAGCTCTGGTAGCATAGTGGCTAATGCACTTGACTGCTAACCAGAAGGCTGGTGGTTCAAACGTGTCAGCCATTCCTCGGAAGGAAGATGGGGCAATCTACTTCCGTAGTGATATTGCCTCAGAAACCCAAGGAGGGGTCTCTATGAGTCGGGTCTGACTCGACGGCACTTACAAACAACAACAACAATAGGGAATTTTAGAAGGAATGTTAAGTATTCCAGGAATATGAAAATGTGTAGCGAAAGACTTGGGAAAGAGGGCAGAATCCAGAAAGCAACAATGCTTTCAGTTGAGAGCATAGCTAGGAATGGAGTCGTAGTCCAAGAGTGTTACTATGAAGTAGAACTAGACAGAGCTTTGAATTTGGAATGAGATGAGCTGAGTCACCAATTCCTAGTTCTGCTCAGTTTCCTAGATGACCCTCTGTAAGTTACTCAGTATTTCAGATACTCAGCTAATACATCTGTAAAGTAGAAATATCTACTTTTCTGCTTCAAAGGACTGTTCTAATAACTTTAAACATGAGATGATATAAAAGCACTTTGTAAGCTGTAAAACACTAATTAGCTATAAAGGACGTTCCTGTTCCTGGCAGCCCTCCTGCTCCCCCTTTCAAATTCCGCCTTCCTCCCATCTCTGTGCCTCCCCAGCCCCCCAGCTTCCCTGCTCGTGGCGACTCAACGCATAATGGAACAAAATTCTGCCCAGTCCTGGGCCATCCTCATGATAGATTGCACATCGGACTTTGGTGATCCATAGGGTTTTCAAAGGCTGATGTTTTCAGAAGTCCATCGCTAGGCCTTCTTCTGAAGTGCCTCTGGGTAGACAAAACTTTCCAAACTTTCAGTTAGCATTAACTGTTTGCACCACTAAGAACTCTGGTGGCACAGTGCCTAAAGCATTTGACTGCTAACCAGAAGGCTGATGGTTCAAACCCACCAGCCACTCCTCAGAAGGAAGGTTGGGCAATCTACTTCCGTAGTGATATCGCCTCGACAACCCAAGGAGGGGTCGCTATGAGTCGGGTCCGACTCCACGGCAGTGTGTTTGGTTTTTGGTTTTGATTTGCACCACTCAGGGACACCTTTTTGGTAGCCCTGGGCATTCATTTGTTCTCCGTGATCCTCACATGGCATCTGTCTTCTCCAGTATGTACTTGTCTCTGTGTCTAATTAGCTCTTTTTTTTTTTTTTTATAACTCAGAAGGACTGGGTTTAGGACCTACATTGCTCATGACCTTGCTAACATAACAAAGAAAAACCTTTTTCCAAACAGGATTACATAGGTGTAGGGTATAGGATACAGGGCATAGGGTAGGATTTCAACACATATTTGGGTGGACACCATTCAATCTATAATAAAAGAAAATATGGAAGTCTAGTCTTATCCCTGATAAACCTCATCCTGTTAGTTTAACCCACCACTCAGCCTTCTGAAATCATTTAATAGTTGATTCTGTAATTCACTGCATTAGCTCATCCTCCCAACCTCATGTCCTTTGTGACCTTGACATCCATGCCTTCTGAACCATCTTTGATCTGAAAATTATTAATAAAATTTTAATTTGAATAAGACAAGGAGGTGGGGAGAAAGTGAGGCAATTCAGAGTACAGCCAGGATCCTGAATCTGATTGGAGAATCAGCCATAAACTTTACAGAGATGATTTTTTTTTTTTTCATTATAAAAGGAAGAGAAAATTTTGGCTGAACACTCAAGCAAATGTGGCAAGTTTGGAGTAAAAATAAGATAGCTCAAGGAGAAGAAGTTTGCAGTGTTTTAGTTAAGAGAAGAAAGAACAAGGCTGAGGCAGGAAGGAAAAATTGAAAAAGAGACAGGGAATGCTGTGTTTTCCTAAGTATTGGTAATTCTTGTGTGGAGCGAGTGGCAATATTAAATACAAAAAAAAAAAAAAACCAAACCCATGTTTCTTGCCTGGGAGGCAATGTGTGGTGAATGAAGGTTAAGAATGTAGGTTAATGCAGATAAACACAGGTTGCCAGAGATAAGAGGATCTGCCTTTTCTATGTTTCTTTGAATCTGTTGAAAGCCTGTTTTAAAAAGATCTTGGCTTGAGAACCACCAAGCAGAATGAATGAAGATCAAGGATCACTACATTCCTGGAGTCCTAAATGGTTGCTGTAATATTGTGTGTTCTAGCACACAATAAGCAGCAGTAAGAATCCAGTGTTACAAGACAAAAGAGTGTTCATGTGACATTTAAGCTATAAGATTATGTCTTTTCTTAGCCCTATACTATTTTTTTTTCTTCACATTCTGACTGTGGAGCTATAGCCTGGATGTTTAATTGAAGTGACAAAGATTAATATGATGACAATATTTCTCCTCTTAATACAGAATATGTGGTGGTTAATAACTCAGGCCTGCTCTTAGGTTCAGCTTATTTCTTCTCCCTTCTAATAGACAGGCTTATTATTAATTTTATTTTTTTATATCATAGATAAATCCTTTCTTCTTCATTTATTTTCTAGGTCCACATCAACTGGTAGCCAATATCTGTTGACATTCAAACATGCACTAATATTATTGCGGATAAGCTGATTAGACAGAGTTAGGAGTTGGCTGGCCAAATATTTGGACTGGGCCTCATGCGGGAAGGGTGGCAGGGTTGATGGTGTTTTTAGGCCCTGGGTCTTTGCAGACTAAGGAATTCAATTTTGTCAGCTCACCTTGAACGGAATAAGCCCTAGAGGTTTGATTAATGGTAATCAAATTATAAAAGACTCATTTAAAATCCATAATGCCAATTTAATTAATCATCAGATGGTTGCTGGGTGAGCAAAGAACTCGGGCAAAGGGGCTTGGTTAATTTTTTAAGAATATTTCATTCAGACTACTGGAGCACCTAGAAAGAAAAGTTTCCTTAATTCTGTGTAGAATACACTTTTTTAATGCCTGGATTGTTTGTGTCTACCTGTTCCAGCATGTCTTTCCTGCAAGAATTGTTGACTAAACACTGAAAAACCCTTTTTCTTTATCTGTCCTTCTTTCATTGTCCACATAGACATCATCTCCGTAAAGACAAACATTAGCTAGGAGATGTAAACTAGGTATTTTTCAGGATTACTTTTGTATATAATTTTTTTTCCATTTGTTTAATTTAATAGTGGCATTTCAATATAATTTATTAATGTTGTAATCTCTTCCTTTTTTTTTCTCACTGCTGTCGAGTTGGATCTGACTCACAGTGACCTCTCTTTGGCTTTCTGAGGCAGTATTACTACAGAAGTAGATTGCCCAACCTTCCTTCTGGGGAGTGCTATGTAATTTTTTTCCCAATTATTGTGGCAAAATACATGTAATGAAGAATTTATCCTTTTAACTATTTTAAAGTGTACAATTCTGTGTTGTTAAGTATATTCACAATGTGTGTAACCATCACCATTATCCATTTCCAAGGTTTCCCATTATTCTCAACATACATTGTACCCATTAAAAAAGAATGTTCATTTTCCCCTACCCCCCCCCAGACCCTAGCAGTCTCTATTCTACTTTGTTTCTATAATTTTGCCTATTCCTGATAACCTCGTATAAGTGGGATCATACAATATTTGTTTTTTGTATCTGGCTTGTTTCACTCAGCATAATGTTTTCAAGCATCCATGTCATAGCATATGTCAGAACTTCATCCATTTTATGGCTGAGTAATATTCCTTTGTATGAGTTGAATTGTGTCCCCCCAGAATATGTGTTTTAATCCTAACCTCTACCCCTGAGGTTCCAGTGGGGAAGGGGTTGTCTTCATTATGTTAATGAATCAGGATTAATGTAGGGTGTGTATTGCGAGTCAATCTCTTTCAAAGTATAAAACCAAAAAACCAAATCCACTGCTCTTGAGTTGATTCCAACTTTTAGTGACCCTATAAGACAGAGTAGAACTGCCACATGGGACTTCCAAGGTTGTATGTCTTTATGGAAGCAGACTGCCACATCTTTCTCTTGCAGAGTGGCAAGTATGTTTGAACTGCTGAAATTTTCCTTAGCAGCCAAGCTCTTTAACCACTTCCCGAAGAGATTAAATAAGTTAGCATCCATAGATGAAGGAAGAGAGATGCCAAGTCACATGAAGATCACCCAAGGGCAGAATATCAAAGAGACAAGGACCTTCCTCCAGAGCCAGCAGCAAGAGAACTCCTTCCTCTGGAGCCGACACACTGAATTTGGACTTCTAGCCTCCTGAAGAAAGAGAAAATCAATTTCTGTTTTTTTAAAGTCACTCACTTGTGTCATTTCTGTTACAACAGCACTAGATTGAGAGTGGGGTGCTGCTCTAACAGATATCTAAGCAGCAGAAACAGTTTTGGAATTAGGTAATATGTAGAAGCTAGAAGACTTTTAAGGTGCCTAATAGTAAAATCTTGGGATCTCTGGTAGCATAGTGGCTAAGGCATTTGAGTGCTAACCAGAAGGCTGGAGGTTCAAAACCACCAGCCACTCCTTGGAAGGAAGATTGGTCAATCTACTTCCATAGAGATATCGCCTCAGAAACCCAAGGAGGGGTCACTAAGAGTTGGATCTGACTCGACGGCAGTGAGTTAGTTAGTTAGTTAATAGTAAAATCTTAGATTTTCTTGAAAAGAATTGAAATGTAGTTCTGGTGAGGGATCAGAAGGAAGTGAGGAGAACTATGAGAAAGTCTCTAACATCTTAGAGAATATGGTACCTGCAACAGACAGTGGCTAGAATGTGGACATTAAATGTGTTTCTGGTGAAGCTTTAAAAAGAAAATTATGAGCATGTAATTAGACAAGGGAGGAAGGGCTATGCTTTTAATGCAGTGATGAAGAGCTTTTCTGAATTACGTTCAAATGTTTGGTGGAAGGCAGAACTTGCAAGTGATAAACCTGGATATCTAACTGATGAGATTTCTAAGATCTTCAAGGATGTGGCTTAACCTTGCTGTTTATGGCAAAATGTGAGAGGAAAGAGATGGACTAAAAATGAATTGTGCAAAATGAACACAAAACTTAAAGATCTGGAAATTCTTTTGCACAAACTAATGACACAAATTTTAGAGTTTTCACCAAGGATATGGCTACTGAAATACTTTTTTTAAAAGAAATTAAACCTGTGACTGATAGATGTAACTGACTACCACAGTAGAAAACTCATTAACTTAGATTGAAGGGGAGAGAGGAAAAAACAAAAGGAGAGAATGCAGTTTGTCTCTTGGAATTCCACATGCACAAAACAAGTCAAAGGAGCTATATCTGTTGTCCTCCAAGAAAATAAAGGACCATGCCTGGAGCACCTCAAAGATCAGCAGAACTGTTGGAAGGACCAAGGGAAGTAGAGTTGCCTAGGTCTCAAAGGATGGGGCCATGGTTGCTGGGGTTTCAAAGAGTGGGACCGTGGATCTCAGAGTGGGATCACAGCATCCTAGATTTCAAACAGTCAGATCTTTGCCAACTTAGGTTGGTTCTGGAGTGTGGGGCTGCCATTAAGGTCATGAAGAAATCTGCCTATGTTTCTTCTAAGAATTTTATAGTTTTAGCACTCAAATTTAGGTCTTTGACCCATTTTGAATTAATTTCTGTATATGATGTAAAATAAGGGTTCAGCTATATTCTTTTGCACATGGATATTCTATTTTAGGAGTTCTGTTTGAAGTCCCAGTGGTTAAATGCAATAGTTAAGTGCTTGGCTGCTAAATGTAAGGTTAGTAATTTCAACTCACTAACTGCTCCATGGAAGAAAGACCTGGAAATGTGCTACCTAAAGAATATAGCCTAGGAAACGCTATGGGGCAGTTCTACCCTGCCTTATAGGGTTACTTGAGTCACAATCAACTCAATGACACATAACAAAAACAACAACATCCTGTTTTCTCACCACCATTTGTTGAAGACTGTTGTTTTCCCACTGAATGGTTTTAATACTCCTATCAAAAATATGGGGAGCTCTGGTAGTGTAGTGCCTAAGGCACTTGACTGCTAACCAGAAGGCTGGTGGTTCAAACTCACCAGCCACTCCTTGGAAGGAAGGTTGGGCAATCTACTTCTGTAGTGATATCACCTGCCTGGAAAACCCAAGATGGCACATAACAACAACAACAACAACATCAAAAAATATGGTTAATTAACCATATATGTGAGGATTTATTTATAGACTTTCAATTTTATTACATTAGTCTATGTGTCCATCCTTATGTCAATACATATTGATTTGATTACTGTAGCTTTACATTAAAATTTGAAATCAGGAAGTGTTAGTCCTCCTACTTTGTTCTTTTGCAAGATTGTTTTGGGTATTAAAGGTCCCCATATGAATTTCAGGATAGGTTTTTCTATTTCTGCAAAAAGAACCATTGGGATTTTGATAGGGATTGTGCTGAATCTGTGATTACTTTGAGTAGTACTGTTATTTAAACAAAATATTAAGTACTTCAATCCATGAACATGAGTTGTCTTTTCATTCTTTAATTTACTTCAGCAGTGTTTTATAGTTTTTAATGTATAAGCCTTTTGCCTCCTTAGTTAAATTTATTCCTAAGTATTTTATTCTTTTTGATGTTACTGTAAATGGATTTTTTTTCTTAATTTCCTTTTCAGATTGTTCATTGCTAGTGTACATAAATACTACTGAATTTTGTGTTGCAACTTTGTGTGCAACTTTGCTAAATTCATTTATTAGTTCTAATAGTTGTGTGTGTTTGTGAGTTCTTTAAGGGGTCCTACATAGAAGATAATGTCATCTGAAAATAGAAATAATTTTAACTCCATATTCACTCTCTTTTGAAAGATCAGCAACCTCTCTTTGGTAGTTATAAGTGTCTGATCATGTTCTGAAGTTCTAGTTTCCAGCTCAGTGGTTACTTCACTGGAGAGATTGACCTCTAGGCTTCTTAGTTCACCATTTTGCATGACTTCTTTCTCTGTATTTAAATATATGCACTTAAAAACATAGGTTTGAGCAGACTGTCAAAAGGATTCATGGCAGAATAAAGTTAAGAATTTGTATAAAGAGATAGGGGATCTCTGGTGGCATAGTGCCTAAGGCATTCGACTGCTAACCAGAAGGCTGGTGATTCAAACCCACTAGCCACTCCTTGGAAGGAAGATTGGGACATCTACTTCTGTAGCAATTGTTGTTCTTGTTGTTGTTACTGCCTTGGAAACCCAAGGAGGGGTTGCTATGAGTCAAATCAACTTGACTGCAGTGAGTTTGGTGATTTTATGGTATAAAGAGATAGAATGGCAACTACACCAGGAAGCCTTGACTATAATAGAATTTAATAGCATATGTGAGCAAAGAAGATGATAATCATCCCTGGGATTGGTGGAATAAAATCAAAAGAAAGGTGAAGTGTTGGTTATTTGGATTGAATGAATGATGGTTTGAATAAGATTTTCCCTGGAGTAAGAAAGTTCATCAGGTGATTCTTAATATCAAAGACATATATAGATTTCCCAGAAGAGAGCACATTAGTCATCCTGATCTGTGTGATTGCTTTATTTCTTATAGAATAGAGTTACATTGAAATTCTTATTTCTACTTCAGTGTTTGTGAGCTTAGTTAGTGTGAGTCCATCTCTGAGATTTGTGATGAAGTTGTGTTGTGAAATCAGGTAGTAGACTTTGGACATTGGTCAACCCATGAAATGGCACACTCACTCAAGTTACACCCTCGTGGGAGAGAACAAGTTGAGCTCTGCCTGGCAATAATCTGATCTCAGCAAGAGCTTTTCTGACAATATCAACAGTAGTCATCTGGGCTGGTGTGAGGCTACCGGTTAAAGAAGGAAGGGACAATTGTATCAGACAATATTAAGCAGGTAGTAGAGGACAAAGGTGTTGAGGAAGATGGAGGAGTCTTCTATCTTCTAAAGCTAAAATTATTCTTCAGGTTCAGGACCTATAATAATTAGAGATGGTCTCTTTGGCAGAGAGAAATAAGGCAGTGACTCAGAATTAACTGAGTGGACTAAAGTATCTGATTATGACAAGGGAAGTGAATATATATTTTGAATGTTTGTAGACAGACATATAATAAGGAGGTAATGAAGTTTAACTTTAAACTAGGTGTCACTGCAGCAATCATACTTTCCTAAAACAGAGCCCCCAGTGTCCTAGAAGAGGCCACCCTGGACAAGTGGACCACAAGAAGGTAACAATGGATGGATTCTTTGGTTGATCTGCTTCATCATTTATAAATGGCGGGGCATTATTGATTTTTCTCATAAACAGGACCCTGAGACCTGCTATGTTAACAAAAATATTAACCTACAAGTCAGCCTTGCTCTTCTTCACACACTCAGATAGAATCTCCTCCCTCTTCTCTTACCCTTCAGCCTTTCCGTTAACTTAATGTTCACTACTGCTTAGACATTTTCACTACTCAACCATTCCAGTGGGAACCTGGGTGGAGCAGATATTAAAAGCTTGGCTGCTAACCAAATGTTGCTGGCTCAACCTACTAATCAAACCACAGGAGAAAGATGTGGTAGTCTATTTCTGTAAAGATTTATAGCCTTCAGGTTATATCCCTATATGGCAGCTCTACTCTGTGGGTCGCTGAGTTACAATTGACTCCAAGGCAGTGGGTTTTATTTTGTTTTTTGGTTTTATCCTTTCATATATTGACCCAGCAAACTTAATCCCATTGTCCCCAAATCCTCTATATCCTCAAGCAAAGCCCTAAATCAGAGGTGTATCTGTAGTATGGCAGGTATGGCATGTGCCCTGGGAGCCACTTGAAGGGGAGCACCATTGAGCAGCTCCTATTAGCTATCATAGTTTCCATTGCTAGTCAGTCAACAGTTTAAAACTAATTGTCATAGGCACTGTTTTCCATATAGACCCCCTTAAGTATTTGTTCTCTCTCTTCATCTTACTTGAAAATTGACCTTTCTGATAACCTCACTCCTTTTGAACTTTCTTCAGTGATGTCTCCCATTTGACCATAAGACCCTAGAGTCTTAATGACTCTTTTTCTGAATTCTCTTGCCTTCCCTCCTAGCCTGTGTACTGTGATCAGTCATTTCTGTGTTTTTCTAACCAGGCATCCTAGATGCATTTTATCTTTAATCTTCTGCCATTTCCCCATCATAGTCATCTCATTACCATCTGATTTGAAAGTACCCATCGAACGGACAATATACCAACTTAGCTTAAGGAAAAGATGCAAAATTATCTCAATCATGTCCTCAGAAAATTAATTTAATCTTAGCATAACCCCTCTTATGACAATTCTTATATCCAAACATTATGGACTGCTTGTTGCATTTTTTACTTATTTTTGTGGTTGTACTTATTCTTAGACTTGGATTAAACATTTAATCTTCATTTCTTTTGTGAACTTGACTCTCTTTTCCCTTTCATTCCCCCCTTCAGAAGAAAGTTAATTATTTCTTCTGGGTTACCCCTGTATCTTTCATCTCTATAGACTAATGTGCCTACTTTGACCTGGATCTTTATATATGTCTTTTTCTAAGACTGACCATTATCTATAATTTATTGTACTTTCATTTGCTCCTGAAAACTAATGCCTGAAATTAATCTTTTACATCTGGAAATTAGTTCATGTCACCCCAATGCGACACTCCCCAACCTTTGTACCACCTTTGATTATTATTCCCCCTCTTTCATTCCTGTCACTGTCAAATCAGCTAAAAGACTAGATAATGCCTGCCTCATGCACTGAGCTCTTGTAAGTGGTTGGTTTTATATGGTATCACATGGACATCTAGCCACTTGAAAGATTAGATGAAAAACTTAGGGGGTTGTGAGTTTATGAAAAGGAGGATGAGAATGGTAGCACAACTTGAAGAATGAAATCAATGTCACTACATTGTACATGTAGAAACTGTTGAATTAGTGTTTGCTCTGCTGTGCATATTCTCAACAACAACAACAAAAGCAAAAGTAAAATGAATTATAAAAAATAAAGACTAGAGTGATAGTGAATCCTAGAAAAACTGAGGTGCTCCTACATCAGAATATGTTTTACTACCATGACTCTCTTACCAAAAACCAAACCAAACACACTGTCGTTGAGTCAGATCCAACCCATAGGGACCCCTCCTTGGGTTTCCAAGGTGGTATCACTATAGAAGTGGACTGTCCAATCTTCCTTCTGAGGAGTTACTGGTGGGTTTGAACCGCCAGACTTTGACCCTCTTACAGGACCTTTTTTTTAAAAAAAAAATTTATTTTGATATGGGTGAAGATTTACAGAGTAAATTCACTTTTCATACAGCAGGTCACATAATATACTTTGTCTCATGTCATTGACCAAAATTTACAATGCCACAGCTCCCCTCCCACTTCCTCCCCATAGTTACCTCTTCCCAGTGTCCATCCCTCCATACTCTTCTGCGCCCTGAGCTGTCTCCCTGTGCATA
>NW_006921981.1:2427525-2446648 GCF_000298275.1 Orycteropus afer afer | reverse complement strand
ATCTATATCTGGGTTCTCAATTCTATTCCATTGGTCTATGTATCTGTCATTGAACCAATACCAGGCAGTTTTGACTACTGTGGCTGTATAGTAGGTATTGAGATCCGGCAATGTGAGACCTCCTACTTTGTTTTTCTTCTTCAGTAGTGCTTTACAGGACCTTTTTAATCCAAGGGTGCTGGTACTCTGGTCACCAAATTCAATAGTATTTCATCAGTCTTTCACTTTGATCATTTACTCTCACAGTTCCTCTTATTGCCTCTATATAGTGACATCCAAATCTATTCTTTCCAGCTGTGAATCAACCTCTGAATCTTCTGGCTCTCTTGGCATCCCAATGGTGTCTCCAGCCCAATATCTAAAATCAAACTGCACTTTCCCATTGCCTGAAATCCTCTCCCTCTTCTACACCATTATTCTTTCTGTAAGTGGCATCACTGTTCTTTTGGTTACTTAGGGCCATTACTTCAGGTGCTATGCTTGAAGTCTCCTCTTAAATATCAGACTTAAAAATATTATCAATCCTACTTCCAAAATAGCTTTCCCATTTTTGACTTTCTCTTTCCACAGCTGCCAACTAAGTTCAAACTTTCATTGCTAATTATATAGCCTTTTACAATTATGTCCTCACTGATCTCCTTACTGCTAATCTGTTTTCCATATAATCTCCTCTATAAGCTATTGCCAAATTAATCATCTTAATGCATACCTCTGATTACCTCACATCTGTCTTCTAAAACTTTCTCTCATTCCCATGGAATAAAATAAAATCTAATGTCTTTTGCTTGACATTCAGAGATGGCCACAATTTGGTTCTACTCCTTCAAATCCCATCTGAACCCTGGACAGACCCTGTGACTGTCATTCCTATTTTCTAACCTCTTCCTCATCCATTCTTCTTCATACTGCTATTCTGCCTTAAGTGAGTAAACAGAGCTTCATGGAGCTTTATAGAAAGGTAGGTTTGATTGCAATGTAGAAATTGACCTGCCAGCCACTCCTCAGAAGCAAGGTTGGGCAATCTACTTCCGTAGTGATACTGCCCGGGAAACCCAAGGAGGTGACGCTATGAGATGGCACATAGCAACAACAACAACAATGGAGTAGTGAGACTTGAGAAGTAGGGATAGGAGAGTGAAGTTGGTTATAATAACCTAGCAAATGATGAGGGAGGCAGTGGTCATAGACAGAAAAGGCCAGTTGAATGACAGTTATGGAGGTAGAAGGAAGAGATTTTGTGACATCATCAAAATGGAATGGAAAGTGAGTGAGAAGGAAGAGCCAAAGATTACTCTGAGTATTTTAGCTTGAGAGTCTGGCTAGATGATAAACCATTAGTCTCCATAGGTAGACATGTGAAAGAAAACAAATCTAGGTTTGGACAGTGTGAGGGTGAGGGGTTGATATCCAGGCAGCCATGGCCACATGATGGAAATAACAGCCTGGGATGTGGCCTGGGAGGAATCAGGCTGGAGATGAAGATTCAGGGTCATGAGGTGGGATTCCAGACTTTCATAGTCACCAGTAGAGATCTGAGCATAAAGCTCTGGGTCAACCAACATTTCACCAGTTGCTGTCATTCAACTCACATTCATGGTGCCCCATTTGTGTATTTCACAGGGTTTTCAACTTTTCAGAAGTTGCGTACAAGCCTTTCTTCTGAGGTGCTTCTGGATGGGCTCAAACCTCCAACATTTTGGATGGCAGCCTAGCAGGTTAATCATTTGCACCACCCAGTGGTTCCGAACCAACATTTAGCCAATGATAAAAGGAAGAGAAGCTTGAAACAGAGATTCATTCCCTCCAGGTGCAAAAGACTTTCCTGTGAAGTGTTTTGCGCCTCTAGTAAACATTTATGTGACCTGTCAGAGTTGTTTGTATTCACAATTTACTTTTCCTGGCTTCCTAGCGCCTTGAGAGCAGAGGCAAAGCCTCCTTATTGTTTGCATCCTCAGTCCCTAGTGTAGCTCTGAAACCAAAAAACCAAACCCGTTGCCATGGAGTCAATTCTGACTCATAGTGACCCTATTTGACAGAGCAGAACTGCCTCATAGGGTTTCCAAAATTGTAGTCATTACAGAGACAGACTGCCACATCTTTCTCCTACCGAGCAGCTGGGGGGCTTGACCTCCTGCTGAGAATTTGCATTTCCGCCCCAGATATACTGAATCTATATTTATTAAACACATACTTGTTCTTTGTATACATTAAGAACCATCTGGTGATCTGTTAGAATCACCCAAGGATCTTGTTAAAGGGTAGATTCTCAGCAGGAGGTTAAACTGGAATGAACTAGTTCAAAGTCCTTGCTTGAACCACTGATGTTTTGGTTAGTAGTCATGCACTTAACCACTGTGCCACCCTGGCCCATAGTAAATGCCCAATAAATGTTTCCTGAGTGTTGTGGAATGAATTGTGCCCCCTAAAAGCATATGTTGAAGCCCTAACTCTTTGGCACCTGTGAATTTCACCTTGGTTGGAAATAGGGTCTCTAAAGTTGTTTTTTGAAGGAGCTCTGGGTGAGTAGTGGTTAAAGCATTTGGCTGCGAAACAAAAGGTTGGCAGTTCAAACCCACCAGCTGCTCTGCAAAAGAAAGATGAGGCAGTCTGCTTCTAAAAGATTTACAGCCTTGGAAATTCTATGTGGCATTTCTATTCTGTTCTAAAGGGTCACTATGAGTCAGAATTGACTTTATAGTAGTGGGTTTGTCTTTTTGATTTTGGAAGATGTGATCAGTTAAATTATTACAAGGTCATACCAGAGTGGGGTGGGTCCTAGATCTTCCTGAGTGCTGTCCTTATAGGAAAGAACAAATACAGACATGCAGAGAGGAAAGACAGCCATATGAAGACACATCTATTTACTCAGGAATATCTAGGTCTATCAGAAGCTGACAGACAAGAAAGGCCATTTCCCTAGAGTCCACAGAGAGAGAGCATGGCCCAAGCGACATGTTGGTTTGGACTTCTAGCCTCCAGAACTGTGAGAGAATAAATTTTCATTCTTTTAAGCCTCCCATTTTGTGATGATTTGTTCAAGCGGCCCTAGGAACGAAGCACTGAGTGAATGAATAAGTGAAGAGTCACTTCCAGGTGCAGCTGTGTATGACTTTCTTGGTGAACTTGACTTCTATTCCTGTTGTTAGATGTTTCTGACCAGAGCTCAACAATCTTACTGACATTTTCCTGTGTTCTTTATTGTGTATGTTAGGCCAGTGAACCCTAATGCTCCTGATTCTATTTCTGATTCATGTCTTTGTTTTCCTAGCTTCTCACCTGCACCTACTCCTATCTTCACAAGGTCATTCTCGTTGTGCCAGTGACCTGACAGCTCCACCTGTTTTCTTTCTGTTTACCAGAGGATTCATTTTTTTCATCTTTGAATCCAGATTCAAATCTGACAGGTAATGCCTTCATTGTGACTTATCAAAATGAGCAGAAGCCCTTTTCCCTGACGCCTAAACCCACTGCCATATGGTGCATTCCAACTCATAGCTACCATATAGGATAGAGTAGAACTTCCCTTATTGGGTTTTGAAGGCTGTAAATCTTTTTCAGAAGCAGACTACCTCATGTTTCTTCTGTGGAGAAGTTGGTGGGTTCGAATTGCTGACCTTTTTGTTAGCAGCCTAATGTTTTAACCACTATGCCACCAGAGCTCTTTCCTTGATACTTAATTGCCACTAAAGCATGCATTCTTAAAGACAAATTCACCTACCTTACTTAGCTCTGGTAGTGTAGTGCCTAAAGGCACTTGACTGCTAACCAGGAGGCTGGTGGTTCAAACTCACTAGCCACTCCTCGGAAGGAAGTTTGGGCAATCTACTTCTGTAGTGATACTGCCTCGGAAACCCAAGGAGGGGTCTTTATGAGTCGGGTCTGACTCGATGGCACACAACAACAACTTAGCCTGAAACAGATTTGGAAGCTGGAACAAACTGCTTTATTCTGAGTTTTTAAATGAATCTTTTGTCTTTAGGATCAGAATAAGCAATTTCTCTCTTCTTTTTCACCATGCATTCTAGATCAGAGGTTTTCAAAGTGGTGGGCTCCAGATCAAAAGCATTAGTATCCCCTGGAAACAAATCTTCCATCTTCAGACCTGAAACACATCAGACCCCTGATGGACCAACAATTTGTGCTTGAGTCCGCTCTGACTCATGGCGACCCCAAGCGTGTCAGAGGAAAACTATGCCCCACAGGGTTTCCAGTGGCTGAGTTTTGGGAAGTAGATCACCAGGCCTTTCTTTGAGGTGCTGCTGGGTGAATTGAACCCCCAACCTTTCGGTTAGCAGCTGAGCACATTAATCCTTTATACTACCCAGACACACCTCCAGACCTCCTGAACCTAAAATTCTAAGGGTGGGGCTGGCAATCCATGTTTAACAAGCCCTCCACGTAATTCTGATGCAGGACAAAATATGAGAACAATTATCTTAGATGCAAATAATTCTCAAGACAGGGGCAGGGCAATGGAGTCCAGAGCCTCATTTCTTTAACAGCTTTGCCACTTTTTAGCTGTGCAACCTTATCCAAGCCTCCTAACCTCTCTGGACCTTAATGTCTTCATCTATGAAATAAGTCCTTTGAGTTAGATGATCTCAAATTGGAGTCATAATTTTCTATGACTCTGTGAACACCTCCAGAGACAGGGCAAACTTTCATGGTGTCTGTCAATAGGGTAGAGCTTCATGGCTAGCTGGGCACCTTAAAAGGATTGGAATACATTGACTGCTTTTCTGCTTACAGTGCTGCCAGATTTTAGTTACTTATGAATTCAGTGGAAGAGCTTATTCATTGTGCTCTCAATTTGAAGAATTTAAACTACAAGGTCACTCAGAAAATGAGTGCTGATTCTTCCAGTGAAGTAAACCATGTCATTAGCTGCCTGGATAATCAATACAATTCCTTTAGAACACAACTCAGCTTTTTAAAAAAAAAAATTAATGTATATTCATGACAACACCATAATTCTTCAGTCTAGACAAATGTTTGCGTAAGTCACAAAATTAATTTATCCATAACTTTACTTGGATTATGTATAACCCCAGTTGGCCTTCTCCCCGCTTCATAGTTTTGAGCACTGCTCCATAATCATCAAGAAGATGAGTTGCTGGCTGATTTGGATGATCAGCTTTCCTAACAGCATAGTGGCAGCCAGCTCTCAGCATTTGCAATCTCTTATCCCCATGCTTCTCAGAAGGAAGGTTGGATAATCTACTTCCATAGTGTCACCACCTCGGAAACCCAAGGAGGGGTCACTATGAGTCTGATTCAGCTCCACAGCAGTGAGTTTGGTTTGGTTTTTGTATCCCCATGCTTGTGGGTGCTGTGTGCTGAAGCCAGCTCCTGACACAGCCAAACTGCCCCATCTTTCATCATGTACATCCCCTAGGTCCTTCATTGACTTAACCTTCATTGAGAGACCTCAAGGGCATCTCTGTTTGGAGCTCCATATAGGTGACTCACTGCTCATTTTTTAAGAAGCTTTCATACATAAGCCAGTGGAACACATCTATACATTTATGATTTTTGACATCTCTTTGTTAGCAATTGAGGAAATATTAATAAAAAACTCAGTTGGACTTCCAGTGTGCAGGTGACAGTTTGAATTTTCAATGTTAACACTTCTTCAAGCCTCTAAGCATCTACTCACTTTCTTATACTAGGGCTATACCCAAATCTGTCCACACTCACTCTGGCTGTAAGCAAGGACTACTTGGCAGAGGTGTATCTAGGGTGTGGCAGGTGTGGCACGTGCCCTGGAGACCACTTGAGTCCAGGAGGGCACCAATGAGCAGTTTCTATTCACCATCCCAGTTTCCATCTTCCAGCTGTGAGACATCATTCAGCAATTTAAAACTAATTGTTATAGGCGCTATTTTCCACATTTAACTTGTTGCTGCTAAGCAAAGAAATGCTATTTCCCTTGGGAGGCAACATAGGGTGTTGGAAAAGGCACGGACTTTGGAACCTGAAAATCTCCATGTGAGTTCGATTTTGCCACGTACTAGCTGTTTTTCCTGGGTTTTATTACTCAATTTCTGAAGCTTAGTGTTCTTATCTGTTAAATAGTGATAAGAATAGCATCTACCTCTTAGAGAGGATTGAATGCAATAATGGCTAAGAAGCACGACAGAGTGTGCAGCCCATAGAAATGAATAACCATTGGTCCAAGCAGGTAGAGGTGGGTGGAGAGGATGGCAGACCTCTCTTAATCTTTTTTCCAGCTATTGATTGTTGTCTCTGTTTGTCATTGGTATGCTACAGAAAAAGGTGCAAAGCCCTGGCTCTCTGTTCCAAGGCCCCAGGCTTCTTGGTGGCAGCCACTCTATCATGACTCATGTTAAGACTCATTTCATTTTTGCCCTGAATGCAAACACTGTCAAAATAAATATTTCTGCCAGGATTTGAATATTTGTTAGTTAACTTGGTAGTCCCTTTTTGGTTTATGAAGCATGTAGAATGTAAGGAATTATTGTTACAGTCCAGTGATGTCTTATTTATTTGAGTAGGATTCACTCTGCCAAATGCTTATCATGCTAGATTGTGAAAATAAAGGTGGTAACTTTGTTCAAGGAAGGGAAAGAGCTCTGATGCTTCTACTCCTGTTGTTGTTAGGTGCTACTGAATCCATTTTGATTCATAGTGACCCCACATGACAGAATAGAACTGCCCCCTAGGGTTTTCTAGGCTATAATCTTTATAGGAGCAGATAGCTTAGTCTTTCCCCCATAGAGCGGCTGGGTGGATTCTAACCATCAAACTTTCCATTAGCAGCTGAGCTTTTAACCACTGTGCTACCAGAGCTCCCTGATGTTTCCATTAATGCTGAGAAATATGATGAAATTTGGTGGTCTCATCTTCTGAGCCTAATTAGAATGAGATTCTGAGTAATCCATTAAGGGGGAGGGGAAGGATTGGAGCTAGGCCTTGTTCTTTAATGTGAACTGAAACAGAGCTAACTATTTAATTTCTAGATTGCATATTATTTTATCTCTCAGCAAATAGGTCAAGGGTGACAATTGCATCAACAGCATTTAAACTTTGCCCTAGGCTTTGAGCTTCTGTTAATTCAGAAGCTCCTTTTGGCAGGCTCAAAAAGTCAGCCCATACATAGGAGCAGGTTGAGTTCCTAAATGGGGAACCTAGATTTGGCTGTGGTGAGCAGCCTGCTGCCTAACTGAATAAGAAGGAGAGACCTCAGCATTTGGTATATTGCATAAGTCGTTCCCAAGTTTTTCTTTTTTAATGAAAAAAAAATTCTTGGACCTGAACTTCTAAAATTTACCTATTAAAAAAAATCTATGACAAAATTTAGTTCTGTTGTACATAGGGTCACTATGAGTCAGAGCCAATCTTATGGCACCTAACAATGAGGACATGACAAAATTTAGTAAAAAGCCAACAATGCCTTAAAATGACTTTGAATTCTGTAAATCAAATGTGTGTGTGTGTGTGCCTGGAAAATAGTAAACCATTTCTGGATACGATATTAACTTTAATCATCTTTAATACTTTGACCAAGGATGGGGCAGACCATTTGCCATACTTTTATGGCCCTGTAGACGCTAGAAGTCCACAGATGGTGAACAAGAGTATTATATTCTCTTGAAGGGAGATCTCTTGAGAGTCTTGCTACCAATGTCTACATCAACGGTAGTATGCTCGGGGGAAAGAACTTCTATCAGTGCACACTACCATGTCTTGGTTGCAAGGGAAGCTTCAAGCTTAGGGTTTTCTTCAAGCAACTGACACCTCTTGCTGGGCGAATGTGTTAGGAACCAGGTCTACACACTTGAAAACAGGATGCATGTAATAACGTCCTTGATTGGTACTTCAGACAGAGACTGCCCAACAGGCTTGGGTTAAGGGGTAAAGGAACTTCATGAAGGAGAGTTCTTTGGTGGGACCACAGCAAAATAAAAAGATCCCTGGCAGTGTAAGACAGGCATACTTCATTTTACTGTGCTTCACTATATGTGCTTCACAGATAGATCACTGTTTTTTTTTTTTTTTTTTTAACAAATTGAAGGTTCGTAGCATCCCTCTGTTGAGCAAGTCTGTTGGTGCTATTTTTCCAACAGTATGTCTCTTGTCACATTTTGCTAATTCTCACAATATTTCAAACTTTTCATAATGCTATTGTACACTTACTAGATTACAGTATAGTATAAACATAACTTTTATGTTGCTGTTGTTAGGTACCATCAAGTCATCTCTGACTCATAGGGACCTTATGCACAGTAGAACAAAACACTGCCCAGTCCTGTGCCAGCCTCACTGTCCTTGCTATACCTGAGCCCAACATTGCAGCCACTGTGTCAATCCATCTTATTGCAGACTTTCACCTTTTTTTGTTGACCCTCCACTTTACCAAGCATGATTTCCTTCTCCAGGGAATGTTTCCTTCCGACAACATGATTAAAATAGGTGAGATGAAATCTGGTTATTCTGGCTTTGAAGGAGCAATCTGGCTGCACTTCTTCCAGGACATATTCCTTAGTCCTGTTAACAGCCCATGGTACTATTAGCATTCTTCTCCAACACCACAACTCAAAAGCATCAACTCTTCTTCAGTCTTCCTTATTCATTGTCCAGCTCTCACATGCATGAGAAGTGATTGAAAATACTGTGGCTTGGGTTAGGCACGTCTTAGTCTTTAAAGAAACATCTTTGCTCTCGTCACTTGAAAGAGGTCTTTTGCAGTTGATATGCCCAATGCAACATGTCATTTGATGTCTTGACTGCTGCTTCCATTGGTGCTGACTGTAGAACCAAGTAATATGAAGTCCTTGACAACTTCAGTCTTTTCTCTATCCCTCATGAAGCTGTTTATTGGACCAGTTCTAAGGACTTTTCTTTATATTGAGGTGTAATCCATACTGCAGACTGTAATCTTTAATCTTCATCAGTAAATGCTTCAAGTTATCCTCACTTTTAGCAAGCAAAGTTGTGTCATCTGTATATCACAGGTTGTTAATGAGTCTTCCTCCAATCCTGATGCCATGTTCTTCATATAATCCAGCTTCTTGGATTATTTGCTCAGCATACAAATTGAATAAGAATGGTGAAAAGATACAACCCTGATGCACTCCCTTCTTGATTTTAAACCATGGAGTATCCCCTTGTTCTGTTCGAATGACAGCCTCCTGATCTATGTACAGGTTCCTCATGAGTACAAGCAAGTGTTCTGGAATTCCCATTCTTCTCAATGTTACCCATAATTTGTTATGATCCACACAATTGAATGCTCTTGCATAGTTAATAAAACATAAGTAAACATCTTTCTGGTATTCTTTGCTTTGAGCCAAGATCCAGCTAACATCATCTACAAGATCCCTCATTCCACAATCTCTTCTGGATCCAGCTTGCATTTCTGGAAGCTCTCTGTCAATATATTGCTGCATCCATTTTTGAATTATCTTCAGTAAGATTTTACTTGCATATGATATTAATGATATTGTTTGACAATTTGTATATTCTGTGGAATCACCTTCCTTTGGAATGGGTACAGATATGGATCTCTTCCAGTCAAGTTGGCCAGGTAGTTGTCTTCCAAATCTCTTGGCATAGCCGACTGAGTGCTTCCAGTGCGGCATCTGTTGAAACATCTAAATGGGTATTCTGTCAATTGCTGGGACAGAATGCACTGGGAAACCAAAACATTCATGTGACTTACGTTAATGCAATATTTACTTTATTGTGGTGGTTTGGAACCAAATCTGCAATGTCTCTGAGGTATACCTGTAGTTAAGTGCTCAGTTGCAAACTGAAATGTTGGCAGTTCAAACTCAGCAGCCACTCCACAAGAGAAAGATGTGGCAGTCTGCTTCTGTAAATATTTATAATCTTGGAAACTCTATGGGGGCAATTCTACTCTGTCCTACAGGATTACAATGAGTTGGAATTGATTCAATGGCAATATTCAGAGCAAAATAAAGGTTCCTGAGTAGTGCATGTTGTTTGTTCTCAACTACTAACCAAATGGTCGGCAATTCAAATATACCCAGCAATGCTGTGGGGGAAAAAAAAGCCTGGCAATCTGCTTCCGAAAGGTCACAGCCATTCAAAACCCTCTGGAATAGTTCTCTTCTGAAACACGTGGGGTCACCATGAGTCGGTATCAAATTCATGGCAACAGGCAACAGTAAAATGTAAGATCTGAGGATCCAGAAACAAAGGACGATGGAGAAAGAAGATGAGAGTTCTATTGCTGAAATGTTCATAGACTTTGACTGTTTAGACTCTGTCTTCATTTTCTCCACCTCTTTCTCTCCTCCCTTTCTCCTTTCTTTTACATCCCCCACTTACCCATCCTGCTGGCTAATGGTCTCTGTTTTGTGGCATGCTAGCACCTCTCACAGAGAATGGGGAGACACGTACAGCACATAGCTCTTCCACTAAAGAGAATATTGAATAAGCCATGAGGTGCTCTTAGTGGGAGAGATCTTGGGAAGAAGGGAACCTCTGGACCATCCATAACCCAAAGTCCCAGGCTCAGTGCTCAGTTTTTAGGAACCTCGGGGAAAATTGTCCTGGAAACCTATTCTGTCTCTCTCTTGCCAGATACTTCCTGGTTGTCCCACAGTTATTGCTCTGGGTGCTGTCTAAGTGAGGAGCTCTGGTAGCGTAGTGCCTAAGGCACTTGACTGCTAACCAGAAGGCTGGTGGTTCAGACCCACCAGCCACTCCTCGGAAGAAAGGTTGGGCAATCCTACTTCCATAGTGATACTGCCTCAGAAACCCAAGGAGGGGTGGCTATGCGTCGGGTCCAACTCAACAGCACATAATAACAACAACAACAGCTGTCTAAGTGATTCTTAGAGCCACATCAGAGATTAAGATCCAAACTTCTGAGGCAGCCAACCTGTATTCTGGCCTGGACTCAGGGGACGGGGGCTGCGCTGCACTTGCTGTCCTCACCCACGCTTCCTTCAGCCTGAGAGGGAGCCCTTTGCTTTCTAGAGAGAACAATATGTACAGCCCTGAGTCTGTCTGAAAAGACATGGGTGTGGGCACTGGGAGCTAGTGAGGATCAGAAGGCATCTTTCGGGCCATGGTACACCACATGCAGGTGGATTCTTGGCTGCGATTAAACATTAAACTCCAACAACTTTACTTTGCTTGTTCCTTCAGTATGGGTCTTGAACTTTCTGAGAAAGCAGTATAAAAAAATGGCATACATGAGGCTGGAGGGATTATCTGGGGATTATGACAAAGGTTGATTCCCTTTAAGAAGGATAATCTGGACTTGAATGTGTAAGGATTGCAATTTTGAGTCTTATGCAGGCTGCAGGGGACCAAGGTGAGTGAGTGAAAGCTGGCAAATACAAGGAGATGATGTATACACAAAAGGGAATGCATCTCACCATTAGAGTGCGGAAAAATTGGTCTTCTCATTACGGCTTTCTCTGAGCTCCAGGCCTGGAGCTGCTGGATCAGCAGGGAATCAAGGGTGGGAGGCTTTCAGAAAACACTCCTCTTCCTGAGAAAGACAACAGACTGTCATTCAGCGCTGTCTTGCTGGCTTGTCAATGAGACTGTGAACTTTTTGGATGTTTGTATCTTTATTTACCTCTGGGATTTCGCTCATTCATTAGCAGAATTTGATATTTCCTGTTCTTGAGAGAAAGTGTTTTAGGCAGCCACATCATATAGTTAAATTGTTCCTAGTATTTCCATGCCTTCAACTGCTCTAAATGAAAGACAATCTGGGGCCTCACTTAAGAGGATAAACATAGTGTGGTGCAGTGGAAAGGGCAGGGCTTGTGAGCTGGACAGACCTGCCTTCAGATCCTGGCTCTACCACCATCTAGGTGTGTGGCACCCTGCAAGTTAATGGACTTCTTTCCATTTCCATTTCCTCATCTGTGAAAGAGGGATAATAATGCCTGCATCACTAATGCAGTAAAGATTGGAGGAAACAATGTATGAAAAACACCCATTTTACCTCAAATCAGGTGTCATCAAATGTCTGTTATTGTTAGCTACTATTTTTTAAACGCATTTTATTGAAATATAATTTATGTACAGTGAAATATACAAAACTAAAGTGACACGAGTCAATGCATTTTTTTTTTTTTTTTTGCAGTGTTCCCTTCCTGGTAACCAGCAAAGTTTTCCTCCATATATAAACCTTTCTTTGACCCTCCACAACAACGAACTAATACGCTATTTGTCCTTCTATGATTGACTTATTTCACTCAGCATAATGTCCTCCAAGTTCATCCCTATTATGTGGTGTTTTGCAGACTCTACATTATTCTTTAGAGCTGCATAGCATTTCATTATGTGTAGGTACTATAGTTTGGTCAACCATTCTTCCGCTGATGGGCACGTAGGTTGTTTCCGTCTTTTTGGAATTGTAAATAGTGTTGTGATGAACATAGGTTTGCATATATCTGTTCCTGTCCTGGTTCTCACTTCTCTAGGATATGTACCTAGTAATGGGATTGCTGGGTCAAATGGTATCTCCAATTCCAGCTTTCTAAGGAATCGCCATATTGCTTTCCACAGTGGTTGTATCCCTTCACAGTCCCACCAGCAGTGCACGAGAGTCCCAATCTCTCCACATCCCTGCCAGCATTTGTTATTTTCTGTCTTGTTGAACCTTGCCATCAGTGCCGGGGTGAGATGGTATCTCATTGTTGTTTTGATTTGCATCTCTCTGATGGCCAATGATTGTAAGCATCTCTTCATGTATTAGCTGGCCACCTGAATATCCTCCTTGGTGAAGTGTCTATTCATGTCTTCTGCCATTTTTCAATTGGATTGCTAATTCCTTTGGTGTTGAGGTGCTGGCGTTTACTATAAATCTTAGAGGTAAGTCCTTGCCAGATATGTAATTATTGGCAAATAAGAATTTGTTGCTGTCATTTTTGTTATGTGCTTTTTCGTGATGTCGATTTCTTTCTTCTACATAATTTTCTGTGATGAGCTCATTTTGTTTGTGAATCATGTTATCACTTCCTTCATTGTTATTGTTTTAGTATTTGCTAAATATTTATGCTGGTCCTCTTTTTTACTTTGATGTGAAGGTTTATCATTTTTCTTTGAGGTTGTAGTTGTTGTTGTTATATGCCATCGAGTTGGACCCGACTCATAGTGACTCCTCCTTGGGTTTCTGAGGCAGTATCACTATGGAAGTAGATTGCCCAACCTTCCTTCCGAGGAGTGGCTGGTGGGTTTGAACTGCCAGCCTTCTGGTTAGCAGTCAAATGCCTTAGACACTATGCTACCAGAGCTCCCTCTTTGAGGTTACCCTGTGATTTATAGTTTTCTTCCCAAGTTTAGAACAGTCCATTCTATCTTGTAGTTGTCTTGACTTCCCTACCATCTAGAAGTTCTGTAACGACACAGATTCTTTTCCCTCTTTTTGGTTTACAGTTGTCCTCATTTGTCAATTGATGTCTCTGGTTCCCTGTTTACAATCTTGTAGGCTTATTAACTTTGGATACTTCCATAGCTGGGTTGGTTTGTGGGTTATATCATCATGTGTGTTAATAGTCAGTTGTTGTTGGCTGTTGTTGCTTCTCTGTCCAAAGGGCTCCCTTTAGCATCTCTTATAAGGTTGGTCTGGTTTTAACAAATTCCCTTAATTTCAGCTTATCTGGAAATGTCCTAATTTTACAATCATATTTGAGGGACAGTTTTGCTGGGTCCATAATTCTTGGTTGGAAATTTTTCTCTTTCAGGGTTTTATATATACCATCCCATTGTCTTCTTGCCTGCATGGTTTCTGCTGAGAAATCTGAGCTTAGTCTTATTGGTTGCCCCTTGTAGGTAACTTTTCATTTTTCCCAAGCTGCTCTCATGATTCTTTCTTTGTCTTTGGTTTTGGTGAATTTGATAAAGATTTGTCTTGGTGATTTTCTTTTGGGGTCTATCCTGTTTGGGGTTCATTGGACTTCCTGAATGGATATATTCTCATCTTTCATCATTATCAGGGAAGTTCTCTTCCAACAAATTTTGGACAATTTTCTCAATTGTTTTATTTTCCTCTTCCTGTTCTGGAATTCCAGTGACATGCAGGTTATTCCTTTTGATGGTATCCCACATGAAACTTAGGCTTTCTTCATTTTGTTTTGAACTGTTTTCTGATTGATCCCTTTCCAAAGAAGTATTGAGGTATTTGTCTTCAATCTCATTAATTCTGTCTTCCATTGCATTAATTCTACTCCTTTGCTCTTTCAATGTGTTATCTGACAATTTAGTATTAATCTTCTGGATTTCTATCTGTAGATTTTGAATCACTTCTAAGTTTTCATTTATTTTGTCATTTATTCTTGCATTGTCTTTTGAAATTGTTCTAGGGTTTTCTCTGTGTTTTCCTTGATCTGTCTCTCGATCTTTTGAAGATATCTAAATATAATTCTTCTGAATTCCTTATCAGGGAGTTCCAATGCTGTGTCTTCCTCAGGGATGTGTTTTGGGTCTATATTCTGGTCCCTTGTTTCTCCTGCTTTATCTTGCTTCTTTGTGTGGACTGTGATGTTCTATTGTCTCTGAGGCATTGTGGCATTTTTGTGTTTATATTTAATTGGTGACTGTATCTTGGAGTGACTTGCCCATGATTTTAATTTTCTTTCTTTTGCTTGTAAGTTATCTATACAAGCAGGGTACTATGCTGTGCTCCTCTATTCACTAGTTGACAGCATTATACTCTCACCACCTGTATCCTTTCCTGTTGTCAGCTTCTTGTATGTCCCTGCCAACCTTGGCAAACAGAACCTATTCCTAGGTCCCTGGAATCTGAATGAGAATGCTGTCACTTTAAAATCCAAAATGGTTACCACTTTTAAAGATTCAAAATGGCTTTGCCCTTGTTCACTTCAAATATCCAAAATGGACACTGCTTATAAACATTCAAAAGGTTGCACCCTCGGTCACTTTAAATATCCAAAATGGCTGCCATGTGTAAACAATCAAAATGGTTGCACCCTCAGGACAGTGGAAAGTCAATAGCTCAGGTTGTCTTCCTCCTTGCTGGTTCCCTTCCTAATCACAGGCCACCAGCACAGTCGTCCCTGCAGCCCTTGGTGACCAGGGCTGATCTTTAGGTCAATTCTCAGGTCCCAACACCACTTGGAAATATTCTGGCTGTTGGTCCTGTCAGAGTAGCTGACAGTTCACAGCTCTGACTGTCTCTGTACTCATTGTTTTCATTCAGGTTTTTCCACTAGTTGGTGCCTAATCACTTCTGTATAGCTTCTTTCAAAGCTCAGGGTTCCAGGATTATCTTCTGTATCTCTGTCATTTGGTTTTTCTTTTCTTTGTTGAAGAGGGTCTGTGTTGCTTGTCTGCATATTCCTCCATCTTCTCTTGTTAGCTAATATTGAGTAGGCCATGCAAATCATGATGACCCCATGCACAATAGCATGAAATGCTGTCCAGTCTGAGCCATTGCCATGGTAACAGCTTCATATTAGGCAATGTTCTGTTGTGGCCCCTAAGGTTTTCATTATCTAAGTTTTAGAAGTAGATGGCCACATTTATCTTCCTAGTTTGTCTTAATCTGGAAGCTCCACTGAAACCTGTTCACCATGCATGACCTGGTGAGTATTTGAAATACCAGTAGCATATTTTCTAGCATTATGACAGCATGCAAGCCAACAAAGCATTACAAACTGACTAACAGTTGGTGGAACAAATGTCTATTCCTTCCTTTTTTGAAGGCTTGAATGGGTTCTCATAACATCTGGTATCAATGTATTACCTTATTTCAGCTATGCCTTTATCTTTAGTTGCAGAATTATAGAAACCTAGAATGCTGGATCTGGAAGGCACCTTAACAGTCATCAAGTACAACTTCCACATTTTACAAACTTTAAAAAACTGAGGTTCAGAAAGGCAGCTGTTTGCATATAGGAATACCCAGCAGACATTTATTGAGGGCTTGTTATGTTTTTGGCATTGCACATTTAATCCTTACAGTGATGATGTGAGGTAATTACTATTCTTATCTGTGTTTTATAGATGAGAAACCCAAGGCATAAGGATCATAAATAATGTGCCTAAAATCACATATCTAGGAAACAGTGAAACCAGAATTGAGCAATTAACCTGCACTATAGCATTAGGAGCTCTGGTAGTATAGTGCCTAAAGGCACTTGACTGCTAACCAGAAGGCTGGCGGTTCAAACCCATCAGCCACTCCTCGGAAGGAAGGTTGGGCAATCCTACTTCCGTAGTGATACTGCCTCGGAAACCCAAGGAGGGATCGCTATGAGTCAGGGCCGACTCAACGGCACATAACAACAACAACAACAACAACAATACTACTCAAGGCAGTACAAATCTTCAGCAAGGAAACTAGGGAGATAACTACTACCCAGCCACTCAAAACCATCTGGTTGAAAAAACAGTTTTGACTCATCAGAACTATTCTTGAAACCCCAGATGTGAGACCCCACAGGAAGCCATTATCGCCTATCCTGTTGTTTTCTGCACCTGCTTCTACTTATGAAATAATTGGAGATGCAGGACTTGGTGGAGGGTTCTATCTAAGGAAGAAGAGAGGTTTTGTGGGAAATGGCTGGTATTGCTAATGGAACATGTGTAGGCCATGAATTATACTGTTCATCAGAAAATCTGTCATGTACCAGCCATCACATGACACATGTTACAAATATTCCATCTATAAAATGAATTTTAGAGAGATAATATATATCAAGTCCACTCTCAGAATTAATGTTTTTCATGCCCTTCTCTGAATTCAACTGATATTATTAGGCACTGCTACTTGCACATGTGTCTAATATCTTTAGAGCTATTTTGTAGCAGGACTGATATTTATACATGGTGTTCTGGGTTGTTCTATAGTCAGCTTGGCTACATTAGGAACTATGTTCCAGAATTCCCTTCTGTCAGTTCCTAGGGCTGCCTTATATAACAAAATACCACAAAGTGGGTAGTTTAAGGAACAGAAATTTATGATCTCACAGTTCTGGAGGCTAGAAGTTCAAATCAGGGGATTGGCTCTGTTGATTCCTTCTGGGGTCTCCGAGAGCAGAAGTGTTTCATGGCACTCTCCTAGTTTCTGGTGTGTGCTGGCCACCTTTGGTGTTCCTGTGCTTGTGGATGGATCCTCGTATGCTGTGTTCCCCTGTGTGTCTCTCTCCACATCTTCTTTCTCCTTTGGAAAGACTTCACTGAGAGGGATTAGGACCTATCCTACTCTGATATGATGTGATAGTTGGAGCTGTGTGTCAACTTGGCTGGGCCACAATTCTGTGGGGTTTAAGCGGTTGTGATATGGGTTATTCCCATGATGGGATCAGATATGTATGTTTTGAGCAGCCAATCCATTGAAAGGGAGTTTCCCTAGGGGTGTGGCCTGCTCCCAATATATTTGTGGACATCCTGGGAAAAGAGACACTCTTCTGTGGATTGGGATCCTGTTGTGCTGTCTACAACTCTCTGTGAGCGAACAATCCACCATTCGGCCTGCAGATCTTGGATTCATTCATTCATTGGAGTCAACAGCCAGTATACTGCCTGCCAACCTTGAGCTCATCAGACCCTGCAGCTACATGAATTGGGAAAAGCCTCCAGCTTGACATGTGATCCAAGAACTTGGGACTTGCTAGCTTCTGTAAGTGTGTGAGCCATTTTCCTAAGATAAATTTCCCTCTCTCTCTCTCTGAGCTTTACTGGTTTTGCTTCTCTAGAGAACCCAGCCTAACACATATGACTTAACTGATTATATCTTCAAAACAAGACTCTATTTCCTACATAGAAGATCATATTAGCAGGTACAAATATTAGGACTTTAACACATCTTTATTTGAAAGACACAATTCAATCCATAACACCCTCCTTCTATGGTTCCAAATTTGAGTTGACCAAAAGGACCTTTGTGGGAGAGTTGAGGAGCAGAAGGGTAGCAGTGACCATTTTTTCTGAAGTTCTTTGCAGGCTGATTTGGAAGCTCTGGTGGCGTAGTGCCTAAGGCATTTGATTGCTAACCAGAAGTCTGGCAGTTCAAACACACCAGCCACTCCTCAGAAGGAAGCCTGGGCAATCCAGTTCCATAGATATACCACCTTGAAAGCCCAAGAAGGGGTTGTTATGAGTCAAATTTGTCAGACTTGCTGTCAGACTTGACAACAGTGAGTTTGGTTTTTTTTTTTTTTTTTTTTTTTGATGGGAGACAAAAGAGCAGTGCCAGGGGGTTCCAGCCTGTCCTTGTTCTATTCCATTCAGTGTCCAGCTCCCCTTTCTGACTGTTGGCTCAGCTGACTGACAGCTATCATCAGACTCATGGCAGTGCCCTCACTGTGGTAATCTCCCACTCAGTGTCCCCCATTGCTATCCTACCTCAATGGCTGGATGTTGCCTGGTTTTCAGAGTCTCCCGGAGCTCTGATTTGTCCCTGCTGCCAGGGCTTCAGGAGGACTGGGTAGTAAGTGTCCACTGATGCTATCACTTCCCCTTCAAGGTTTTTTCTGTCTTGGCTCCTGCCACGTTATATCAGTTCTAATCCCTTTACTAAGTCTTGTTCCAGAACTCTCTTGGTGCCTCTACTTTCCTGAATATAATCTGAAATATATGCTGTTGTTATTGTTAGGTTTCCTTGAATCAATTTTGACTCATGTGACAGAGTAGAACTGACCCAAAGAGTTTTCTAGGCTGTAATCTTTATGGGAGCAGATTGTCAGGTCTTTCTCCTGCAGAGATGCTGGGTAAGTTCCAACTGCCCATCTTTTGGTTAGCAGCCAAGTGCTTAACCATTGTGCCAATAGGGCTCATTGAACGATGTTGTTAGGTGCCATCAAGTTGACTCTGACTCATAGTGACTGTGATGGTTGTGTTTGTGTGTCAACTTGGCTAGGCCTGGTTGAGTGGCTAGGCAGCTGGATGTAGTATTCCCCATGATGAAACTGGTAATCAACTCCATGGTGGAATCTACTGGGAGCAGCTGAGTAGCTGCATTTGGGTATGTGGTCTGCTTCCTGTATATAAGCAGAAGCTTTGAGAATGGTCTCTAGCATATGGCACGCTTGGACCCTGCATGTAGCAGTGTCATTGTTCAGCAGCCTGCCATGCTCTGCTGACTTTGGGACTTACAATGGACTTAAGTTAATGGCCTGCTGTGTGGTTTGGTAACATTGGGACTGTG
>NW_006921981.1:2408708-2424595 GCF_000298275.1 Orycteropus afer afer | reverse complement strand
AGTATGGAGGGATGGACACTGGGAAGAGGTAACTATGGGGAGGAAGTGGGAGGGGAGCTGTTGCATTGTAAATTTTGGTCAATGACATGAGATAAAGTATATTATGTGAACTGCTGTATGAAAAGTGAATTTACGCTGTAAATCTTCACCCAAATCAAAATAAACTTAAAAATAATAATAATAATAATAAAAAGAAATAAATTGGCAAGGGAAGTTACATCAGTAAGTGCTACTGTGTTCAAGTAAGAGGGAAACTAGTGCAAGTGAAAATTAATTAGTGGCAGTTAACCTTGCTCTCTCTAAGCTCTTACTGAATAGCAGTGAATCATTCTAGAAACTTGTTAGCCGCACACAGTGCACTTAGTTAATATTCAGACTTGTTTATTATTACAGAAGCTGAAATTGGCTGTATATACTTGTGAGCTTAAGGTGAAGCAAAGAAAAAATGTTTATGGTTTATGGTTTAATAGTTCATCTTTTAGATGTTTATGGTGGTGAGTTTTTCACATTGTAAAATAATGAATATTTTTGGTACAAACTTTTGAAAATACAAGTACAGCACAAAGAAAGAACAATAAAATCCTTCCTCTTACCAGGAAAAAAAAAAAAAGAAGAAGAAGAAATGCCTCTAGCCCTAGTGGACAGGAGCAGGAGGCAGAGCTGGACCCCAAGGTTGAGGGGCTTTCACCCAGCCTTTGACCTTGGACTTAAAGCCTCCAAATTGTAAGAATAAACTCCTGTTTGTTAGGGCCATCACATTTGTGGTATATTCTTGTCAGAGCAGCACTAGGTGACCAGAACAGTGACCCTATATACAACCGAACAGAACACTGCCTGGTCCTGCCCCACTCTCACAATCTTTGCTATGCTTGAGCCCATCTTTGCAGCAACTGTGTGGCTCCATCTCATTGAGGGTCTTCTCCTTTCTCGCTGATCTTCTATTTCACCAAGCATGATATCCTTCTCCAGGGACTGGTCCTTTCTGACAACATGATCAAATTATGTGAGATGAAGTCTGGCCATTCTCACTTCTAAGGAGCATTCTGGCTGTACTTCTTCTAAGACAAATTTGTTTGTTCTTTGGGCAGTCCATGGAATTTTCAGTACTCTTCACCAACATCATAGTTCAAATGCACTAGTTCTTCTTCGATCTTTCTTATTCATTGTCCAGCTTTCACATGAGTATGAGGCAATTGAAAATACCGTGGCTTGGGTTAGGTGCACCTTCAAAGTCTTCGAAGTGACATCTTTGTTCTTTAAGACTACAGAAGTCTTTTGCAGCAGATTTGCCCAGTACAATATGTCATCTGATTTCTTTTCTTATTTTTAGATTGTGATTTGGGTGAAAGTTTACAGAGCAAATTCTATGTAGCAAATTTTCCATACAGCAGTTCATACACATTTTGTTTCATGACATTGACTACAATCCCCACAATGGAATAGCTATCTTTCCACTTACTTCCTGTAGTCATCTATTCCCTGTGTCCTTTCCCATGCATTCCTGTCCCCTGAGCTATCTCTCTGTGCAAATACTGCCCTTCTGTTCGCCCATGATTGATATTTCTAAAGAGTGTATCTCCCTGGTATAAATGTTCACTTTATATGCCTATTGTTTGGCTGGAAACAACAGGAGTGTGTTTAATTCCAGGCCTGAAGGGTAACTAGGGACCATAGTCTCAAGGGTTTTCCAGGCTCTATCGGACCAGTACGCCTGGTCTTTTTTTTTTTTTTTTTTATGATTTTGAGTTTTGTTCCACATTTTTTTCCCACTTTATCAAGAATCTCCTACACTGATCCCTTTCTGAGTGATTGACAGTGGTAGCCAGGCACCATCTAATTCTTCCAGTCTCATAGACATATAGGCTGAGGTTTGCATGGTCCACTAGGCCCTTGAACTAATTGTTTCTGTGTGCTTTTTTTTTTTTTTTTTTATTATTCTTTGCTCCAGACAAGGAGAGACAAATTATTGCATCTAGATGGCTGCCTGTAAGCTTTTAAGACTCTAGTCACTACTCCCAAAGTAGGATGTAGAATAATGTTTTGTGTAGTATGCTATGCCAATTGATCTTGATGTTCCTTGTAGCCATGGTCCTGAGCCCACAGGTCTAACAACTCACTCCATCAGAGTGGCTACTGTGGCTAAGAAGATATTATAACTTTGCTCCCTGTTAGTTCTATATGTATGGGCATTCTTATAGCACATACAAATACATATGTAGAAATATGATCTGCGTCTTCTGATTTCTTGACTGCTACTTCCATGAGCATTGATTGTGGCTTTGAGGAAAATGAAATCCCTGATGATTTCAATCTTTTCTCCATTTATCATGATGTTGCTTATTGGTCCAGTTGTGAGGATTTTGGTTTTATTTTTGTTGAGGTGTATTCTATACTGAAGACTGTAGTCTTTGATCTTCATCAGTAAGTGCTTCCTGTCATCTCTTCACTTTCAGCAAGGAAGGTTGTGTCATCTGCATATAGCAGGTTTTTAAGGAGCCTTTCTCCAATACTGATGCTGTGTTCTTCCTCATATAGTCTAGTTTCTTGGATTGAGTAAGTATGGTGAAAAGATACAACCCTGATATTCGTCGTTCCTGATTTAAAACAATTCAGTATCCCCTTGCTCTATTCAAACAACTGACTATTGGTCTATCTACAGGTTCCTCATGAGCACAATTAAGTGTTCTGGAATTCCCATTCTTTGCAATGTTATCCATAATTTGTTATGACCCACACGGTCAAATGCCTTTGCATAGTCAATAAAACACAGTATTTCTAGTATTATCTGCTTTCAGCCAAGATCCATGTGACATCAACAATGATGTCCCTTATTCCATGCCTTCTTCTGAATCTGGCTTCATCTCCTGATCCTGGTTCTCTGCTCAGCTATACAGGAAAAATGGCTTTTCTGAAAATTTTCTGTAGCTGATATCTGGAATCCCTATTTCTACCAGTGGCTAGCAGTGGAGGTTGGAGGGGTAAGGATGCCACTTAAGCCTGGCAATGAAAGGAAACTCTGTCTCTTATGGTTTGAAACAGCAATTTTTCAGCTTAATTTAAGCTCTCTTACCCTAAATTCATTGCCTTAGAGTAGATTCTGACTCATAGTGATGCTGAGGACAGAGTAGAACTGCCCTATAAAGTTTCCACAGCTGTAAATTTGTATGGTAGAAGATTGCCACATTTTTCTACCATAGAGCAGCTGGTGGGTTCAAACGACTGACCTTCCAGTTAGCAGCCAAGCATTTAACCACTGTGCCACCAGTGTTTCTTTTTACACTGTTCTTGAGTCCTTGGTGTCCTGCCCTGCTGTTCCTGCAGAAGTGGATCATTTCACACAGTCCTTTGGGCCAATATGAAGGAGCTTTGGTGGTGCAGTGGTTAAGGTATTTGGCTGCTAATCAGAAAGTTGACAGTTCAAACCCACCAGCTGCTGCTCCATGGAGGAAAGATTAGGCAGTCTGCTTCCATAAAGCTTAACAAGTTTGGAAACACAGTGGGGGTCACTATGAGTTGGAATTGACTCAATGGCAGTGAGTTTGATTTGGGGCCAATATGCTGGGGCTGCTGCTGAATTCTAAGGTCCCTGATCTCCATTTTCCTGCTTTAACAAGGTCACCGCCCTCTCTGGCCTCATCTGATCCCATGTCTCCACCAGATCAACAGTCTGCCTCAGCATCTCTACAAACCCCTATCATGGCACTTGGTTTCCTGGACTCCATGGTGAAGTTCACCAGATGGAATACACAGGAATCAGATTGACTACATCTGTGGCAAGAGGTAATGGAAAAACTCAATATCTTCTGCCAAAACCAGGTGAGGAGCTGACTGTGGAACAGACCATCAACTGCTCATATGCAAGTTTAACTTGAAGACAATTAAAACAAGTCCATGAGAGCCAAAATATGACCTTGAATACATCCATCCTGAATTTAGACACCATCTAAGGAATAGATTTGATGCATTGAGCACCAATGATTAAAACCCAGAAGAATTCTGGGATGACATCAAGAACATCATCAATGAAGAAAGCAAGAGGTCATTAAAAAGACGAGAAAAGAAAGAAAAGACCAATATGGATGACAGAAGAGACTCTGAAGCTTGCTCTTGAGCAGAGAGTAGCCAAAGCAAATGGAAGAACTGACAAGATAAAAGAGCTGAACAGAAGATTTCAAAGAGCAGTGTGACCAGACAAAGCCAATTACTATAATGAAATGTCCAAAGACTGGGAGTTAGAAAACCAAAAGGGAAGAACATACTCAGCATTTCTCAAGCTGAAATAACTGAGGAAAAAATTTAACCTTCAAGTTGCAATATTGAAAGATTCTATAAGCAAAATATTGAATAATGCAGGAAGCATCAAAAGAAGTTGGAAGGAATACACAGTGTCAATGTACCAAAAAGAACTGGTAGATCATCATCCATTTCAGGAAGTGGCATATGATCAAGAACCAGTGGTATTGAAGGAAGAAGTTAGAGCTGCACTGAAGGAATTGCTGAAGAACAAACTCCAGAAATTGATGGAATATCCATTGAGATGTTTCAACAAACAGATGCCCCACTGGAGGCACTCACTCAGTTATACCAAGAGATTTGGAAGACAGCTCCCTGGCCAACTGACTGGAAGATATCCATATTTGTACTCATTTCAAAGAAATATGATCCCACAGAATGTGGAGATTATCGAACAATGCCATTAATATCAAACACAAGTAAAATCTTACTGAAGATAATTCAAAAACGGTTGCAGCAGTATATTGACAGAGAATTTCCAGAGGTGCAAGCCAGATTCAGAAAAGAACATGGAACAAGGGGTATCATTGCTGATGTCAGATAGATCTTGGCTCAAAGCAAAGAATTCCAGAAAGATGTTTACTTGTATTTTATTGACTATGCAAAGGCATTTGATTGTGTGGATCATAACAAATTGTGGATAACATTGAGAAGAATGGGAATTCCAGAACACTTAATTGTACTCATGAGGAACCTGTACATAGACCAGGAGGTTGTTGTTTGAATGGAACAAGGGGACACTGCATGGTTTAGAGTCAAGAGGGGAGTGCATCAGGGTTATGTTCTTTCACCATACTTATTCAATCTGTATGCTGAGCAAATAATCCAAGAAGCTGGACTATATGAGGGAGAATATGGCATCAAGATTGAAGGAAGAATCATTAACAACCTGTGATATGCTGATGACACAACTTTGCTTGCTGAAAGTGAGGATGACTTGAAGCACTTACTGATGAAGATTCAAGAATACTGTCTGCAGTATGGATTACATCTCAATATAAAGAAAACAAAAATCCTCACAAATGGACCTATAAGTAGCATCACAATAAATTGAGAAAAGATTGAGGTTATAAAAGACTTCATATTGCTTAGTTCTACAATTGATGCCAATGGAAACAGCAGTCAAGACTTCAAACGACGTATAGCACTGGGCAAGTTGGCTGGCTGCAAGTCGGCTGGCTACAAAGGACCTCTTTCAAGTGCTGTAGAGCAAAGATGTCTCCTTGAGGACTAGGTTGTGCTTGACACAAGCCATGATCTTTTCAGTCACCTCATATGCATGTGAGAGCTGGACAATGAACAGGGAAGACCAAAGAAGACTTGATGCTTTTGAGTTGTGGTGCTGGCAGAGAATGCTGAAAGTACCATGGACTGCTAAAAGAACTAACAAATCTGTCCTGGAGGAAGTGCAGCCAGAATGCTCCTTTGAAGCGAGAATGGCCAGACTTTTTCTCACCTACTTGGGTCATGTTGTCAGAAGGGACCATTCCCTGGAGAAGGATGTCATGCTTGGTAAGGTGGAGGGCTGACGAAAGAGGAGAAGCCCCTCAACGAGATGGATTGACACAGTGGCTATGGCTATGGGCTCAAGTATAGCAGGGATCGTGGAGCTGGTGCGGCACCGGGCAGTGTTTCGTTCTGCTGTGCATGGGGTCACTATGAGTCGAAGATGACTCGATGGAACCTAAGAACAGCAACAACAATGGTGAAGTTGTGGGTGAATCAGAGTGCTACCTAAGAACCACTTAGTGGGCTTCTATATGTTTAGGGAGAAAATGTTTCTAGAAATTTCCAGAAGGTGGAAGAACAGATGTATTAGTGAGGAAGTTGAACACTGAGAAATTGGGGACTTGAGGGAGGAGCTTCTGAGGTGGCAGAGTTCCAGGTACCAACAGGCTCAAGGTTATAGCCCTAGGAGTGGGGAGCTGAAATACAGTATACAGGAAAGCCTAATAGTTAGACTAATCTTACACTGTTGAATGTGCTTGGGAGAGGGTTCTAGGAAGCCTGAAGATTTGGGGAAAAGCAGAAGGAAGCTTAAGTGAGTGGAACAGTTGTGAGCTTTTCAAGATGACCTCCCTAGTTTAAATCTTATGTCTAAGGTCTAAAGCAAATCTTTTCTTTGAGCCTCACTTTCTCATGTACAAAATGGGGAAAAATATCTCTGCTGCAGGACCGTGGTGAAATATTTGGCATAAAACAGGTACCAGTGCTTTGGACTCACCATCACTAGCTGCATTCATCCTTCATCATTACCTACCAACAGTTAGAATGTAAAGTAGTTAAAAACACGTCATTGGGCCCGGAGGCCAAGGGCCAGGGAGAGACATGCCTGTGGGTACAACTGAGAAGCTGTCCTATCGAAGAAATGTATCCTGAGTCATTCCTGATCCTGAATTGTAATCTGTTACTCCCTTAATAAGCCCTGTAATTGTGAAAACAAACAAAAAACCCACATTATTGTATTTCCTTAAGATGCTTCCTCTTCTCCTTGGATTTCTAAGTTCTAGATGGTGTGTATATTTCTTGTATTCACTCCCATTTCTGGCCTTTTTGTTCTCTTATTAAAGCACTGGTTGCATTTTGTAATCCCTGGTACGTTTAATCTAGGAGCTATGTTATTTGTTTTCACTTCATGTAGACACAAGGATGTAAGTTACTATCTGCTATTCCTTTTGATCTCCTTTGCCCCTGAATGGCGTGTTCATTCTGTTATTTCTGCTTCCCCAAGTGCCACCCCAAACATCCCCCCACACACCCTCTCCAGGATGGGTAGAAATTAAATAATCGATTTTTAGTAATAAAACTGTAATTCAAACATTGAAATGGAAAAATTAAGGTAATTTTGAATGACGAGACCATCAAAAGGCAAAGCTTCGAAAACATACTTCATACAACACACTCTAATGCCATCATTTTATTAAATATCTACTTCACCCTCATGAGACTATAAGCTACTGGCAGGCAAGGACCATGTCTTAATGCTCTTTCTCCATACAGTATGTAGCCTAGTGCTGAGGTCCAGGTAGATACCTTTGTAATGAGTGAATTGAAAGTTGAACCTGGAGAGGAGAAAGGTCTGGAGGAGTTCATTATGCATGTCAAATAAATACAAGACTAAGAAAAATCTTAAGAACGAGTATTTGATGCCTCTGTCATGAACAGTACAAGAGATTAGCTTGAAATAATAGCATGAGGGACTCCAGTGAGACTTACAGAAGAATTTCCTGACACAGAACCTATGCATCCTGGGAATGGATAACCAAGGATATAATGGATAACCAATAATATAATGGATATAATGGATAACCAAGGATATAACTTTTAATGGTCTGGAAGTACCTCCTAATGAGAAAACGTTCTAGCTGACCTTCCGATGCCTGTTTCAACTCTTTTTGAGTCTGTAAATGTGTTTTCCTTAGTTGTTGCAAATTTTAGCTGTTGTTTTCTCCACTGGTGAAAATTGGCCTTGACAATTTTTTTTGTATCAATGTTTTGTAGACTTCAAAGCATTGCACAGATGGCATTCTTTATCATGGGCTGATGGAGAATTCTGTGTATGTTGAGAACTGAGAAACTGCAGAGGCTAAGTAACAATGGGTTCAAGGTCTCTCAGTGATTCAGAGACAGAGCAAGCTGGAGGACTCACCCTTAGTCCAGATCCTGCTCTCAAATGAGCCTTGCCTTTCTAAGGCCTATGAGTTATATAAACCAAATGAATAAAGAAAACTTGGTTTGCTTTGAAGGAAAACAGCAACAAAACAAAACCAACAATTTTGCCTGGCCTTTAAAGTAGCTGTAAACCTCAGGGCTCTTGGCTGTGCCTTATAATAACTGATCCTTTGACTAAAGAAAGGCGGCTAATCAGCCTAGCTTTACCTCCCTCCATTTGTTACCCGGTTGCTAGGTGATAACTGAAGATTAACTGATCATAGGTGAATGGAAATTTCTACTCTGTGCCTTTGTTTGTACTGATGAAAAATAGTTTAGGGTATTTGAGGAAAAAGCAAAACACAACAAGGCTCTTATAGATCTTTGGCTCTTAGAGATCTTTGGCTCTTAGAGATCTTTGGCTCTTGAACTGTTTTTAAAGAGCCCTTCTCTGTCCTAACAAATCCAAAGACTGGAAGAAGCAATTAAGATTTTTTGAGCACTCTCACACGTGGTCTTTTTCTTGCTCCTGTCACTGTTTCTTTAGCTAGGGATAAATGATGAGGGAGTCCTGGTGACACGATGGTTAAGTGCTCAGCTGTTAACCAAAATGTTGGTGGTTAGAACCCGCCCAGCAGCTCCGTGGGAGTAAAGACCTAGTGATCTGCTCCCATAGAGATTACCCATGGGGCAATTCTACTCTGTCATATGGGGTGGCTAAGAGTTGAAATCTGATGATGTGTGTAAGGCTCAAGACAGATCAATTAGACTGTTCAACTTCTCTAACCCTCAGCTTCCTCACCCATAAAATGGAGAGAAATGGTAGGTTTTTATCTCTAGGAATGCTGTAAGGATAAAAATCAGGAAATTATAGAAGAAGGGATTAACATAGTGCCTGACCACAGAAAATAATAATAAAAACAACCAAACTCACTGCCATTGAGTGGATTCCAACTCATAGCAACCTCTCTTTGGGTTTCTGAGGTGGTATCTCTGAGGAAGTAGATTGCCCAGTCTTCCTTCCAAGGAGTGGGTTTGAACCACCAGCCTTCTGGTTAGCAGTCAAATGCCTTAGGCACTATACCACCAGAGTTCCCACCATAGAAAATACCCTATGAGTATTGGACAGATACTATGTCTTGGAAGAAAATAGAATGCTCCTTAGAAGCAAGACAGATTTCATCTCACATACTTTGGATATGTTATCAGGAGGAACTAGGCCCTGGAGAAGGATGTCATGCTTGGTAAATAGAGGGTCAGCAAAAAAAGAGGAAGCCCCTTAATGAGCTGGATTGAAACAATGGCTGCAAGAACATGCTCAACATAGCAAAGATTGTGAAGATGGTACAGGAACAAGCAGTGTTTTGTTCTGAGGTACATAGTGTTAGAACCTAACAACAACATCAACATTATCATTATTATCGTCATCACCACTCTTTTCACGTCAGATTCTTTCCATTGCTTCAGAGTAGTATTATTCCAAAGGGAAATGTGTTGTTTTCCTCCCTTCAAGATGACCTGCTGTGACAACAATTTTAACCAGGTGAGAATGACTGAGGAATGAACACCTAGGTGTCTGAAAGCTTACCCAGCATTGTGCATATTTGTTCTTCCCCAAAATGGGTTGATAAGGCTGCAGTAACCAACACATCAGATCAGAGACGTTCAGATGGAGTGGCAGATAGACCTATTGCATATTCTCTTGTATCTTTGCAATACAACAAGTAATTTGGGAGTACTTCCTTCTTGTAATTTTAAAGTGCCTCATTAATTTGTATGAGAATGGCCAGACTTTGTCTCACCTACTTTGGTTGAATTGTCAGAAGGGACCCTTCCCTGGAGAAGGATATCATTCTTGGTAAAGTAGACGGTCAGTGAAAAGGGGAAAGACCTTCAAAACGTAGATTGACACAGTGGCTGCAACAATGGGCTCAAGTATAACAACAATTGGGAGGACAGTACAGGACTGAGCAGTGTTTCATTCTGTTGTGTGTACAACATCATCTGTGTAGATGAGTCTGCACTGACCCGACTGCACCTAAAAACAAAGCAACATGTCAATGTTAATGGTAGGATCTATGTGATGAAAACAAAAGTGTTCACTGAATTTTTTTTTTTCAAATTTTCTGCTTGTTTGAAAAATTTCATAATAAAGTACTGGGAAAGATATCTAGAGATCCAAAGCATACTATTTAATTCATTTAAATCCCATTCAGTATAATTTAAGAACAATGGAACAACAACAAAAAATTATTGAGCACCTGCCATATATAAAGCATTGTGTATATAGTGTGGATACAAGAACAAATAAAACAAAGCTCTTGCCTCAGAGAGCTAATAGGGGAATTCAAAGTAAAACTAAGCTGTTATATAGGAATAAACATGTGAACAACTTTCTGGAATAGTCTAAGTGCAAATACTTTTACTAATTTTAATGTAAGGAATCCATTGGGTAAATGTTATTTTGATTCTTTAGCTTTGTAAGATTTTTTAAATAGAAATAAATTCACAAATCAGGAAAAATCTCTTGAGAAATGTCATATATCAATTTTGTTTAGGGAGACATTTCTGTCATAATCATATCTTGCTTCTCTGTTTTCTTGTTGACATAACATTAAAAATTTACTTATGGCAAGGAAAATGGTACCGAGAATACATGGAAAAATCAATGAAAGTCAGAAGAAAAATAAATAGAGATTAATATTTAACTTTCTATTTTCATGGATTGGAAAACTTAATATTGTTACGATGTCAATATTACCCAAAGCAATGTATAGATTCAATGCAATTTTGATTAAAATGCCTCAGCCTTCTTTACAGAAACAGAAAAACCAATCCTCAATTTTATATGGAATGGCAAGAGGCCTCGAATAGCTAAAACAATGTTGAAAGAGAAGAACAAGGTAAGAGGACTCAAACTTTCTGATTTTTAAACAAAATATATAGCTACAGCTGGACTATATGAAGAAGAACGCAGCATCAGGATTGGAGGAAGACTCATTAACAAGCTGAGATATGCAGATGACAAAACCTTGCTTGTTGAAAGTGAAGATGACTTGAAGCACTTTCTGATGAAGATCAAAGACCACAGCCTTTAGTATGGATTACATCTCAACTTATACAAAACAAAAATTCTTACAACTGGACCAAGAAGCAGCATCACAATACATTTAGAAAAAATGGAAGTTGTCAGAGTTTTCATTTTACTCAATGTTCATGGAAGCAATAGTCAAAAAATCAGGTGACATATTGTACTGAACGAATCTGCTGCAAAAGACATCTTTAAAGTGTTAAAGAGCAAAGATGTCACTTGGAAGACTAAGGTGCACCTGACCCAAGCCACAATATTTCCAATTGCCTCCTATGTGTATGAAAGCTGAACAAGACTAAGGAAGACTGCAATAGGATTGATGCATTTGAACTGTGATATTGAGGAGGAATACTGAAAATGCCAAGGACTGCTAGAAGAATGAACAAATTTGTCTTGGAAGGAGTGCAGCTGAAATACTCCTTAGAAGCAAGAATGGTCAGATTTTTTCTCGTTATTTTGCTCATGTTGTCAGAAAGGACCAGTCCCTAGAGCAGGATATCATGCTTAGTAAAGTGAAGGGTCAGTGGTAAAGGGGAACCCATTAACAAGAGGGATTGCCACAGTGGCTATGAAGATGGGCTCAAACAGAGCAAGGATTTGAGGATGGTGCAGGACCAGGCAGGGTTTCATTTTGTTGTACAGAGGGTCCCTATGAGTTGGAGCTGACAGGATGGCACCTAACAACAACAACAACAACATACAGGTACAGCAATCAGAACAGCCTGGTACTGGGATAGCAATGGTTACATAGACCAATGGAATATAATTGAGAGTCCAGAAATAAGTCCACACAACATATGGTTAACTGGTTTTTATAAAGGTGCTAAGTCCATTCAAAAGGAAAAAAGTCTTTTCAGTAAATTTCCACATGCAGGAAAACAAAAGAGGATACATGCCTCACACCACAGACAAAAACAAATTCAAAATGAATTAAAGATCTAAATGTGCAAACTGTAAACATAAAACTCTTAGCACAATAAGCAAGGATAACACTGTCAGGCCAAGCTCTCAACAAAAAAATAATAAAAGCATAAACAGTAAAAGTTAAAATAAATAATGAGACCTCATAAAAATTAAGAACTTTGTTCATCAAAAGACTATACAAAAAGTGAAAAGACAAGCTTCTGACTGGGAGAATGTCTTCAGAAACCATATATCCAATAAGAATCTGATAATCACAGTATGTGTAAAACTTTGACAGGTAAACAACAGAAAGACAAGTAATCCAATGATAAGATAAGCAAAGGGCTTGAATAGACATTTCACCAAAGAGGACATTCAAGTGGCCACCAAATACGTGAAGAGATGCTCAGTGTCATTAGCAATCAGAGAGATGTAAATCAAAGCCACAATGAGATACCATTTCATTCCTGCTAAGATGGGTAATCTTAGAAAAACTAGGAAATCATTTTAGAGGATGAACTTTGCTTAGAGGACAGAACACAGAACTGTGGCCAGTGTTTAATGAATTAGAGACAATGAACTCAGTAGGAGATATGACTGAAGAGGCAGACACAGACCAACCGGAATGCTTATGGAATGCCAGGCTCTGGCAGAGGCACTGCAAGCTTCATGTAACGGGGCCACAGAAAATTTCCAGCAGGACAATCTTGTGATCTGATGTTAGAAGGAACCTATGGGGTGGAGGCGACACATAGTGAACAACAAGAATAGCAGAACTTGAAGATAGCTCCAGCCAATGTGAAAGTTGCACTGCCAGCCTTCTGGTTAGCAGTCAAGTGCCTTAGGCACTATAGAGCTCCCTACATGTATATTGAGCCTTGGAAATCCAATGGGGCACTTGCACTCTGTGCTGAAGGATCACTATGAGTTGGAATCTTTGGTTTGAAGCATGTCACACTTAATCTGGGAGGAGTTAGCAAAGACAAATGTTGACCTTTGTGAGTTTATTTAGCTTGTTGCTTAGGTGCTTACTGAATGCCTTAATTTTTTTTCCTCCTTGCTTTAGAGACAGACTTTTCCTCTTTGACTGCATGCGTAGTGCCACCTTGTGGTCAAAAAGCATACAACACATTTACACTTCAAAGCTGCAGGCCGCATAGTGGTTAAAGCAATCAGCTGCTAACCAAAAGGTCAGTTGTTAGAAGTTACCAGTACCTCTGCAGGTGACCAGCCACTCCTTGGAAGGAAGGTTGGGCAATCTACTTCTGTAGTGATACTGCCTCAGAAATCCAAGGAGGAGTCACTATGAGTCGGATCCTACTCCAGGGCAGTGGTTGCATTGCATGTTTTTGCTGCAGATGAAAGATGAAGCAGTCTGCTTCTATAAAGATTTACAGCCTTGGAAACTGGGAGAATGTCTTCAGAAACCATATATCCAATAAGAATCTGATAATCACAGTATGTGTAAAACTTTGACAGGTAAACAACAGAAAGACAAGTAATCCAATGATAAGATAAGCAAAGGGCTTGAATAGACATTTCACCAAAGAGGACATTCAAGTGGCCACCAAATACGTGAAGAGATGCTCAGTGTCATTAGCAATCAGAGAGATGTAAATCAAAGCCACAATGAGATACCATTTCATTCCTGCTAAGATGGGTAATCTTAGAAAAACTAGGAAATCATTTTAGAGGATGAACTTTGCTTAGAGGACAGAACACAGAACTGTGGCCAGTGTTTAATGAATTAGAGACAATGAACTCAGTAGGAGATATGACTGAAGAGGCAGACACAGACCAACCGGAATGCTTATGGAATGCCAGGCTCTGGCAGAGGCACTGCAAGCTTCATGTAACGGGGCCACAGAAAATTTCCAGCAGGACAATCTTGTGATCTGATGTTAGAAGGAACCTATGGGGTGGAGGCGACACATAGTGAACAACAAGAATAGCAGAACTTGAAGATAGCTCCAGCCAATGTGAAAGACGGATTTGTAAAACCAAGCTTTCTGCTAGAGGAAGTGGGACGTCTGGGTTACATATGAATATCCTTGGGTATAAAGACAGAATAATAAGACAAATCTTTACTACTGGAAGTGAAAGCTCTGACAAAGAGAATACAGAAAGAGACTCTGAAAGAAGCAGATGAGATTTTGAGTCATTGCAAATTATCCCCATCATGCACTAAAACTTCTAGTTTTATTCATTTCAGAACCCCTCAAACCCTTTTCAGAGACCATTGTTTGCAATGAGAACCAACTTGGGTTTTGAATGCACCAGCAGTTGGAAATTAAATGAAGGATGGACAGTGACAAGTGGGACACATAATAGCAAGAAGTGATCAACAGCAGTGAGCAGTGACCAAAAGCCAGATATGGCTGTCACAGGACCCAGAAGCATAGAGATCTGCAACTCTCTAATTATGGGATGAGTGCTCAACCCCTCTCGATGACCTCTGAGGGGACCTCTGTGGTATATAAGTTCAATTACTGGTGCATACAGTTATGATCTAGATCCCCAGGCAAAGTTCAAATTGTATTAATGTCTGTATTTTTAGATTTTCTTTTGCATGCAAATGGTTAAAACAGTGTATCTAAATAGTTCATTGATAGGAAGTATAGACAGTCAGGTTGATGACCCTAAGGGAGGTGTCACTCTTATGTACTCTCCTTTCTGCAGCGCTGCCCCGGGGGATTATAGAGGGACTTGCTAGAAAGTACATGTGAGCTGTTATAGGAATATCTGCTGCAGCCACTAGTCACAGAGAGCTTCAGGTTAATTACGATTTTAATTGTGTATTTCCAGATGACTGAGGCATATGACGGCTAACCAGAAGGCTGGCGGTTCAAACCCATTAGCCACTCCTCGGAAGGAAGATTGTATAATCTACTTCCTTAGAGATAGTACCTCGGAAACCCAAGGAGGGGTCGCTACGAGTTGAGATTGACTTGACGGCAGTGAGTTGGGTTTTCTCGGTTTTACAGAATCAGTTAAAGGGAAAGATAAGAGGTTTCCTTCTCTATGCCAAGCAAAGGCATTTGCCTCAGGCTCGATTCCTAAATGCCTGTCAGAAGTTCTGACACTCTGAGGTAGTAATGTGGTTTCCTGTCTGCACAAATTCAACACAATCCCCTTGTCCGCTCCAGAATACCTGTCATGGGCCCCAGGCACTAATTTTCAGAGTCAGTTTAAGCTGGGAAGACCCCTTGTTAGTTTCCTATGACAGCTGTAAAAGATTACCACAAACTGAGTGGCTGAAAACAACATGAATCTCTTACCTTTATGGAGGTCAGAAGCTTGAAATGAGTCTTAGGGAGCTAAAATCAATGCTGACGCAGGGCTAGTTCCTCTGGAGGCTTCAGGGGACAATGTGTTCCTTGTCTCTTCCACCTCTGGAGGCTGACAGCATGACTTGGCTGCATCACTCTAATCTCTGCTTCTGTTATCATATTCTCATCTGAACTCTGACCCTACTGTCTCCCATTCATAACGACCATTGGGATTCCTTTGGATCCACCAAGATAATCCAATAATCTAATCACGCATGCAATGCCATCCACTCATAGCAACCCCTCCTTGGGTTTCTGAGGCAGTATCACTACGGAAGTAGATTGCTCCGTCTTCCTTCCGAGGAGTGGCTGGTGAGTTTGAACCACCAGCCTTCTGGTTAGCAGTCAAATGGCTTAGGCACTATGCCACCAGGGCTCCCATGACAGCTGTTGAGGCCTAGTGTGACTGTTTAGAATCCGGAAGCACTCTGGCCACAGAATGAGTTTGTGTCCTGCCAACTCTAATGCACATGATTTCTCTGAGTAAGCGGGACTAGGATTAGGGAAAGGCAGTAAAGTGAGAACTCTCTGGTAGCATAGTGGCTAAGGCACTTGACTGCTAACCAGAAGGCTGGCAGTTCAAACCCACCAGCCACTCCTCGGAAGGAAGATGGGGCAAT
>NW_006921981.1:2370929-2408608 GCF_000298275.1 Orycteropus afer afer | reverse complement strand
ATGGGGCAATCTACTTCCGTAGTGATACTGCCTCGGGAACCCAAGGAGGGGTCGCTATGAGTCGGGTCCGACTCGACGGCACATAACAACAACAACAACAACAACAACCTTTCTGACACTGCATTGGCCCTCCAGTGGCTGGAAACAGAACAGCAGGCCAGAGACAGATCTCTAGAGGGAAGTGCTGCAGGCCAGGTGTACCAACAACACCCCTTCTTCCCCCCAAAACCAAGAATGCTTCTGGGAGAGTGAAAGAAATAAAGTTTGCTGCATGCTAAAATATTGACGGCACTTGAAGACATTAAGCTGAGTGAAATAAGTCAATCACAAAAGGACAAATATGGCTATGACCTCATTTTGATAAAAAGACAAGGACAAATTCATAGACACCAAAGTTTCTTTGTGGTTACCAGAGGCAGGAGGTAGGAGGCAGGTGGTGGTTGCTGTTTATGGAGTACTGACTTTAGTTTACAGTTGTCATGGATAGAATTGTGTTCCCCCCAAATATGTGTCAACTTGGCTAGGCCAATGGTTGTCCTCCATTCTGAGATCTGTTGTAATTATCCTCCATTTTGTGATGTGTTATAAATCCTAACATCTAGGTGTTAATGAGGAGCTCTGGTGGCATAGTGCCTAAGGCATTTGACTGCTAACCAGAAGGCTGGCAGTTCAAACCCACCAGCCACTCCTCGGCAATCTACTTCCATACCTCGGATACTCAAGGAGGGGTCACCGAAGGCAGTGAGTTTGGTTTGGTTTTTGTTTAGGTGTTGAGACAAGATTAGAGAGGGTTGTATTATCTTGAGTCACAATCTTACAAGAGGGCCTGAATGAAGTTCCACCCTTACTCATCACCTCCCTTATTTAAGTCACACCCTTACTCGAGTCACACCCTTGCTTGAGTCATTCTCTTTTATTTTACAGGATAAAAGGCGAGAAGCTGGTAGAGAGGAGACCTGACCACCACCAAGAAAGAAGAAACAGGGGTGGAGGACATCCTTTGAACACAGGGTCCCTGCACTGAGAGCTCCCTAGACCCGGGGGAAGATTGAACACTGGGCCCACAGATGTTGGAAGGAGACAAGGACCTTCCCCCAGAGGGAAAGCCTTTCCCTAAAGCTGGTGCTCTGGATTCAGACTTCTAGCCTCTGAAGTATGTGAGAATAAATCTGTTTATTAAAGCCATCCACTTGTGTTATGTGTATTATAGCAGCATAACTGAGACAGTGGTGTTGGAAAAATTGCATTGATTAAGGTTTGACTGATCACAGCTCATTAATGTAATTGCTGTAGGTAAACTGTTGTTGTTGTTGTTGTTGTTATGTGCCGTTGAGTCGGCCCCGACTCATAGCGACCCCTCCTTGGGTTTCCGAGGCAGTATCACTACAGAAGTAGGATTGCCCAACCTTCCTTCCGAGGAGTGGCTGGTGGGTTTGAACCGCCAGCCGTCTGGTTAGCAGGCAAGTGTCTTAGCCACTGTACACTTGTGAAAAGTTGAATTGTCAATGATGTGATGATATATTTACAAGGTCCCCCCTTATTCCAAAAAAGGAGTAGCTGCTCATGGGATTTGGTTTCTTGGTTTGGAGTTTCAGGGTCATGGTTTCTTGGGAAATTCCAGTTAATTGGCTCAACAACTCTGATCTTTTTCCTTGTAAACTATGTCAAGCAGTTTCTAAAACAGCCTCCCACCATTGGTAGGATGATTTCATCTCTTTGAGCAAGATGTGCAAGGACTCTCCAGCCAAATCCAAAGTGCAGGATGCCCAATTACATTTTAATTTTGGATAAATGCAAATAATATTTTATTATGGGACATATGTATACTAAATCACTAATCATTGGTTAACTGGGCCTTCTTGTATTTCAAGACGGTGTATTTTACCACCCTGAATGGTAAAACAGTTAACACATGTAGCTGCTAATCTAAAGGGTGGAGGTTGGCATCCACACAAAGGCACCTCAAAGGAAAGCCCTGGCTATGGATCTGCTTCAGAAAAATCAGGTATTGAAAACCCTATGAAGCAAAGTCCTGCTCTGATACATATGGGTTTGCCATGCGTTGGAGTTGAGTTGATAGCAACATTTTTTCCCCCTTGTATTTTATATGGCAACTCTACTTGTTGTTGTTATGTGCCGTCAAGTCGGACCCAACTCATAGCGACCCCTCCTTGGGTTTCCAAGGCAGTATCACTACAGAAGAAGATTGCCCCATCTTCAAGGGGTGAAATAATATCCTTACAAAGAGGTTTTTTCTTAAGTTTTTTTTTTTTTTTTTATTGTGCTTTAGGTGCAAATTTACAGAGCAGAATTTGTTTTACATTCAACATTTTATGTACATTTGGTTTCACTCCCCAATTACCATCCCCAAACCTAATCGACTCTCCTCCTCTCCCTTCCCGGTAACCCCCTGCCCTGTGCCCCTCATAGCTATGCACTCCTGTGTCCTGCATTTCCTCCATGTGAATGTTGTCTCTCTGGTGCCCTGTGGTCGACTACTCCAAGGGATGCATCTCCATAGAGTATGTGGGTGCACTGCCCTGGGTTGAGTGGTCTGTGGTATGTCTCATTTACTATTGGGCTGAGAGCCAGCCCCTGGGAGTGAGTTTTATTCCAGTGCCGAAGTATATCCCAGGGCTGTAGTATTGGGGGTCCCACCAGACTCCATCTGACCAGCAATTCTGGTCTTTATTGTGTTTTTGGATTTTGTTCCACGTTTTTCTTCCCACTCTGTCCAGGATCTCCAGTTATGATCCCTTCCTGAGTGGTTGGCATTGGTAGCCAGGCACCATCTAGTTCTTCTGATCTCGAGCTCTATCATGTCCTAGGGCTGATTGTTTCCAAATGCTCTTGGTTTTTTGCACCCATCTTCACTTCTAACGATTGAAGACCATTAACTGCATCTTAGATGGTCACTTGAAAGATTTTAAGACCCCAGTCACCACTCACCAATGTAGGCTGTGGGACAAGATTTTTATGTATTTTGTAGTGCCAATCGAGTCTGGAGTCCTCCAATGCTATGGTTCTGAGTTGGCAGATCTGATGGAGCTCTCTCCCACGGTCTGGCTGTCTGTGAGGGACTGCTCTATGCCTGTCTTCTGTTATTTCTGTAAGGATTGAAGGTATTTTGTATCACTGGTATCTGTGCAAGATTAGCCTCAGCTGAATCTGTCCTTAGTCTAGAGTATAATCCTGTCCACTGACAAACTTACAAAGAGTTTGGCTGGGCCTGTCTGTAAGCAGATCTAGCTGAACCGATCCAACCAATACTTGCCTTCTGGGCGCACTCCCCTCCTTCAACAACTTCCTTGTAGAATATGATGGAGCAATGAAAAATATGCAAAAATGTTGCTGTAAAACACACTCTATTTAAACATTTTATGAGAATACGCTATGAGTGAGAATGGACTCTTGCAAACAACAATATAATGATACACATACAAATATAATCTCCTGAAGTACAATGTAAAAAACTAATATAAACCAGTCTTTCAAAAACAAACAAAAGCATTTAGAAAATGTGATTGGATTATGTACAAGAGACAAGTTAGATATTCCAATCCTGACCAAGGAGGAAGAGTAAGATCAAATTTTGTTTGTTCTGCTTATTTACATTTTCACATGGTAGTGATAGTCCTTTTGTGTATTTGTCAAAACATAACTTAAGTCTGTAATGAAAAAACAACAGTTAAGAAGAAGAGAATAAAAAAAGCAAAACAAAACAAAACAAAACAAAAAAAACCCATTAGGTCATGGAAAAAATTGTGACCTCCATCCTGGCCACAAATCTTGGATGCCTAAAAACATTTGCTTTTTACCTATACATTGTTAGAGGGAGCATGTTGTAGAAATCCTTTGCATAACACAATTCTACAGTATTTTTAAAATATGCTATAAAGCGAATTTTAAAGCTTCATTTTCCTGGCAAAATATCCTGAATGTCACAAAATTACAGTCTTGAAAAATTTTGAAAATTATTTTGTTGTAACAGATCTTTATATAAATTACTACTGATATGCATATATATTTTGAATTTTTAAATACATTTGTTTTCCCCTGGGAACAGTAAAAATACAGGAACCAAAACACCCAAATAATTTTTGAGAAAAGAATGGCAAGGGTGTTGTGCAAAATCAGGTCAATTATTTGAGGGTCTAATAAAAAGACATTTAGTGAGGAGCCTTGGTGGCACACTGGTAAGCACTCTGCTGCTAAACTAAAGGGTGGCAGGCTAATCCACTCAGCAACCCCAGGAAAGAAAGACCCGGCCATCTGCTTTCATACAGATTACAGCCAAGACCCTATGGGGCAATTCTACTGTCACTTGGGATCACTATGAGTCGGAATCGACTCGACAGCAAACAGCAACTCAGGTAGTAAATCATGACCAGCCAGTTAAGGACTTTGAAACATCAGAATAAAATTATAATGTCACACTCATAATTACAGGAATTATATGGTCCTTTGATATTTTTGGCATTGTAGCTAAAAGAATTGTAAAACCCAGTTTAATTTTACAAACATACTTGGCACCTGTGGTAGGTACTGAGGATATACAGCAATGAATGAAACAGACATGGTTCCTATCACAGTGATGATTATAGATGAGCGATCAATTTAGTTGCACTAAATTCTAGCAGTTTAGAAGATAATGTATCTGGAGTGTTTCTTTATAGCATGTTATTACCATAAAAGGTAAAATTATTATATATTTATGAATTTTTCCCTGGATTATTCAACTGTATTTGAAGTATTCAATATTTCTATACATGTTGAGAGGCAAAGGAAAGGTATATTACAGTGCTATTTTTAAGGTTGTGCAACACACACTCATATTTATAGAAATACACAGTGTGTGTTCTTACCATGTCGGTATTGGAAAATCCAATCAATCTCACACAGATTAAAGGGATTCCACTTTAAAGGAAATAAACCAACAAAACTGACAGCTCAGACTGATGTAGGTATCTTTGAATATCTGAGTTGCTGATAATCTGAGAGGTGTAGTCAAGTATAGAGTACAGTCTAACAATGCGCAGTGTTAATATGGTATGCAAAGAGGCCTAATCAGTTTCATGAGTTGTTCTACTGGATGGATGGTGAACTGGATACTCAGTTAATTTGGTTGAAATATGTAGAAGCCAGATTTACTATCTGTTAACTTGCTTTGCAAATAGTGTTTGGCCATAACTCACTGAAAGGCACTTAAGAAACCGCATCATCACTATATCCTCTGTAAATCATGGAGCATTTCTCAAATATACCCTTGGAAACAGAGACAGTGATCCTTTGCTTAGGATTGAATGACAAAAATCTGGAGTCCAATATTTATGTATCTCTTTATATCTGTTGGGGTCATGTAAGTCAGGTACATTGAAAACATGACACCAGGAGTTGCTAAACTATGGGCCACATTGTGGTTGATGGCTATTTAGGATTAAGACTGCTGTACAGTGCTGTGCTTGGTGACTCTGGTGGAAGATGTGGTTATGGTCGAATTAGAATGAGCAGACGCCTCTAAACCAAAATTTGGCAAATGCCCAGTGACATGAGCTCCAGAAACCATGGTCTTCCTAGCCATCGTAGATGTTTCAGCAGGAACTTGGTAACTGGGTTACAGAGTGGAAGTAGATGTTAGCACTCTTTCTGTGACTGTCACATTCTGCCCCACTTCTACACTAGGCATGGCCAAAGGAGGCTGTACACCAGAGCCAGGGGCCAGGATCCTCTCTCTTTCCCTCACCATGACATAATGTGCATCTGGCAGATGCTGAGGGACCTCGAGAGGATTCAGTAGGCCCTCATTAGGCTGTATTACTTGTTCAGTGACCAAGACATTACTTTTATTAGCATAATGCTGCTCTACCAAAGTAGATGCTGGAGCATACAACCTCTCTGTCACAATCAGACCTTGTGGTTGTCTAGAACCCAAGATCACAGTGCTAGGTTGCATGGTGGAGCCTGTGGCATAGGATGTTTCTGTCACTATTATATTACTGGGAACCAATGGATCAGGAAGAGATGTAGCCACCTTCTGACCCAGCCTAGAAGACATGGACCTTTCAGTGACTACTTCCTGAGTTGCTTTCTCTGCACTCACTTCATGCAAAGGTTTTGGAACTTGAGAGCTATTGCCAGAGGAGTAGGTATTTTCCAAATTAACCATAGTCTGCTCATAGTGTGAATGTGAAGATGTGCTCATACTTGTTTCTGTGACAGGTTTTTGCCCCTGCTCCATTTCCATAGCCATGTCTATTTTCTGACCTATGCAAACTTCTGCTAGTGTCTTGAATTTAAATCCCAAATCATCTAAGGAGAGGTCATCTAGCTCTCCTTCAATAAAACTGCAACAGCCAATAGAACCATGGAGAGAGTCAGTTACTTCCTGAGAATAAACCAGAAGGCAATCTTTGGCTGTGTGAACGTCATCATCTTCAGTGTATGAGGCTGCTTTCTGAAATGCACATAGAAACAGAGACACATAATTAGTGACACAAGTTCAAGTAAAAACAAGACTCCCTATATCTGCCCCAAATGCATAAGCTGAGTCTAATCATGAGGAAACACAGAGGAACACAAATTGAGGGACATCCTACAACATGACTGGTCTGAATTCTTAAAAAATATTATGCTAGTCTATGACTAGCATGATGACATCAGGGAAAGGAAGGACAATGAAAAGTACACGTAAGATATAGACAAAAAAAAAAGAAAAAAAATTAATATCAAGAAAGATGAAGAAAGAGGGGAGTGTTTCAGATTAAAGGAGACTAAAGTGTAAAGACAACTACATGGAATGCAAGATCGTGAACCGGGATATACATAAAAAAGATATTATTGGGTCATTAGCTAAATTGAAACATAGGTTGTGTCAATGTTACATTTCTTTCTTCCTTTTTCTTTTTGATTCCAATTCATAGGTGACCACATGTATCAGAATAAAACTGTGCCCCATAGGGTTTTCTTTTATATATATATATATTTTTATTTAGGTGAAAGTTTACAGAGCAAATTCATTTTCCATATAGCAGTTCCCACCAGCCACTCCTCGGAAAGAAGGTTGGGCAATCTGTTTCTGTAGTGATACTGCCTCGGAAACCCAAGGAGGGGCTGCTATGAGTCGGGGCCAACTCGATGGCACGTGACAACAACAACAACATATAGCAGTTCACACACATTTTTGTCTCCTGACATTAACTGCAATTCCCCACAAGGTAACAGTTCTCTTCACACTTCCTCCCCATAGTCACTTCTTTCCTGTGGCCTTCTCTCCCATGCACTCCCACTCCCAAGCTATCTCCCTATTCAAAAACTGCCCCTCTGTTCAAATATGGAATGCTTCATGAATTTGCATGTCTTCCTTGCTCAGGGGCCATGCTAATCTTCTCTGTATCATTCCAATTTTAGTGTATGTGCTGTGGAAGCAAGCACTGATGTTAAATTTCTGAATCTGTTAACTGTACTGTAGTAAAGTAAGAGAATGGGAGTGTGTGTGTGTGAGAGAGTGAGAGGGAAAGAGAATGGAAAGCACATAACAAATGTGGCAAATTGTTAATGATCGGTTAATCTGGGCACTATGCCACCAGGGCTCCCAAAAGATATACAGGAGTTCAAAACTGCTATTATTCTTGAAACTTTTAGGATAAGTTTGAAATTATTTTCAAGCCAGAATTTAACACACAGACACATACACTCAACCAAGACATCCTTGTGCAGGGTGAGAGTAGAGAGGGAAAACATGCAACATAGCAATCTGCTCTTGGAACAGGACAGAGAGGAATAGCAAAACTATGAATGTAAGGGAGAATTAAACCTTTGTGAGAACTAAGGTTTTTGGGTCATTTATTGTCACAACATAATTTAGCTAGTACTGACTTATATAATGGGTTAAATCTTTTACTTCATTAACTACCACCACCATAACAACAACAACAAAAAACAGTTGCCACAGGGTCAATTCCAACTCAGGGCTTACCCCATTACCTTCTCTTAAAAAAACAAACAAACAAAAAAGTCCCATTCAGATCCAAGGCAATAATTACTCTAATAATAAAACCACATTCATATATAAAAGTTTTCTCCTCACACATAAAAACAATTCTTACTTCAGTGAAATAGTTTCTTAGAAACTCGTCATTCACTGCACCAGCAGCAACTCGAGCTCCAGCTATGTCTCTGGTAACCCCTGTGGCTCTTGTGGTCCTTGTGGTCTCAGTGCCTGTGACAACTCCTGTTGTGCCTGTGACTTGGGTAGCCCCACGAGAAAGAAGGCTTCTGTGTTCTGCCCATCCGGCATCCACCTCAGACATCTCATGCAGCCCTTTGGTAAAGGAAGCAGAGCTACTTCCTTTCACAGTGACTTCCTTGGTTAATGCACCTCCTATTCCATTTCCCACTGCTAGACTGTCCCTATGATCTGTTGCCAGAAGTGGTGGCATCGCCTGTGAGAGAAAATACATTTGAGAAGAGAGTCAGAAGGATGGAGAAGTACAATTGGTAAAAGGATATAAGCTAAATGGGTACAAGAAGGGAATAGGCTATTCCTACAAGGTCAAATAATAAATAAATACAAATATATATATGTACACACACTTGGGGTTGAGTAACTTCTACCTCATTCATCTGAAGAGCTCCATTGTGCTGTCTTGTTCTATAGCTAATTATAACCCAAGGAGACAAACAAACAAGAGCACTCAAATATGGCCTCAGGTCATTTATAATAATAAACAATAACTCAGTTATTGAGACCAAGGGCATCTCCAACACTACGAGGCATCCCATATGACTAAGTTCTGGTCAATGTGATATAAGTAGATACTGGTCTGAGAAGTGTTCTTAAGTTACTGTTCTTCACTTTTCTCCTACTGCTGGCAGGAACGTGAGGGTAGTGGTTGGAGCATGAGGACAGCATGGGAATGGGCTTATTCATGAAGGAGCAACAAGAAAGGAGGAGCCTGAGGCCATGTTTTGGAGGAATCATCATATTGGTCCTGGACTGCCCAAGTTCATGTTTAAGCCACTGTGATTTTGAGTTCTCTGACACTTGATGCCAAATTCACATCCTACTGGAAATTGGGCTCATGCAAATGGCAATGAGACACTCAAGGTGCAGATGCCAATAGAGAGACTATCAGAGATAGTAGGCGAAAGGAGAGGGTTTTGCAACATTTTACAAATGCCATGGTGGTTGTGGGGCTTGCCTCTGCCAAGCCTACATATGGTGGGGGATGGAAAAGGAGCTGTACCTGGTTGTACAACATTCTCCATTTAATATCTGGACAAAAATTTCTATCCTAAATCCTTATACACTCCAGTGAATTTGCCACTCCCTAACCCTTGCTCTACATTTCTTGTCAACATAGGACTTGTCACAGCAAAAACATTCTTAACTCTGACCTGGCAACAGAAATAAAATATGATGTTGATTGAACTCATTGTTTAACAAAGGCATGTGAATAAAATCCATGACGACCTCTTCACACTCTCATCGCCTAAAATCTTAGAAACATTTCCCACGTCCCCAATAAATTCCCAAAGGAAGACCCATCACATTGATATCTAAGATGACCTTGTCCTCAGGTGGTGCTCCTTCATTATTCCAAGGGTGCAGCATCTCGATAGTCCCAGGTATGGGAGCAAAGCCCTTGGTTCCCTCTCCACAATGGCACATCAGCAGTAAAAGTGGCACCACTGGGGAGAAAACAAAATCGAGTTCAGAGAAAGTTAGTCCTGACATATTTCTAAATTTATATTGCATAATTCTGGAATTAGATGGTAGCCAAGTCATCAAAAATAACCTAAAGACTTTATCAATTATTTTGTTTTATGAAAGCATTTAATTTCTAATATGAGACAAACCATTGTCAAGGAACATATGTATGAAAAGATTAAAAGTTCCAAAGGTAGGGAAATTTTAATATTTTCATATATTCCAGAACACTAGATCTTTGATGATACTTCACCCTAGAATGGAATTGAGCACAAGGCAGGGCTCTCTTAGGTCTCAATTAACTTTTGAATGATCTAAGTAGTATTTCCTGAAATGATGCTATATTAAAAAAAAAACCTTGGAACATATATACCATTTTATTTAGAATTCGATAAAATTTCAGAGCTTCTTCCTTCAGTTTCATACCACCTCTGGAGGAAGGGAAAACCAGTGCTTCCCTTGATCAGTGCAGTAAAGAACTGCCCACACTTAGCACAACTTGAAGAATGTAATCAAGACGAATGAATTGTACATGTGGAAACTGGTCAGTTGTTTTATGTTTTACAGCATAAATTTTCACCAAAAAATAAGCCACATCTAATGCAGTCCACCTCAAACTAGCTCTTACCGCCACTCCCATTTGGCAGCTCCCAAGGAGGAACTGTCTCCCTCTAGATTCCTTTTAATGTAAAATACTTGGCAGCATAGTAGCTATACCTACTGTGAGTAATAAAAGGGGAGAAGTCAGCCATGGTAATGCATTTCAACAAATACTTACCAAGCATCTGCTATGTGCCAAGTGTCACATCAGGCCCTGGGGAGTCTGACATGAGAAGGCAAAGAAGCTGTGGGTAGGAGATCTACTTTAGGCTTCCATACCCACTGCCTCAAGTCAATTCCGACTCATAGTGACCTCCATTGGGTTTCTGAGGCTGTAAATCTTTACTGAAGTAGATTGCCTTCCTTCCACAGAGCAGCAGGAGGGTTTGAACTGCCAACCTTCTGGTTAGCAGCCAAACATCTTACCTATCCACTATGCTATGGGAGTTCCTTAGTCTAGGCTTCAGTACCTACTAACTTGATAAGCTGGGACAACTCATTTACCATTATGTGTCTGTTTCTTTATCCATAAAATGGAGATAATGGTATCAAAATACATTATAAACTGTCAAGAGTTATGCATTCAACTGAACATCTGCTACCGGTTTTATGAGGCTCCTTCTCTGTCCCTGAAATAGCCTAGGCTGCCTCAGAGATGGTCCTCTGTCCACATTCAGTTATCAAGTGGAGCGATACTCCACACAATCCAAGGTTATAATTCCTTGTTCTTTCATGAAAGGAAACCTGAGGTCTTTGGAGGGCATACAGGAAGGCAGGACATCTAGGAATATCTTGTCAATGTCAGAAAGCATAGAGGTGCTCGGAGGGCATGGCTATTGTTGTTGCTGGTGAAGAAGCAAGCCAAGCAGAGGGTATGGGGTAGCTGAGTTGGGCCAAATTGAGTGTTCAAAGTAATAACAGACTGGAAGAAGCTGAGTTTATGAAAGAATCTTGTCTCCAGGCTCTAAATCCATCCAACAAATCTTTGCTGAGAGCCTACTATGTGCAAAACACTGTTGTTGTTGATGCTATGTGCTGTCGAGTCATCTCCGACTCATAGTGACCTTATGTATAACAGAATGAAACAATGCCTGGTCCTGTGCCAGCCTCACAATCCACACTATACTTAAGCCCATCGTTTCAGCCACTGTGTCAATCTATCTTGTTGAGGTCCTTCCCCTCTTTCGTCGACCTTCCACTTTATCAAGCATGATATCCTTCTCCAGGGAATGGGCCCTTCTGACAACATGACCAAAGTAGGTGAGTAGAAGCCTGGCCATCCTCGCTTCCAAGGAGTATTCCAGCTGCACTTCTTCCAAGACAAACTTGTTAGTTCTTTTAGCAATCATGGTACTTTCAGCATTCTTCGCCAACACCACAACTCAAAAGCATCAACTCTTCCTTGGTCTTCTTTATTCACCATCTAGCTCTCACATGCGTGTTGTTGTTTTGTGCCACAGGAGGTGATTGAAAATATCATGGCGTGGGTTGGAAACATCTTGGTCTTCAAGGAGATATATTTGCTTTTCAGCACTTGAAAGAAGTCTTTTGCAACAGATTTGCCCAATGCAACATGTCTTTTGATGTCTTGACTGCTGCTTCCATTGGCTTTGATTGTAGATCCAAGTAATATGAAGTCTTTGACAACTACAATCATTACTCCATTTGTCATGATGCTGCTTATTGCTCTGGTTGTGAGGATTTCTGTTTTCTTTATATTGAGGTGTAATCCATACTGTAGACTGCAGTCTTTAATCTTCATCAGTAAGTGCTCCAAGTCATCCTCACTTTCAGTAAGCAATGTTGTGTCATCTGCATATTTCTGGATGTTAATGACCCTTCCTCCAATCCTGATGTCATATTCTTTTTCATATGGTCCAGGTTCTAGGATTATTTGCTCAGCATACAGATAGAATAAGTATGGTGAAAGGATACAACCCTGACACACTCCCTTCTTGATTTTAAACCATGCAGTGTTCCCTTGTTCTGTGTGAATGACAGCCTCCTGGTCTATGCACAGGTTCCTCATGAGTACAATTAAGTGTTCTGAAATTCCCATTCTTCTCCAAGTTATGCATAATTTATTATGATCCACATAATCAAATGTTTTTGCATAGTCATTAAAACACAAGTAAATATCTTTCTGATATTCTTTACATTGAGCCAAGATCCATCTGACATCAGCAATGATGTCCCTCGTTCCACATCCTCTTCTGAATCCAACTTGCATTTCTGGAAGTTCTCTGTCAATATACTGCTGCAACCATTTTGAATTATCTTCAGTAAGATTTTACTTGCATGTGATATTAATGATATCGCTCAGTAATTTCCACATTCTGTGGGATCACCTTTCTTTGGAATGGGTACAAATATGGATCTCCTCCACTCAGTTGGGCAGGTAGCTGTCTTTCAAATCTCTTGGCATAGCTGAGTGAGTGGCTCCAGTGGGTCATCTGTTGAAACATCTCAATGGGTATTCTGCCAATTCCCAGAGCCTTGTTTTTGGGCCAATTCCTTCAGTGCAGCTTTGACTCCTTCTTCAGTACCATTGGTTCTTGATCATATGCCACCTCCTGAAATGGGTGATCACCTAGCAGTTCTTTTTGGTATAGTGATTCTGTGTATTCCATCCATCTTCTTTTGATGGTTCCTGCATCACTCAACATATTACCCATGGAATTTTTCAATCTTGCAATCTGAGGTTTAAATTTTTTCCTCATTTCTTTCAGCTTGAGAAATGCCAAGTGTGTTCTTCTCTTTTGGTTTTCTAACTTGAACTCTTTGCACATTTCATTATAATAATTGACTTTGTCTTCTTGAGCTGTTCTTTGAAATCTTCTGTTCAGCTCTTTTATCCAGTCGATTCTTCCATTTGCTTTAGCTACTCTCTGTTCAAGAACAAGTTTCAAAGTCTCTTCTGACATCCATTTTGGCTTTTCTTCTTTTCTTGTCTTTTTAACGACCTTTTGCTTTTTTCATGGATGATGTTCTTGATGTCATCCCACAATTCTTCTGGCTTTTGGTCACTGGTGTTCAATGCATCAAATCTATTCTTTAGATGGTCTCTAAATTCAGGAGGGATATAATCAAGGTCATATTTTGGCACTCATAGATTTGTTTTAATTGTCTTCATTTTCAACTTGAACTTGCCTATGAGCAGTTGATGGTTTGTTTCACAATCAGCTCCTGGCCTTGTTTTGGCTGAAGATATTGAGCTTTTCCATTGCCTCTTACCACAGATATAGTCAATCTGATTCCTGTGTTCTCCATTTGGCAAAGTTCACGTGTATAGCCACTGTTTGTTTTTTGAGAAAAGATATTTGCAATGAATAGGTCATTGGTCTTGCAAAATTCTATCATACCCTCTCCAGTGTCATTCATATCACTAAGGTCATATTTTCCAACTACCAGTGATTTTTCTTTATTTCCAACTTTTGCATTCCAATCACCAGTGATAATTAACACATCTTGATTGCACATTTGGTTGATTTCAGACTGCAGAAGTTGGTAAAAATCTTCGATTTCTTCATCTTTGGCTTTGATGGTTGGTGCATATATTTGAATAATAGTAATACTAACTGGTCTTTCTTGTAAGTGTATGGATAGTATCCTATCACTGACAGCACTGTATTTCAGGATAGATCTTGAAACACTCTTTGTGACAATGAATGCCATGCTATTCCTCTTCAACTTGTCATTCCCAGCATAGTAGATCATATGGTTGTCTGATTCAAAATACTGGTCCATTTCAGCTCACTAATATCTAGGATATCGATCTCTATGCATTCCATTTTATTTTTGACAACTTCCAATTTTCTTTTTACATTCCATGTTCTGATTATTAATAGATGTTTGCAAATGTTTCTTCTCATTTTGAGTTGTGCCACATCAGTCAATGGAGATCCTGAAAACTTTATCCATATCATTAACGTCGGCCCTCTTCTGAGGAGCCAGCTCTTCCCCAGTCAAATTTTGAGTCCCTTCCAACCTGATGGGCTTATCTTCTGGCACTATATCAGACAATGTTTCAGGGCTAGTCATAAAGTTTTTCAGTAATATATCAGACAGGGTTTCACTGCTATTCTTAAGGTTTTCGCTGGCCAATTTTTTAAGAAGTGGATGGCTTCTTCCTTCCGAATCTGTCTTAGTCTGTAAGGTCTGCTGAAACCTGTCTACCATGGGTAACCCTGCTGGCATTTGAAACACCGTGGCATAGCTTCCAGCCTCACAGCAACACACAAGCCACCACAGGATGACAAACTGACAGACAAGTTCATCTCCCTTAGCTGTTCCAAACTGCTCCATTCCTGCTTCCTGGCTTGCCCTACCTGGTCTGGCCCTCCAAAAGCTGTTCGCTGCTGCTTGCTGGACTTTCCTAAATATTCTGGCCTCCAAAAGCTATCTGCTGCCACTTCCTGGCCTGCTCTACCTGTTCTGGCCCTCCAAAAGCATTGTTCTAGGCACTGGGAATACACCAGTAAAGAGCAGACATACCTCTGTCCTCACATTGCTTATAAATATAGGGACACCAACAAGAATTATACAAAAGGTAACAGAAGAGCATGTATAACTATTTAGACAAGGAAATGATACAATTTTATAAAGCAAAATTCTGAAAAGTCCTAAGATAAGATTTTGGTGAATTTATCAACAGTCATTTATTGTTCCCCTACTCTCAAAACTGTTTGAGTGTTTGCTTAAGGAATAAATGTGAAGAAATCAGTAACTCATACAGTAGCAAACCATTAGTAGTGCACTTACACTACTAAAATAAATGGAAAGTATTTTATTATTTTATTTTTAATAATACTTACATAGCAAGAGCAGAAGGGCCAAAATGATTAGCGCAATTGCTGCAGGTCCCAAGCCAACACTGGAGTCACGCAGTGCTTCCACACAGCCACTGCCATCCAGGCACTTACAGACACTGAGTTTAAGGATCTGGTTTTCAGGGCAACTGAAGCCCTGCACATCTTTAATCAGGAATTGGATTTCACTTTGCCCAAGCTTTCGTTCACTCTGTTGCAGCAATACACTGGTACCTGTAAGGATGAGGGGCAAAAGGAAACAAAAATGAGTGATTACCAAGGAAGGGGTGAAACTAAATTACAGAAACCTTCTTTAATTGCTAGTCATATGCATATTTTTTCTTTCTTGTCTATTGGATTCACACTGTCTGCCTGTTAAATTAGTCCATAAACCCCAAGTACACAGTTTAAAGAATCACATTTGGATATCTTAATTGTATGAGGATTAATTTTCACAAATGTGTGCTATCTACCAAATGGTAGGGACTGTCCTATGCAACAGGAATACAATAAAAAAAAAATCAAGAATTCATCAAGCTCTAACATTTTTATCTTTAGACAGAAAATTATTTATCTGGAGAAGCAGCATGGCATAAAGGAGAGAAGACTGAGAGCCAGATGGCTTGGATTCAAATCCTGACTCCAGCCCTTACTAGCTTTGACCTTGGGAAAGTTAGTAAAACTCTCTATGCCTTCATTTCCTTATCTGTACAATACTGACAATAGTAGTAGCAAACTTTTAGGGTGTGGGGTCACCATGAGTCAGAGAGAACTCAATAGGAACCATTGTTATTTATTTTTTTAATGTTCATAAAGTGTCTGACATTTTCTAAATATCACATTTGTTAGATAAAATAAATGCGTTTTGCAATCCCAGTAAGTTCAAAGATGATTAGAGTTCAATGCCAACTCAGCCAAAAGAAAGGCAAACTCCAATCAAGACTTGAGCCTAGGGGGAAGCTCCCTGTGAGTACTGTGACTGAGGATACCAACACCTTTCGAGTTTTGAAGCATGTGGTTTAATTACCAGGGAAGAGTGTGTTGTGGATAAGTCTTCTGGATGTATGTCACCCCAGAGCTCCTGCTGCTGAAAACCTGACCTAAGGAATCTCCATGATACTAACTGTCTGCCTTGATGGGGAGTTAATGTCAGTTAACTGAGGGCTTAACTGTCTTTTTTGAGTGAGCATATAAACCCTAAGACAATTCAGAATTGAGTATAAGGAATATTTAAACAAATTAAGGACATGGTTTTAATATTTTTGTGTTAGAAGGAATCTATATATATTTTTTTCTATACTTATTCTGAAGAAAATTACTCTTATTTGTGAGACAATTTTGTAACTTCAATTTTAAATGTGTAATTGTGTAACTGATTTAGACTTGTGGTTTTAGGTTGAAATATCAAAGGTTTGTGCAGTGCTGGAACACTAAAGAGAATTTCAGTTTCCATAAATTTTAACTTACTGGCATTTTAGAGCATAAGGCTCATAAGATGATTTTACTGATTAATTCAGATGGTTGGAATGCATAAAAAAGAAGTAAAGTACGGTAAATTTACAAATGAAGTTTGAAATGTCAAAGGTGTTTAATTTGTGAATTGGACCAAATATTGTTCAACGCCTCTTAACTAAAAATCTGCTTGACTTAAAAGAAGAAAGCTGTAAGTTAAGAAAGACTTGGGTTTTAAATTCGAAATTTTGCTGGAATAAACACTAATTGTTTAAAGTGTAAGTCATTTTCGGGTAGACTTTTCTGAATATAAAAACCACTCCAAGGGATGTGCAAAAGCTCACATCGACAGGAGGCAGCCTGGCAAGGGGACCAAACAGATCATTTCAAATTCCGTCCCCACCACTTACTAGCCTTGTGACTTTGAACAAGTTATTTTACAGAAGCCATGGTTTCCTTTGTTGCCATCAGGGTGATACTGAGTAAGGATTAAATGAGCTCATGCACATAAAGGGCTAGGACAGGGAGTAACCAATAAATGAAATTACTATGACCATACTTCAGGCTTTTCAGGACGCACCTGCTAAGGCTGTTGTGCTTAGAAAGATAAGTTACTTTTCCACTTAAGAGACAAAACAGCGTCTTCAAGAGCTATTTGGAGGACACTCATTGATCTTGAAGACATTAGATTATTTTTCCTTTCCTCCTTTTCTGTTACTTCAGATGAGGTATTTATTACAGGCAGATAAAAGGTATTATGTCTGCAGGTTCAGAACCTCATTTTAATAAACTTTTAAAAAGGATAAGGAGCTCTGGTTATACTGGGAATATAATTTATAAGAAGAAGTAGCCTATTTTGTAAAGATTTTAGATATCTATCATGATTAATAAGAGCTCTGGTGGTATAGTGGGTAAAGCATTTGGCTGCTAACCAGAAGGTCAGTGGTTCAAACCCACCAACTACTCTGTGGGAGGAAGATGGGGGTTGCTATGCATGGGAATCGACTTGATGGCAGTGGGTTTAGTTTTTGGTTTATGACGACTAATATTTAGATTTTAATGCAACCCAGTGCTTTTGCTTACTTTCTTGCTGTACTATTTTCCATTTTTCTGCCATCCCAGGTGGTTTATCAATGACAGAGAAACTGAAAGGCCCACTGTTCTGGTGTCCATCCAGGTCCTCAGCAGTAACATTCACATAGGGTGCCTCATCACAGACCCTTTGCACTGGATTCACCAGTCGGGGACAATTGTCATTGATGTCTTCAACTGTGACAACAACGGTGCCAGTGATGGTTTTTCTAGGGTAGTCTGGGAACAAAACAAAACAAAACAGGTATGTTCTGGTAATATTGCTGACAATGGACATAGCTTGAATATGGTGAGGAGACGGTACTAACAAACTAGGATATGGCCTATACATGTTTTCATAGACCAAGTAATGTTTTCTAATCAACTAGATAAATCGAAATGTGAAAGTTTATTACACAAGATCCAAAGAAAGATCTCAGATGCTGAAAAATAAAATCTAAATACATATAACCAAGAAAAATACCTATTTTACAACTTACCTTCTGATATAGCCAAAATCTTTGCAGTGTATGTACCATTTCTGACATATCTGGATTCAAAATCAGGAATTTTTACAAGTTTTATTTCAGATGTAACAGAATCAATAGAGATCCAATTGTCTCTGTCTTCCAATTTTGCATATCTGTTATGAAACAAGCAGAAAATTAATTCTGAATTCTGGATAAATGGGGACTCATGAGCATATTTAGGATCTACAACTCTTCCAGATTTAATTTTTGCCTCTTTTTGTTCTTGTTAATTTGGAAAGTTTTAATTTCTTAAAGACATCCTGAAAGCCTCTCTTCTTTACAGCATTTCAGTCCTACTTTGGTGCTTTCCTCGGTTGTGTAACATACCAAAGTTATCTAGGCGATCACTTAGCCTACCAAACCAGGGTCTTCAAGTTCCTCTGCAGTCTCTTCTACAGCTTTTGATCTAGTCTCCCGGAAATTTGGTGGCCTTTGAAGAATAACTGACTTACATGACAAGAACTGGTAGAGAAAACTTGTCTTACATTCTATTATTTGTTGGGGATGTTATCAGTATATTAATATCAACTTTAAAAATGAGTGATTACCTTACAAATGAACATCTAAAATTTTGGAATATTGTTGGTTTTTATTTTCAGTTGGTTTCTTTAAACTAGAATTGGTTAAAAGCGAAAATGATGCTGATAAAGTGATTTTTGCCTCTATTCCCTTAAAGAAAGGAGTGTTAGAGAAGAAAAAGAGAGCTATAGGAAGGCAAGAACATTCAGACTATGGTTTAAGAAATGCAATTAAATACTATTGAGTACAAAATATAACCAAATACAAATACAAACCAAACATGTATAAGTTGGTTCAATCAATCAAACTGATAAATTATCTTCTATGAAGTGTTGTGAAGGCACACAGGAAAAAGTGACTAATTTATAACAATATTTACATATAACACTATTTTTAAAAATTCCAATTATTCAAACTAATTTATTCTAACTTTTAACGTTTCTACCAGTAAGTGATAATGTATTTGGATTTTCACTCATCTTCCAAATTCACGTCTGGAATTTTAAAGCTTCAACGTAGTTGTTGTCAATAGTTTCCCACACTCATACTTATAAAAAAGCAGTGTCCTAGTAATAAAAGTCCATTCCACAAGAAGGTATTTTGTGTGATCTCATTTAAAGAATTTTCTAACTGTTCTCCGTTTTGAAAATCAGACATCATTTAAAGAAGAATTGTTGTTGTTGTTGTTAAGTGCCGTTGAGTCGTTTCTGACCCATAGCGACCCCATGCACAGCAGAACGAAACACTGCCCGATCCCGCGCCAGCCCCACAATCCCTGCTATACTTGAGCCCATCATCACAGTCACCGTATCAATCCATCTCCTTGAAGGCCTCCCCCTCTTTCGTCGACCTTCCACCCTACCAAGCATGACATCCTTCTCCAGGGAATGGTCCCTTCTTACAACATGACCAAAATAGGTGAGACGAAGTCTGGCCATTCTTGCTTCCAAGGAGCATTCTGGCTGCACTTCCTCCAGGACAGATCTGTTAGTTCTTTTAGCAGTCCATGGTACTTTCAGCATTCTTCGTCAGTACCACAACTCAAAAGCATCAACTCTTCTTCGGTCTTCTTTATTCATTGTCCAGCTCTCACACGCATACCAGGCGATTGGAAATATCATGAAGGATGGTAGGCCACAAATATCCATTAACAACTGACGCAGATCAGTAAAACAGTCAATTTTTCCCAAGTTATGATTCTTCTGCTGTCTTCCTCAGCATTTCAAAACAGCAACCACTAAGTAGTCAGGTGAAGATTTGGAGATAACTTAGCTGAGCTATGCCTCAGATTCCTTGTCTCTAAAACGGTAGGTTTGAATTTGCTCTTTAAGATCTTTCTCATGGTAAAGTTCTGTAAGTTATGCTGACAACTAAAACATTTTTCCGAAGCATGGTTTATTATTCCTCCAGGCAGGACACGTAATTTTATTTTTTAACTTTTTATTGTGATTTGGGTGATATTTTACAAGGTGGATTTGTTTTACATTCAACAGTTCATACCTATTTTGGTTTATGACACTGATTACAATCCCCACAATGTAACAGCTCTCTTCCCACTTCCTTTCTGTGGTTACCCCTTCCCTGTGTCCTTCTTAGCTGTGCATTCCTGCCTCCCTAGCTTTCTGCCTGTGGAAATGCTGCCCTTCTTGTCTCTCATGGTTGATTGTTCTAAGGAGTGCATCTCCTCGGTGTAGTTCTTCCACTTGTAGGCCTGTCTATTGTTTGTGAGAGTTAAGCTACAGAAGTGAGTCCAACTGCAGGCCTGAAGGGTGACTAGGGGCCACAGTCTTAGAGGTTTCACCAGTCTCTATTCAACCAGTAATCCTGGTCTTGATGATTTTGAATTTTGTTCCACATTTTTTTCCCCCTCCTTCTATCTAGGATATTTGGAAGGAAGACTGGGCAATCTACTTCCATAGAGATAGAGCCTCGGAAACCCAAGGAGAGTTTGCTATGAGTCAGATTCAACTTGATGGCATTGACTTTGGTTTTAGTTATCTGTTGTTGTTGTTATTTGCCATCGAGTTGGCCCCGACTCATAGCGACCCCTCCTTGGGTTTCCGAGGCAGTATCACTACAGAAGTAGGATCGCCCAACCTTCCTTCTGAGGAGTGGCTGGTGGGGTTGAACCACCAGCCTTCTGGTTAGCAGTCAAGTGCCTTAGGCACTATGCTACCAGAGCTCCTTTTAGTTATCTAGGATATTATTATTAAGGCAGGGGCTTGAGGTAGGCAGGCAGCAGGCTTGAAGGCTGCTTTTTGCTTGGGGGTGGCTCTTTATTAAGGCAGGGAGGAGCCTGAGGTAGACGGGCTGGGGGATTGGAGGCTGTTTTTTGCTTGGAGGTGGCCCTATTTTAAAGTTGTTGCCCGATGTAGGAGGGTACAGAAGGGTTAAGAACAACTAAGGGAGACAAACTTGTCTGTCAGTTTGTTGTCCTGTGGTGGCTTAGGGATTGCTGTGAGGCTGGTGGCTATGCCACTGGTGTTGCAAAATGCCAGCAGGGATACCCATGGTGGACAGGTTTCAGCAGAGCTTCTGGCTTAAGACAGACTCAGAAGAAGGAAGAGGTCCTCCACTTCTCAAAGAATTGGTCTATGAAAACCTTATGAATAGCAGTCAAACACTGTCTGATTATTACTGGGAATTTTTATGAACAGCCCTGAAAGATTGTCTGATATAGTGCCGGAAGACAAGCCTGTCAGGTTGGAAGGCACTCAAAATTTGACTGGAGAAAGGCTGACTCCTCAAAGTAGAGATGACCTTAATGGTATGGATAGAGTAAAGCTTTTGGGACCTCCATTGGTTCATGTGGCACGACTCAAAATAAGCAGAAACAGATGCAAACATCCATTAATAATTGGAATGTGAAATGTACAAAGTATGAATCTAGGAAAACTGGAAGTTGTCAAAAATGAAATGGAATGTATAAAGATTGATATGCTAGGCATTAGTGAGCTAAAATGGACTGGTTTTGGCCATTTTGAATCAGACAACCATATGATCCACCATGCCAAGAATGACAAATTGAAGTGGAATGGTGTTGCATTCATCATCACAAAGAGTGTTTCAAAATCTGTACTGAAGTTCAATGCTGCCAATGATAGGATAATATCCATATGTCTATAAGGAAGACCAGTTAATACTACTATTATTCAAATCTATGCACCAACCACCAAAACCAAAGATGAGGAAATTGAAGATTTCTACCAACTTCTGCAGTCTGAAATTGACTGAACATGCAATCAAGATGTGTTGATTATCACTGGTGACTGGAATGCAAAAGTTGGAAACAAAGAAGAGTTACCAGTAATTGGAAAATATGGCCTTGGTGATAGAAATAACACTGGAGATCGCATGATAGAATTTTGTGAGACCAACGACTTATTCATTGCAAATACCTTTTTTCAACAATATAAATGACAACTACACACATGGACTTCACCATATGGAATATATAGGAATCAGACTGACTACATCTGTGGCAAGAGGTGATAGAGAAGTTCAATATTTTCAGCCAAAACAAGGCCAGGAGCTGACTGTGGAACAGACCATCAACTGCTCATATGCATGTTCAAGTTGAAGCTGAACCCAATTAAAATAAGTCCATGAAAGCCAAAATATGACCTTGATTTCATTCCTCCTAGTGCCTAAAAGCACTTGACTGCTTACCAGGAGGCTGGTGGTTCAAACCTACCAGCCACTCCTTGGAAGGAAGATGGGGCAATATACTTCTGTAATGATATCACCTCAGAAACCTAAGGAGGGGTCACTATGAATACCGACTTGACAGCACATAACAGCAACATAACCCTCCTAAATTTAGAGACAATTTAAAAAATAAATCTGATGCACTGAACACCAAAGACTGAAAACCAGGGGAACTGTGGGATGACAATAAGAACATCATCCATGAAGAAAGTAAGAAGTCATTAAAAAGAGGAGAAAGGAAGAAAAGACCAAAAGGGATGTCAGAAGAGACTCTGAAACTCACCCTTGAGCAGAGAGTAGCTAAAGCAGATGGAAGAAATGACAAGATAAAAGAGCTGAACAGAAGATTTCAAAGAGGAGCTCGAGAAGACAAAGCCAATTACTATAATGGAATGTGCAAAGACCTGGAGTTAGAAAACCAAAGAGAAGAACATGCTCTGCATTTCTCAAGCTGAAAGAGCTGAGGCCAAAATTTAAGCCTCGAGTTGCAATATTAAAAGATTCTAAGGGCAAAATATTGAATGATACAGGAAGCATCAAAAGAAGATGGAAGGAATACACAGAGTCACTGTACCAAAAAGACCTGGTTGATCTTCATCCATTTCAGGAGGTGGCATGTGATCAAGAACCAACAGTTTTGAAGGAAGTAGTCAAAGCTGCATTGAAGGAACTGGCAAAGAACAAGGCTCCGGTAATTGACAGAACACCCATTGAGATGTTTCAACAGATGCCCTGCTAGAGGCACTCACTCAGTTATGCCAAGAGATTTGGAAGATAGCTACTTGGCCAACTGACTGGAAGAGATCCATATTTGTACCCATTCTAAAGAAAGGTGATCCTACAGAATTTGGAAATTATCAAACAATATCATTAATATTGCATGCAAGTAAAATCTTACTGAAGATAATTCAAAAATGGTTTCAGCAGTATATTGACAGAGAGCATCCAGAAATGTAAGCTGGATTCAGAAGAGGATGTGGAATGAGGGATATCATTGCTGATGTCAGATGGATCTTGGCTGAAAACAAAAAATACCAGGAAGATGTTTACTTGTATTTTATTGACTATGCAAAAGCATTCTATTGTGTGGATCATAACCAATTGTGGATAACATTGAGAAGAATGGGAATTCCAGAATATTTGATTGTACTCATAAGGGACCTGCACATAGATCAGGAGGCTGTCATTCAAATGGAACAAGGGCATACTGAATGGTTCAAAATCAAGAAGGGAGTGCATCAAGGTTGTATCCTTTCACCATACTTATTCAATTTGTATGCTGAGCAAATAATCTGAGAAGCTGGATTACATAACGAACATGGTTTAAGGATTGAAGGAAGACTCATTAACAACCTGTGATATGCAGATGATACAACTTCACTTGCTGAAAGTGAGGATGATTTGAAGCATTTACTGATGAAGATTAAAGACTATATAGTCTACAGTATGGATTACACCTCATTATAAAGAAAACAAACATCCTCACAACTGGTCCAATAAACAGCTTTGTGATGGATGGAAAAAAAGATTAAAGTTGTCAAGGATTTCCTATTACTTGGTTCTACAATCAACACCAATGGAAGCAGCAGTCAAGACATCAGATGACACATTGCACTGGACAAATCTGCTGCAAAAGACCTCTGTCAAGTGATGAACAGCAAAGATGTCTCCTTGAAGACTAATGTGCACCTAACCCAAGCCATGGTATTTTCAATTACCTGTTATGCATGCGAGAGCTGGACAATGAATAAGGAAGTCTGAAGAAGAGTTGATGCTTTTGAGCTGTGGTGTTGGAGAAGATTGCTAAGAGTACCATACTCTGCTAAAAGAACTAACAAATATGTCCTGGAAAAAGTGCAGCCAGAATGCTCCTTGGTGGCAAGAATGGCCAGACTTTGTCTCACCTACTTTGGTTATGTTGTCAGAAGGAACCATTCCCTGGAGAAGGATATCAGGCTTGGTAAAGTGGAGGGTCAACAAAGAAGGGGAAGGCCCTCAATGAGATGGATAGACATAGTGGCTGCAACAATGGGCTCAGGTGTATCAAGGATGCTGAAGCTGGCACAGGACCAAGCAGTGTTTCGCTCTGCTGTACATGGGGTAGCTAAGAGTTGGAGACGACTTGATGGCACCTAACAATAACAACCATCTGTTGTTGTTGTTGTTGTTGCTGTTGTTGTTTGCCGTCGAGTCGGCCCCGACTCATAGCGACCCCTCCTTGGGTTTCCGAGGCAGTATCACTACGGAAGTAGGATTGCCCAACCTTCCTTCCGAGGAGTGGCTGGTGGATTTGAACCGCCAGCCTTCTGGTGAGCAGTCAAATGCCTTAGGCACTATGCTACCAGAGCTCCTTCTAGGATCTAGGATCTCTAATTTTGATCAATGTCTGAATGACTGGCATTGATTGCCAGGCACCATCTAGTTCTTCTGGTCTCAAGGTCATGCAGGCTGAGGTTCTCATGGTCCATTAGTCCTTTGGGCTAATTGTTTCCTGTGTCTGATTTTCTTCATTCTTCTTTGCTCTGGAAGAGGAGAGGCCAATAGCTACATCTTAGATGGCTGCTAGTAAGCTTTTAAGACCTCAGTAACTACTCACCATGGTAGGATGTAGAACAATGTTTTTGTGTACTATGTTGTGGCAACTGAGCGTGATGCCCCTGTGACCATGGTCCTGAGCCTACAAGCACAGTGACTCAATCAATCCCTCAAGGTGTTTAGTTGTGGCTAAGAAGTTATCCTAACTCTGTCCCATTAGCTCTGTAATGCATATGGACATTTTTACAGCATATACAAATACATATGTAGGAATATCATCTGCCAAACCTATATATGGTCATGGATCTATTCCCTTTTGCCTACCCATACCTGATCTTCTTGCCTATCTACCTATGTATCCACCTGTAGATTAGTGTTTGTTATTACTGATAATGCAGTATTGTGTATGTAATAGTATTTGCCTTTGTTGGCTGTATCTCTCTTCTCTCTGTCTTTCTTTTCCTTTGTGATATTATGCTGGTCACACACTTTTGTTACATTGCCTTTCCCTTCACCCAAATCACACATGTCTCTTAACTAAGCAATTTTCCCTCCCTCTCCCTCCCATTCTTCTTCTTGTTATCTGCCATCCAGTCAGCTCCAACTCATAGTGATCCTATGCACAAGAGAACAAAACACTGCCTGGTCCTGTGCCATTATCACAATCCTTGCTATGACTGAGCCCACCACTGCAGCCACTGCATCAAATCCATCTCATTCAGAGTCTTCCTCTTTTTCATTGATCCTCCACTTTACCAAGCATGATATCCTTCTCCAGGGACCGCCTCCTTCTGACATGACCAAAGTATGTGAGACGAATTCTGGCCATTCTTACTTCCAAGGAACATTTTGGCTGCACTTCGTCCAAGACAGATTTATTAATTTCTTCTGGCAGTCCATGGTATTTTCAACATTCTTTGCCAACATCACAAGTTAAAGGCATCAATTCTTCTTCGGTCTTACTTATTCACTGTTCAACTGTCCAACAACATGCATATGAGGCGATTGAAAATACCATGGTGTGGGCTAGGAGAACCTTAGTGTTCAATGTGACATCTTTGGTCTTTAACACTTAAAGAGGTCTTTTGCAGCAGATTTTCCCAGTGCAATACAGCTTATTTCTTAACTGCTGCTTCTATGGGTGTTTGTAAATTACAAAGATATTTTTCTTCCTTGTGTAAACCTTGCCTTGAATTTTTATAATAGCAGACTCATACAATATTTGTCTTTCTGTGATTGACCTATTTCATGCAGCATAATGTCCTCCAAGTTCATCCACATTCTGAGGTGATTGGTGGAATTTTCATTTTCTTAAATGTTTCATAGTATTCCATTCTGTGTATGTACCATATCCATTCATCTGCTGGGCACTTAGGTTGTTTCCATCTCTTTGCTACTATGAATAGTGCTACAACGAGCATGAGTATGCATATAGCTATTCATGTCCTTGATCTCACCTCTTTAGGATATATTCCTAGTAGTGGAATTGCTGGATCAAATGATATTTCTGTTTCCATTTTTTTAAGTAATCATTATACTATTTTCCACAGTGGTTGCACCATTTTACAGTCCCACCAGCAGTGTTTGAGAGTTCCAATCTCTCCACTTCCTCTCCAGTATTTGTTGTTTTCTGTCTTGTCGAATTTTGCTGTTATTGCTGAGGTGAGATGATATCTCATTGTTGTTTTGATTTGCATCTCTCTAATGGCTAATGATAATGAGCATTTCTTCGTGTGTTTGGGTTGTTGGCTGCCTGAGTATCTTCTCTGGTGAAGTATCTGCTCATGTCCTCTGCCCATTTTTGACTGGATTGTTTGTCTTTTTGATGTTGAGGGTTGAAGTTTTCTACAAATTTTATGCAGAAGACTATTGTCAGATACGTTGCTGCCAAATATTTTGGGGCAGACCTTTGATGCACATGTTGCTGTTGTTGTTGTTGTTATGTGCCGTCGAGTCAAATCTAACTCATAGCGACCCCTCCTTGGGTTTCCGAGGCAGTATCACTACGGAAGTAGGATTGCCCAACCTTCCTTCCGAGGAGTGGCTGGTGGGTTTGAACCGCCAGCCATCTGGTTAGCAGGCAAGTGTCTTAGCCACTATGCTACCAGAGCTCCCACATAAGAATTTAATTTTTAGAAGGGCCCAGTCATATAGTTTATCTTCTGCTGTTTGTGCATTTTGGGTCATGCTTGATAGTCTATTTATGCCATAAATTAGGACCCCTTAGTTTGCCCCTATTTTATCTTTGATGAACTTTATATTTTTGGGTTTTACATTTAGGTCTTTGATCCATTTTGAGTTTGTTTTTGTGTATGGTGTGAAGTATGGCTCTTGCTTCATTTTTCTGCAAATGGATATCCAGTTTTGTCTGCACCATTTGTTAAACAGACTATCTCTTCCCCATTTAATGGGTTTTGGTCTTTTGTCAAAGATCAACTGCCCATAGTTAGATGGATCTATTTCTGGGTTTTCAATTCTGTTCCATTGGCCTATGTGAGGACATATAGCTTTCTGATGTATTCACAGGCCCTAATAAAAATAGCAGCCAAAAATTAAATAATTAGGTGTGAAACAGACATTTCAATAGCCAATCACAGTATTACTGATGGATAGCTAATCAGAACACGTCATTTATCTCAGTAAGACATGATCATATGGAAAGTTCATCCTCAGTTCTGGGCATTCACTTGGGGCTTGCCTTGTTGGGTATAACTGGTTGCTGTGTAGTTGACTCTGATTCATGGCAACCTCACGCGTGTCAGAGTAGCACTGTGCTCCATGAGTTTTCAATGGCTGATTTTTCGGAAGTAGATCAGCAGGTGTTTTTTCCAAAGTGCCTCTAGGTGGACTTGAAACATCAACCTCTCGTTTTAGTTGCACGTGTTTATACCACCCACAGACTCTGTTAGGTATGTTGTTGTTAGGTGCTGTCAAGTTGGCTCCCACTCATAGCGACTCTGTGTAAAACAGAACAGAACACTGCCCGATCCTGTGCCATTCTCATAGTCTTTGCTATGCTTGAGCCCATCATTGCAGCTACTATGTCAATCCATTTCATTGAGGGTCTTCCCTTTTTTCACTAACCCTTTACTTTACTCAGCATGATACCCTTCTCTAGGGAGTAGTCCTTTAGGTATAGAGCCATGGAAATAAAAACTAGACCACAGAACTCAAAGAGATAATAAGGCTGGCTCCAGTAGGTAGGGAAGGCAAGTAAGGGTCACTAAGACACTTGGAAAATACAATGCAAACTGTCTCCTAATATTATTTTGAAAAAGTTATTTGTTGCTATTGGCTGCTGAATTCCATTAAAAAGAAATTCACTAAAACAAGAGATTGTTGAAGAGCTTCCTCCACATTCCCATTCTTACTACAAGCAGCTAGGGATTTAAATACAGCGTTTGATGGCGCACTGGCATAGAGGGACCTGGACACAAGGCCAGCCAAGCAACCAAACAGGTCTGACACCTGTTGGTGCAGGAAGAAACAAGTTGTGTCCGTGGGGCGGCAGGTGGTGATTCTCCAGGATACACAGGTGATTCTGCAAAGTGAAACAATGTAACTAGAGCTTTGCAGGGAGTAGTCTCTCCTTGGCAAGCTCTCAGATCTAGGAAGTAAATTTTCTTTGAAAATGTAAAAGAATCATGCGATCTAAGGTGTCAGTGTAGATTATTTGCATCAAAATGGCTGTGTGGAGGTTGGCCTGTGGTTTCCACCACCAAAATGGCTGTGTGCAGATTAGTCTGTGGTTCCACCACCAAAATCAAAACAGCTGCCACCAACTTGATTCCAACTCATGGTGCCTCATGTGTGTCAGAGTAGAAGCACACTCTCAAAATGTTTTCAGTGGCTGTAATCTTACAGAAGTAGATTGCCAGGCCTTTCTTCTGAGGTTCTGCTGAGTGGTTTCAAAATGCCAACCTCTCTGTTAGAAGTCAAGTACAAAGCATTTGTGACACCAGTGACCTCCTTTCTAGCACACTGGTGGAAATAGTAGATTCTTATGAAATATATTTTAAATAAGATCACCATGATCAAGACAAACACTATAAAAGGTTCAAACCAAACCAAACTCACTGCTGTGGAGTCAGATCTGACTCATAGAGACCCTCCTTGGGTTTCTGAGGCACTATCACTACAGAAGTAGATTGACCAATCTTCCTTCTGAGGAGTGCCTCGTATGTTTGAACCACCAGCCTTCTGGTTAGCAGTCAAATGCCTTGGGCAATACGCCTCCAGAGCTCTTAAAAAAGGTTCAACAGTCTCTAAAATAAAAATAAGTTTTAAATAAACATACTCATGATATATGGGCAAATTAAACTGGATTTCCCATATTAAAGTACCTTATGCAATTATTTCTCCTAACAAAATCTGTATAAAGTAGAATTTGGTGTAGACTTTATAAGCCACTTTCTTGAATTCCTCTACTCTTTAAGGAAATAAGATACGTTAGGAAGTTTCTTTCTGAACTTTTAGTTTGTTGCTTTTTCGTCTTCTCTAACTGGAATTGTTTCTGAGGTTAGCAACCCTGCCTCATCCTAACATATAGTTGGATGAGGGAAGAGGGGTCAGGTCAAAATTCTTCCTTGCCTCCCAGTTTACAGGTACAACTTTGGGAAAGTTTAACCTACAGAGCTTTGGGGAATTATAATGCTGGAGTATGGGGAATGAAATGTTCATATTTCATTATGGTTTTTGAAAACAGGCATTTAAAATAATTTAAAATGAGGAAATATATTCAAAGCTATCCCTTACTTTACACGGGCTGGCTGTCCAGTGTCTTCATCAAAAACGTGAAATTTTCCAATGATCCTGCCTCTGCTTGATCGATCCATGCTCTCACTGGCGTGAGCTGAGATTGTGCTGCTTTTGAAATGAATGCCTTCTTGCACATTTTTCACCTTTACTTTAATGGGAATGGATGTAGGCTTGTATTTATTCTTCACTGATTTGTGGAAAGCCGCTTTATTAGTGACTATAATACTGAAGTCAAGATTCTTCATTTCTTCATAATCTACTTCCTAGAAAGGCAAACATAAAGAGAGCTCATTGAAAGCAGAAATAACTAGAATACCACAGAACACATGTGCACACACATCTGGCTTCACTGTTAGAGAGAACAATTCCAACATTTTCATTCATCCACCCACTGCCATCATGTTGAATCTGATTCATAGTGACTCTGCAGGACGCAGGAGAACTGCTCCATGTGGTTTCTAAGGCTGTAATCTTCATGGAAGCGACTGCCACATCTTTCTCCTGCACAGCATCTGGTGGGTTCATACTGTTGACCTCTGGGTCAGCAGCTGAGAGCTTAACTACTGCTGCCACAGGGCTCCTTTCACAGAGAGCGAGCTAAGAAAACAAAATGTTTCCACCAGTTTCCATATTCACTGAGGATGTTCGCCAAGCATCCCAATTTCTTCTTTAAAAGGTCAAAACCTGTTAAAAGTATATTTCCTTTAACAGTTTTGATTTTTTTTCCCTGATGCAAAAAAGTGAGTTATGAGTATTCAGTATAAACTAATATTCCTTCAAATGTGTTCTGTGCATTCATACGAAAAGGGCTACATAAGCATTGGTAGCATTGTCCATCTCATCCCCCTAATGGAGACTCAGACTGCATATTACCATATTAAAAAGTGAGAACTTATAGAGGAAAGAAAGGGATTTTTAAATTTCTTTCAACCAAGAACCCTGACACCCTTTGAGCACAGTTGTTGTGAATGCTATAAAAGGTTAATAAAAAAAAAAAAAGCTCACTGGCATTGAGTTGATTCAACTCATAGCGAACCTTCCTTGGGTTTCCAAGGCAGTATCTTCATGGAAGTAGATTGCCCCATCTTCCTTCTGAGGAGTGGCTGGTGGGATTAAACCACCAGCCTTCCAGTTAGCAGTCAAATACCTTAGACACTATGCCATCAGAGTACTCCAAATACTCTGTTCTTTGTGAACTATAGTTATTTATAATGTGGATTTGATATAACCAGTCTATCCTTGTATACATATTTTAGGTTCTAATGCTTCCATTTTCTTTTTATAAATATTTCTATTGTATTCTACTATTTAGATATAATTAACTTAGCTTTTCTATTATTAGGCTTTGAGTTATTATTAACTATAATTAATACTGGTCTGAAAACTTCTACAAAAATATTTTTCCTTTGTTGAGCTATTTTATTACTAAAAGAATTACTGACCCAAAACATATTTAGCTCCTGTTGCTTCTTATTTGTAGTGTTTCAGATACTTGTTTTAAAATTCCCTGACCATTTATGTTTCTTTCCTTAGTCTAACATTAAATATATTAACTAAGCTTATGGGAAGTACAAGGAGCTCTGGTGGTGTAGTGCCTAAGGTATTTGATTGCTTACCAGAAGGTTGGCAGTTCAAACCCACCAATTACTCCATGGAAGGAAGATGGAGCAATCTCTTTCCATAAAGATTCACTGCCTCAGAAACCCACTGGCAGTTGCTATTAGAATTGACTTGATGGTAGTGGGCTTTTTTTAAAAAAAATATGAATTATAGCAAAATTGCTATTTTTTTGTTCGGGAGGATTATCTATTATGTATTTCATTTTCCACTTTGTGAAGTTCTGGATGGACAACAACTTCTCTTGCCCCCTTTTTTAAGTGGATGGCTACAATGATGTCACAAAGACAACTGAAAACCACAGGAAAATACACTGTGATCATAAACTCTGTGAAAGTTACTTTCTTGTCAAATTGCTCTTGGACTTATTTCAATGATATTAGATATGCTGTATGAGAAACATCTTCCAGCCAGATGTAATTAGATTTCAAGGACTATGAAAAGCCAAGACAACGTAAATAAACTGAGTTAGGTACTGGTCATCTTAAAAAATGGTTTGACAGTGTTATAAGCAGCCATAATGCTAAGAGAATGAAAAGATTTTCAGCATAACAAAATATGAGTGCATATATCTTAATTTTCTACAACTGTCAAAATATTTTGTCATTTCTATTATTAATAGCGGGAGCTCTGGTAGTGTAGTGCCTAAGGCACTTGACTGCTAACCAGAAGGCTGGCGGTTCAAACCCACCAGCCACTCCTCAGAAGGAAGACTGGGCAATCTACTTCCGTAGTGATACTGCCTGGGAAACCCAAGGAGGGGTCACTATGAGTCGGGTGTGACTCGACAGCATATATCAACAACAACACAACAATTATTAATAGCATCAAATATTTTAAACTTAATATATTAGTAAAGTATGAATTTTTCATGAAATTTTCTATCTCTTATTTCCACATTTTAAAATATCTGTTCATTTGCTCTATTTTTTTGGACAGTTTTATTGACGTATAAGTTACATACAATAAAACTCACCCTTTATAAGTGTCAAGCATTAGGATTTTTAATACATGTATATAGTTTTGCAACCATGATCCCAGCCCAGTGTTAGAAGACTCCTATCACCCCCAAAAGTTCCCTCATGCCTGCAAGCTATCAATGCCCACTCAGATCCCAGCTTAGGCAACTATAGATGCACTCTCTACCTCCATAGTTTTGCCTTATCTGGAAATTTTATATACATGGAATCATACAATATTTAATATTTTGTTTGGCTTCTTTCTCCTAGAATAATGTTAGAGATTCATCCATGTAGCATGTATAAGATCATTCCTTTTTATTGCTCAGTAGTATTCCATTGTTTATCTATTGACTAGCTGATGGACATTTAGATTGTTACTAGATTTTAGCTAAAATAAATAATGATACTATGACCATTAACATACAAGTCACTGTGTGTAATATCTTTCTCTTTGGTGGATTTCTAGGAGTAAAATTGTTGGGTCACAGGGTAACTACTCCTTTTAACTTTTCCAAAAACTTCCAACTAGCTGTACCATTTTATAGTTCCACCAGCAATGTATAAGCTTTCCAGTTTCTCTGCATTCTTGCCAGTAGTTGCTGTTGTTAGTCTTTCTTTTTTTTATTATTTTATTGTGATTTGGGTGAAAGTTTACAGAGCAAATTTATCTTCCACACAGCAGTTCACATATACTTTGTCTCATGACATTGACTGCACTCTCCCACAATGCAACAGTTCTCCTCCCATTTCCTCTCCATAGCCACCTCTTCCCATGTCCTTCCTGCCCATGTACTCCTGCCCCGAGCTGTTTCCCTGTGTATACACAGCCCTTCTATTCTCCCATGATTAATCTCCCCAAGGAGTGTATCTACCTAATGTAAATGTTCAGCTTATATGCCTGTCTTTTGTTTGGCTGGAAGCCACAGGAATGGGTTCAATTCCAGACCTGAAGGATAGCTAGAGGCCATAGTCTCAGGGGTTCCACCAGGCTCTATCAGACCAGCAAACCTGGTCCCTTCTTTTTTTTTTTTTTTTAAATGATTTTGAGTTTTGTTCCACATCATTCTCCCACTCTATCCAGGGTCTCCCACTTAGATCTCCCTCTGAATAGTTGACAGTGGTAGCCAGGCACCATCTAGTTCTTCTGGTCTCATAGTCATATAGGCTGAGGATCACATGGTGTACCAGTCACTTGGAATAATTGTTTCCATGCATCTTTGGTTTTCTCCATTCTTCTTTGTTCTGGATGAGAGACCCACTGTTGCATCTAGATGGCTGCTTCTGAAGCTTTTAAGGTCCCAGGTGCTGCTCGCCAAAGTAGGATGTGGACAATGTTTTTGCATAGCATGCTATGCCAGCTGAGCTTGATGTTCCTGCTGCTGTCAGTCTTTTTAATTGTAGCCATGTTAGTAGGTGTGCAGTAGGTGTAGTATTTGACTGTGGTTTTAATTTGCATTTTCCTGATGACTTACGAGCATCAATTCATATGCATATTTGCCATTTGTATATCTTCTTTGGTGGCATTTCTATTAAAATCATTTGTCCATTTTTAAAAATTGGGTTATGTAAATTCCTTTGAGGAGTCTCTTAATGGTACAATTGATTAAGTGTTCAACTACAAGCTGAAAGGTTGGTAGTTAGAATGCATCCAGAGGCACCTCAGAAGACAGGCCTAGAGATCTCCTTACAAAAGGTCATTGCCATGAAAACCCTACGGCGCAGTTCTACTCTGCATAGATGGGGTCACCATAAGTTGGAATAAATTCATTGGCAACTAACAAAAGCAATGACAAATGCCTTTTAATGGAATCTGATTTACTGCCCTTATATTTGGAAAGATTCTTCATATATTTGGGATAGTAAGTTTGTAATTTTCTCAGTCTGTTGCTTTCCTTTGAATACTAGTTATGTTACATTTTGTCCATGCCACTCTTGGTAGAAATGACTACATCCCTTTTCTGTGCTACCATGGTGCACTGAGAGTACTTCTATTCTGTACCTCTGTCATTCATCACTATGTGATTTCTTCTCCTTGTGTGTGTTAAAGACTTTTGTATGTCAAGCACCTATCATGGCTGCATCTATAATCGATGACTAAAAATTTGCTTATTTCTATATAAGCAGATAGATCAACTTTGTCTCCAATGATATTATCCATTTCTAGAATAAGCATAAAATGAGTTCTCCTTATAAACATGAGGTAATGTTATTCTATTTTCCTTCTACTTTTATAAAAGGTAGTTTAAATACATATAGTAGCTCATCAATAAATGGTGCCTACAGTAATTACTATGAAATTTCAAGGTCATTCTTTTATATTCTTTTATTTATGTCATCATTTATAACTTAATAAAATACTACTTAGAAAATTGTAGCTTTACACTTTATTTTAAAATCTGGTAAGGCAATTCTACCATAAGCTATTTAAAGATACATTGCTATTCTTCCTCATTTGTTCTCTTAGATAAAAATCTTTCCTGTACTTTTTTGTTTTTAAAAATTATGTGGGGTTATAAGTTACAAATGTATAAAGCCTATAAGCTTAATTAGACTATTTAATTTTTATTTTCCTTAATTCAATTAAGTACAAGAAGTTAGAATACCATTCAAACTGTGATGTTTAAACTACTTATATTAGAATCACATGTGTAGTTTTTGGGAAAAGCAAGTTCCTGAGCCCCACCCAATCAGGTGTGGGGGCCAGGAATCTGTGGCACATAGCTCTGGTAGGTGACTCTTAGGCACATCTAAGTATGAAGTAATGAGATGAGAGCTTCATCAAGTTATCACAGCTTTTGTTGTTAGATGTTATTAGTGAGATTTGCCTCTACCAGCTAAGCAGATGTAGTAAGGGGGCGGGGCAGACAGCAGAGGCAATGGTCAGGAGGTGCATGTGCTACATCCAGGAATGGGCTGTGAGCAAGACCACAAGTGTGCAAAGTAATAATGATGCTGGTATCATGCTGCCTGCTGGGATTAGAGCCTCCGATCAGGGGTTGGCTTCAGGGCCATCAAATGCAGGTGATCTGATCTAAGAAGGAAGGAATGAGGGGCAGAGGGAAATGGCCTCAGTAGGTGTGGTCATAATATATTATAATGGAAGGGATCATCTCAATGAATCGAAATGAAGAAGTAGTGCTGGGGCAAGGGTATGAGTTTTAGAACGAAGCAAACCCAAATTTGAATTGTAGTGTAACCATTTACTAACCACAGAACTTGGACAGCCCCTATCACAGACAATTATGGTGCCAGATATAAAGCACTCGTAAAGTGTTTGGTCTCAAACAGTATTAGTTTCCTCCCCTGAACCATCTTCTCCCACTCCCAATTATTAGTCTAAGTACTTACCTTAATAAGGGTTACAATTCCTTCATTAGTTAGAGTATCAGTTTCTATATGGAAATAACCCCCTTCATTTCCTGATGCAAATGTAAAATTTGCTAACCAATTATCAGAGCCTATTTCATCTGCATCGAACACTTTTATGCGCATAACTTCTACATTGACTTGATTTTCTTGAATAGATCCTTCATACTGCAAAACAAGAATATATGATTTTACTATTTATATATATATATATATATATAAATGTAATATAAATTTAAGTGATATATTTTTAGTTATAACTAAAACACCAAAAAATAGGCACATTTATTACAAAAATAATAGTTACCATTTCATTTTCCACTACAGGTATATTGTCATTGACATCCAAAATATGAATCTGAACTTGAGCTTGTTTTACTGGTTTATCTGTTACTTGGCCACTGCCATCTCTTGCTTCCACTATCAAAGTATAGCTGCTGTGTTCCTGCAGAGCAATGAAAAATATCGCACTGGCTGAAAATGATTGTTTCCACATCTGTCTCTCTTGTTTTTGTTCACTTTATCATTTAGGGACTGGGCCTCACTACAGTTTATTCACAACCGAATGTCATGACCTATTGTTGCTCTTTGGAAGATGCTGTTTAATTGCAGTCAGAGCTTTTAGGAAAGGGCAAAAAACACCTAGGGGAGTGGCTGACAGTCAAGTTCCTGAATATGTCACTGGTGATATTATCAGGACATGATTCTCTTCTCAAAATAATCTGGACAATGGAATACTGTTTCAAATCTAGTTTATTCTACACTCTATTATTTGGTTCTTTATCCCCTACTTTTCATTCTCTGCTAAAATTTAAGTGAGAAAAATCTAGTTTCCAAGCAAACTTGGCCAATGAAGGGAAACTCTGATGAAATTTGCCTGCATATCCTGAGAGATGACTCTTAGAGAATGTGTCTTAGAGAACAAAGTCTCAGAAGTTACTCTAAAGTAAGGAGTCCACAGTCCCTTCCTCTGGCTCCATTTAAGATGTTGGAATTGAAGAGGGGGCTGGACACCCAGTGCCAACGACACGAGGGCCTATGTGAGGCAGATCCAACCACTCAGTGACAGGCTGAGTAGCAGAGCTCTGGAGCCAGGATACCTGGGTTCCAGTTCTAGCTTTGCCACTCCCTAGCTGTGTGACCTTCTCACCCTCAGTTTCCTAAGTTACAAAATGAAGTACTGATGGGAGCTACACCATGTAGATTAAGAGAGTTAATCATTTAACACCTAACAACATCTTGTTGATAATCATTTAACAACATCTAGCACAATAGGTGACAGCCATTATTATGAGCTAAACTTTTTATACTTCAGAGACAGCAGCTGTTGAAATCATACTCCAATTTCAAAATAACACTTTCACTTAACTTTAAGTGAAAAGGTGCGGAGTAAAATTTTAGGAGTAATAATATTCTTTTTTTTTTTTTTTTCTACTTCAAAAAGCATTCTCTTTGAGGTATTTATTATGCAAGGTATATTCTTATTGTGATCACAGAAGCTTGGAAGAAATGTTCCTATGTTCTGGAATAGCTTTGGAGTCACATTTCATTTTTCATTTCTTTCTGGGCATAATATTGAAAATTTGGCTACCATTATTTGTATTTCTGGAATACCACTGGATCACTTTATTACTTTAATTATATTTATATTTACACCTAGCTGCCTAGACCAGCTGGTAAGGGCTAAAACTAGTTTTCACCATTCAAAGCAATAAAGTTGAAATATTAGGAGAAGGGCAAAAGGTGAGATTTGACTCAGGAGTTGTGGTTTTAAATTTAATTTAATTTTGATTTGGGTGAAGATTTACAGAGCAAATTCACTTTCCATACAGCAGTTCACATATACATTGTCGCATGTCATTGACCACAGTTTACCACAATGCAGCAGCTCCCCTCCCACTTCCTCCCCATATTTAACCTCTTCCCAGTGTCCATCCCTCCATACTCTCCTGCCCCCTGAGCTGTCTCCCTGTGCATAAGCAGCCCTTACTTCTCTCATGATTGTTCTCTCCAGGGCATGTGTCTGCTTGAGGTAAATGTTTAA